>NC_045697.1:53839763-54186966 GCF_009834535.1 Camelus ferus | reverse complement strand
TTGGAAGAACCAATATTGTTAAAATGGTCACATTGCCCAAGGCGATCTACAGATTTAATGAAATCCCTATCAAATTACCCAGGGCATATTTCACAGAACTACAACAAATTATAATAAAATTTATATGGAACCACAAAAGAACTAGAATTGCCAAAGCATTACTAAAGAAAAAGGCTGGAGGAATAAAGCCCAGACTTCAGACAATACTATAGAGCTACAGTCATCAAGACAGCATGGTATGGTACAAAAATAGACATATTAGACCTATGGAACAGAATAGAGAGCCCAGAAATGAACCCACACACTTTTGATCAACTAATCTTTGACAAAGGAGGCAAGAATATACAATGGAATAAAGAGAGTCTCTTCAGCAAATGGTGTTGGGAAAAGTGGACAGCAGCATGTAAAGCAATGAAGTTAGAACACTCCCTTACACTATACACAAAAATAAACTAAGAATGGATCAAAGACTTAAACATAAGACAAGGTACAGTAAATCTCCTAGAAGAAAATATAGGCAAAACATTATCTGACATACATCTCAAAAATGTTCTCCTAGGACAGTCTACTCAAGCAATAGAAATAAAAGCAAGAATAAACAAATGGGACCTAAGGAAACTTACAAGCTTCTGCACAACAAAGGAAACCATAAGTAAAACAAAATGACAACCTACGGAATGGGAGAAAATTTTTGCAAATGAAACCGACAAACGCTTGATCTCCAGAATATACATGCAGCTCATATGACTTAATAGAAACAACCAAACACCCCAATCCAAAAATGGGCAAAAGACCTAAACAAGCAGTTCTCCAAGGAAGAAGTACAAATGGTCAATAGGCAGATGAGAAAATGCTCAATTATCACTAATTATCAGAGAAATGCAAATCATAACTACAATGAGGTATCACCTCACACCAGTCAGAATGGCCATCATTCCAAAATCCACAAATGACAACTGTGGAGAGGCTGTGGAGAAAGGGGGACCCTCCTACACTGCTGGTGAGAATGCAGTTTGGTGTAGCCATTGTGGAAAACAGTGTGGAGATTCCTCAAAAGACTAGGAATAGTCTTACCATGTGACCCAGGAATCCCGCTCCTGGGCATATATCCAGAAGGAACCCTACTTCAGGATGACACCTGCACCCCAATGTTCATAGCAGCATTATTTACAATAGCCAAGACATGGAGACAGCCTAAATGTCCATCAACGGATGACTGGATAAAGAAGAAGTGGTATATTTATACAATGGAATACTACTCAGCCATAAAAACCAACAACATAATGCCATTTACAGCAACATGGATGCTCCTGGAGAATGTCATTCTAAGTGAAATAAGCCAATAAGAGAAAGAAAAATACCATATGAGATCGCTTATATGTAGAATCTAAAAAAAAAAACAAGCAAAGCATAAATACAAAACAGAAACAGACTCATAGACATAGAATACAAACTTGTGGTTGCCAAGGGGGCGGAGGGTGGGAAGGAATAGATGGGATTTCAAAATTGTAGAATAGGTAAACAAGATAATACTGTATAGCATAGGGATATATATACACAAGATCTTATGGTAGCTCATATAGAAAAAAATGTGACTATATATATGTTCATGTATAACTGAAAAATTGTGCTCTACACTGGAATGTGACACAACATTGTAAAATGATTATAAATCAATAAAAAATGTTTAAAAAAATGAGCATGGGAGATTGTTCAAAATGGCTTATAAACAAAATTTCTATACGTTTGTCAATTTTCTGTTAACGTATAACAAATTACTACAAACTTAATCACTTAAAACAACAGCCATTTTTTATCTGTTTTTATTCTGTTGATTAGAAGTTCAGGTGGGCTTAGCTTTGTTCTCGGCTTTGTATTTAAAGGCTAAAAGCAAGGTGTGGACTTGGCTGGGCTCCTATCTGGAGACTGTGGTGAAGAGTCACTTGCCTGCTCATTCAGGCTGTTGGTAGAATTAAGTTCACTGCAGAAGGGCTAAGATCTGTGTTTCTTTGCTACCTGTCAGCTTGGATTACCCTCAATTTCTAGAGGCTACCTGCATTCTTGACAAATGGTCCTCTCCATCTTCAAGCCAGGAGTACTGCATTTTTTAACACTTGGAATCTCTTTGATTTTTCTGCTATAAAGAAGAGACTATGCTCTACTTCTAAAGGAGTAGATTTAGACCCACCTGGAAAAAAAAATTCTCCTTTTTGATTAACTCAAAGTCATGTGATTAGTAACCTTAATCATGTCTTCAAAATTCCTTTAACCATGTAATGTTCCATAAGCATGGGTATAATATCTTATTGTATTCACAGTGAGATTAGAGCAGAAGATGTTGAAGGACCACTTTAGAATTCTGCCTGCCACAATACTGAAAAAAAGTATTGTTTTATATTTTTTAAACTATATATTTAACAATGAGAGTAGATTTTAGTGAAAATTCAGTATGCACAAACTGAGAATATGCTCAGTTGGTAAAACAGTTTTCAAGAATGGAAACTTGCTGAAGTGATAAGGAGGGAAGAACTTCCCTGCAGAGGGATTCACTTGTGCATGCAACATTACAGTGTGTTTAGAGCACTGTAACGTTTAGAGCACTAAAAGCACCTTTTAAAAAAACTAAAATGAAGAATAACAAAAAGAACCCAAGATGAGAGATTAAAATGGAAAATAGAAGATAATCATGAAATTTTTTTTACATCTAGAAAATAGATTTTGTCTTTACCCTACAGGTGAAGGGCTCTTAATTTCTTTTTATGCCATGCCTATGGCCATCTTTGGCTCTTTGGTAAAGGCTATGAACTTCTCATAATGTTTTTAGATGCATAAAACAAAATACATATAATTATACAGGAACCGACATATGTATCAAAATATTTTGAAATTTGTAAGTAGTAATAAATGTGCTTCTCTTTTAACGTATTAAATAACAGGATATAGCAATGAGTCTATGAACAGAATTTCAAAGTTGTAGTGAGTATGAATATATTTTGTAACATATATAACAGCTGTTAAATGAAATTTAAAAATCTGTTATTTCTCTTAGTGACAGTCACTGATACAGCTTATGTTACTGGGTTATTATTGTTTTGCCTATTTTATAATGGAAAGAAATAGTAAGTTTCTGTTAAAAGTTAGTGGAAATAAAGACTATTTTTTTTTTCTATCCAAGTTGTTAGGCTGTAGATTAAGTACCTCTTCTGTAGGGTGTGGAAAATTAGAGATATTTGAACTTAGAGGTGCAGGAGTATGGACTAGAGGACATCAATATTGGAGAAAGAAGATCATTTTGAGGTTCTTCCAACAGTCCAGATAGGAGATAATGGGAGTGGAGTAGAAGTTAAAGTCATTTGGATTTATGAGTTTGAAGAATTGAGGCTAGATGTGGATTATCCACTTGGATGTTGAAATTGACCACAATAAAGATAGGAGTCGGGTAGAGAGGTCTATTTTGAGCAGGTGCCTAGTACCTCAATTAAGGTGGGGAGTACCTAGAGGCTAGAATTAGGAGGGGCAATATGTGGTATAGGTAGAGACATGAGCCTATATACTAAAAATAGTGTAATGTTTTTATACTATTGTGCAGTAGTAATTGTTGGAAGACTACACAAATGTTAGGAAGCTTTTAATTGGGAGTTGGAAGAATTCTGACTCAGTATTATTATGGATTTCAATGAAGGGATGTATTAGATAGGGACATCCAGACTTTAGTAAGATGATGAGGGAGCATTCTGTGAAAGGTTGAAGGTATAGGAACATTTTGATAAAAAGAAGCAAGGAAGACTCGGTGGAATCAGCTGAGAAAGATGGTAGAGTGAGATGTTAAAACATTGCGGAAGACAAAAAGCAGTGTCGGGAGAAAGAGAAGAAACCACAGGCGTTGTGAGAAAGAAGCAAAGCAGAGGAAAGGATAGGTGATCACAGGGTCTTCGTTTGGTACATCACAAGAGGGTTCATGGATTGAGGAAGGGGAGGTTGCCATGGTTCCTGACCTTGATATAAAATAATTAGTTGATACCAGCTAGCCGAATGTTCTAGGCAAGGTTCTATGTGGTTTAATTTAACTCATGGGTAGCCATTAAAAATGATGATTATACCAAACATGTGGTCATTGAAAAATATATAATCTCAGATGGAGAAATATTTTATGTATGTGCTGTTATGTCAGTGTTACAAAATATACATATGCATATATACAAGAATTGGAAGATAAAAAATAGTTGTGTTAAGCTGATAAAATTGTGTACCCTCTCTCTTTCAAAGTGTATTAGTTATAAAGTTTCTTTGGGTTTTTTTTTTTTAAGCAGGCTAAATCAATTATTCATTTCCTTTAATTGAAAAAAAAACCCTTTTATTCTTTTTTTAATTTTTTTAATTTTATCAAGTGGCTACAGCTTTCTATTTGTCTTTCCAATGGCTTCTTTTTCACTTTCAGGTTCTAATTATTTCTCCTCTCTATTTTTAAATTCACCTTTTCTTCATAGTATACTTTAACCTATTTACTCAACTTCCTAATGCTCTTTCCCTAAGGATTATTACTTGTAGGACAAATACTAGTGGATTTAAAAAATTATCCCAATAATTCAGTTATCTCCACCTAGACTTAAATAGGAAGATACAGGTTCAGCAGAAGGTACTTGTTTTGAATACAAATAAAGGTAGTTAAAACCATTAGAAAGGTAATCCTAAGCATTTCTTAAATTTCTCCTCCTGGAAATACTTAAAAGGGGACATCTCAATATCTTTTATGGAGAATACTGATGTTTGAGAGTAGAAAGAGAAGAAAGATCTAACAGGATAATCCCCTCAACTCCAGGACTATGTTTTTTAAATAAAAGTTGGGCAGAAATTCTGACAACGGAACAAAACATAAAAATAGAACTTCACAGGAAACCTATGATATTTGGTTAGCATATTCACTATTACATAGCTCTGTTACTTAAAGAATCTTTAGTAATTGAGAATGTAGACTGAAATATTATTAAGCAGAGTCTTTAAAATATACTTTGTTAAATTCTGATTTTGGAATAATTTTGATATTTTCCACCATTAGCTATACAATAGCTTTAACGGTGTTCCCAGTTGATTGATTAGAAAATTCTTCAACATAAGCTATTGTAAAATATGTTGTAAATAAAATGAATTGAGATTATATTCATCCTCAAAGCTATCAAGTGAACAACAATTAACTTGATTTGCCTCATATCAAGTGAACAACAATTAACTTGATTTGCCTCAAATTTGCCTTATTATTTTTTGATAAAGTAATATTAACCACATGAGCTGTATTATATATTATTTCTCTTTAAGGAAATGCTAAATATAATTTCAACAAAACAATGTTATTTGCAAAATACATAAAGCAACGTAATCATAAATGAAAATGCTGACACTGTAAAACCCTAATGATAATCTTAGTGCATGTTCAGCACCAGCTGGGCTGATATCAGTTTACAATAACGTACTTTGCACTTTTCAAACAGTTTGAAACATTGACTTTTGTACTTTATTATTCAACAAGAAATCCTCACAACATCATGAGATAGAATAATATTCCATTTAACTAGTTAAGGGCAGTTTGGAGCAAAGATACATTTCTTTTCTTAATTGTGTGAAATGATTACATTTCTCTCACTTCTTATTAGTCATAGTTAAAACTTTCTGGCAAGGAGAATATTGAAACCTGTGAAAGAATGTTCATTGTAACCAATTACAAAATAATATTAATCAAAAGTTTTTAGTTTGCTGCATAGTACACTTCTGTAGTTTTGTTTATAAAACAGATTTTCTAGCGACGCATTAAAATGAGCAAATTTCAAAATAAACTTTTGTTGTTTTAGCATAGCAGGGTTTGAAATCTTTTGCTGTTCTTCATTCTAAAATATGGTATAGATTTTTAACTTATAACGTATTAAGGCTCCAAATTACTTCACATTATAAAGCTTAATGTGGAGGCTGAGAAAAGAATGAGTTAGGGTACAGATTTGGAGGATGAACTTTCGGTGGAGTGTTCTGACCTGCCAGTTTTAACTGACTGCATCTTTGCCTACATTAAAATTATCCTTCATCTCCTTAGGTATAGTTGGATATAGTTTTAAGTGATACTGTTTGTCTTAACCATAAAATTGGTTTGGTCCAATAATATACTTTGCTAAACACCATGGGAGTTTAACTTACATTTTTTCCAAGGAGAAACGTTGGTTTGGTAATAATCATGTAATTCCAGTGACCACTAGAACTGCAGTAGTCCTGGCTAGTGGTGAACGTGCATAACTCAAATCAGAGTAGTGGAGAGAAGACTGAGCTGGATGAAAGGGCTCCTGAATTCTGTTCCTCTGTTGGCTGTAAACTACTATATTCCTTGGGGGAAATTCTCTTGGCTTTGATTTCACATCAATCAAAAAAGAAGGTTGATTTAGATAATCAATCTTGTAGGTCCTTCGCAGCTCTGACAGCTATAATTCTAGCATTAATTTCAGTCATTTGTAACAAGTTTATTTTTTATTTCCATGATCACATGAAGGATGTCTTGTACACATCCCCTCTCTGTCACATAAATATACAAACAAAGCAACAAGTTCATTCAGTTGAAAAGGGGCGATTCCTAATAATATATTTTTGTTCTTCTTGTCATGGAATCATTAAGATTTCACTGGGAGATGGTTAAGCACTGCAAAAACCTTGGTTCAATTTTGTGCTGGTATTAAAAACTAACCCTTTTGTCCTCACGGCACCCAAAATTCTATCCAGATTCCACATGGATTATGTGCTGTATTGTTTACTGTTACCCTAATAGATTTGACCTGTCTTTTAAAATGAGTCAAACTGTAGGGTTTTCTTTTTTCCTGTGAAAAGATGTGAGCATTATTATAGCATTCACAGCAGAAGAGACAAAGTCCAGTTTTTTTAACCACAATATATTTGCAAACTTCACAAAGCAATACTATTGATAAATAACACTGTAAAGAAAAAAAAAAGCACCTTCTTTTCAATCTTAATGCATTTACAGCATCATATGTATGGATATCAGTTTGCAATAATATACCTTGCATTTTTCGAACAGTTTTTAAACATTCTTTGACTTTTCAACTTTATTATTGAACAGGGAAGCCTCACAATGCCATGAGATAGATAGCTTAACATCTCATATGGTAGATGGAAAATATGAGGCGAAAGCTACTGCGTGATTCCTGCAACACCACTCAGTAGGTCAGACATCAAAGTAGAAATAGGACAAGTAAATCCTATTTGAAAAATCCACTTTTCCATTTCTTAGAGTTTTCTATAGCCTTTTGCACTTATTTCTCTTACTTGTGTTAAAATGTCATTGAGTTGAATTAAATCAAGCATATAATTATTTAAATGAGTATATATAGTTTCACGGACATTGATATGCAGAAAGGTGTCACAGTCTCCTGAAATATAAATATAGGTACACAAAAGCAGATATCCATTTTTATATAACTTACATAGTAGAAAATAATTTTCTTGTAGACAGGTTTGTTTTCTTATTTCTACAAAGGCTCTGTAGGCTTTTATGTAAAAAAGGCATGTCCTTTGTCAGGCACATCTGGAATATGCTAAATCTCCAGAAAGCTTTGGCTGTTTCTCTACGTATAAAAAAAAGTACAGGGCTTTACATTTTTATTCTGCTTTTTCTGTTGATATTCAGTTGTTAGTAGTCATTATCAACTCAGAAATTTGGGGACATTTTCTTTTCCAGAGGAAGGTGTGCATTGGATGACCCTTTTCTGTTTATGATATTGTGATATTAAATAATAACTAGGAGTTTTTTAGTTATATTGTTTACATATATTACATATAAACACACATACATGTAAATTAAAACTTTCAGTCATCAGAGAAACTAAGAGGCTAGATTTTTTCTCTAATAAATCAGAGCAACACATCTAGCACTTGAGGTCTCACATGTGAGGCCTAGATGTGAATACTGCTGCATTTCTGTAGTCATAATCCTGGTGACAGATGACCAGGCATCCTATGACGACTTGTGTATAAAGCAGACTTTATTCAAAATATATTCATGAGACATAAGAAGTGATTTCAGAAAATCTAGTAATTCACCTAATTTTATTACAATGTCATTTGAGGTGTTCTGAAATCAATTACATGGTTTTAAAGAAGGTACAGTTTTTAAAAAATAGATTGCTGTATTCAGTCCAAAACACAATAATAATTAATAGCAGCTAGTCCATATTGAGAGCCTACTGTGGCCACTCTTCTAAGAGCTTTACTAAAGTAGTGTATTTAATCCTCATAATGATACAAAGTAGGTACCATTTTTATTCTCATTGTAGAGATGAAAGAGCTAAGGCACAGGGATGTTAATGGCACACAGTTGATATGTGGCAGAGCCAACAGTCAAGCTCGAGCAGCCTGGTTCCAAAGACTGTGCTCTCCACCACCAGACCTGAGGGCTAATTTAAGTTAATTTACCTTAATTTACCTTAAAACTCACAGAGGCATTTCTTTCCATTATAGCAAACATTTATGTAGTGTATAATATATGCCAGGCCCTGTCCTAAGTGCTTTGCACAGATCAGCTCTCCCACCCTGACATTCTGATAGACATCTGATTTGTCAGAGAACTGAAGACTTGCAAAAGTACCAGTTACCATATGTAGATATTTCTAAATAAATAACTGGATGTCTCATTCTACCAAAAATCTAAAGTGTGCTTCTTTTATCATTAATCATTTGAAACCAACTCTGCTAGCCTGGGTCCCATTGGTTTATTTTATTCTCCTTGTACCCATGGAAAAGTGCTCCCAAGATTCTTCTTTATTCTCCCTTGTGGTCTAACTCCAACTGATGTATGGATAGCAAGATGCTGTTAAAGAATAAATCAGAAATGCTTATTAACAGTACAACATACATCCTGAAGCTAGTGCTTGTGTGTATAACACAATGTTAATACCAAGTTCAGATACATTTCAACATCTTTTAAGTGGCAACTCTTGTGGTTAGTGATAATGCTCTGTATTATTATTTATAAACCCAAGTTAGAGTTCAAGGTACATTGCAAATCCCATGCTTCTCCATTCTAGCCATTGAGTGTTCAGTCATCAGTCCTGGAAGGTTGAAGCCTTGAATCCTTAGAGAGGATTGCTGTTTGATTTTTTACTAGAAGAATCCCAAGTGCTCCTGGTACTGTATGTGGTAAGATTTTGGCAGCCCTGGCAGCTCTTTATATCCTGTGGAAAATGATGTTTCCCATCTTCACTTGGGGGAAACCAATTGTAAACATGCATCTGATGAATAAGATCACAGTTTACCGTGTGAGTGAGGAGTCAGTGCTACTTGTCATTCGCTGTCTTCTTCCCTTAGGGTAGGGAAGAGTTCTGTCACATGTACACAAAGTCCACCTAATGATATGAGATTAGTTCAAGTCTGAAGGACTTCTTGACATCCAGCAAAAGCACTGATCCAAACCCCAAGAATATAAATATACAATATGCAGGAGCTTTAGCTCTGTGTGCCATGGATATAATTCATGGACAGTTCACACTAGATACCAGTCTTTGAGGCGATCCAGTCTCGATACTGAGTCACTCTTGTGTAGACTCCAGGTTTTTTGGGAAGTGCACATGATTGTCCCCAGCTTACTATACCGACAAGGTACCAGATGTCATGATTATCATAAACCAGAGGTCCACCAGAATCTCCCTAGAGAAAAAGAAAATTAAAATTAACTCTAATTTAATTCAATAGGAGGGTCATTACAATCATCTCTCTTCCACAGGGAAAAAAAAGGAAATCAATACATAGAATATACAGCCAGACTAGAGATAGATTATAAAATGTTTCTATCAGCTGAGTTAAAATGTTGTGCTAAACTTTAAAGTGAATTGTTTTCTAGAAAGATTAACACTCACTCATATGAACTATTTCTGGTTCAGCATCCCTGGATTTTTTTCTCGCTAGTTTGATTAGACACTTTATGCATGCATGGTTTACTAAGCATTTATATAAAATACTTAATGTGAGGTTAGTATTTATGCATTGGTGAAAATATCCTATGATCTCTTCTGAATGTGTTAGCTTACTGTATTTTATGGACCTACATTTGGCCTCTTTTACTTTTACTCACTTAATTCTAATTTAGATTTGCTTTCTGAATTTTATATAAGCCCCCTTAAATCTCTTTTGGAACAAGAAAGATTAAGTAAATTAACAGATACAAATGTAGAGGTTAATAGTGTGGTCTCAGTAGTTGAAATGCCCAACTTTCAGGTCCAGCTCTAATAATTAGTGGTTGTGTGACCCAGGGTGAGATACACAGGGTAACCTCTTTGCACCGCTTCCACCTTCTTCATTTATTAATTTTTTTCTTTTATCAACTCTTTGTTTAGTTCCTACTATCTGTCCCTGGCATTTTGATGGGCACTGAGGATAAAATGATGACCAAAAATGTACAGTCCTTATGCTCATAGAGATTGACGGGTAGGTTAAAAAATATTAAATAAGCCTGCAAATAAATGCAAAATGACAACTGTGGTAAGTGCTATGGAAACATAAAATGGGGGAATTCAACTGGTGAAGGAGGTCAGGAATGTTTCCCTTGGTGAGATGTAATTGAGCTAATATCTAAAGAAGAGGAGTAAATCATGAAAAGAAAGGTGTACATGAAATGTGTTCTAGACAGAATGAACAGCATGACAAATGCCCCATGGCATGAAGGAGCTTGGTATATGCAAGGGCCTGTTAAAAAAGGGGGGGAGGTACTGGAGAGAAGACAGCAAGGGGCAAATGATACATAATGACTGGTAGTAGGAGGTTGGAAGTGACTAGTCAGTCCATGTGGAGCCCTGTGGGTCTTTTTAAGACGTTTTTGGTTTTTATCTTAAGAACAACAAAGGTAAACCATTAAAGTTTTAAGTGTTTTAAGGAAGGAGTTGAAATGATCAGATTACATCTTGTTAGAAACCATCCTGGCATTCATTTGACGAATGCACCAAAGGAGCTTAAGGGTGAATATAAGAAAACAAACTAGATGGCTAATGCAGTTGAGGGAGTGGAAGGAGGAGGAGAGAGAGGTTGAGAGAGGAGAGAAAGGTAAGAGATGGTGGAGAGAGAGTTAAGGAGGTAAAATCCATGGGATCCCATATCAATTGGATATGGAATAAAGAGAGAAACTAGAATGTTTCTAGCCTTCTGGCTTGTTTAACAGAATCAAAGGGGATGCCATTTACAGAGATACAAAACATAGGAAGAAGATCAGGTGGGGAGGGGAATAGAGTAGAATCAGGTGCAATAGATGAATTTGAAATGCCTTTGAAATATCCAAGTGGAGCAGCCAAGTAGGAATAGAATATATGTCTGGAGATCAAAACTAAGATTTGGATCAAAAGTATAAATTTATAATACATCTACAAAAAGATGATAATTGAAGTTATGAAAGAGAATTAGATTCTCTGGAGAGAAAGTATAGAGTAAAAAGAGAAACAGGCATAGGATAGATTAACGTGTGATGGCTGTGATTAAGAGAATGAGTCTGAAAAGGACACAGAGAAGGAGTAGAGAGAGGTGTAGGATGAAAATCATTACAAGCCAAGGGAAGACTATTTCAGGAAAGAGGGAGAGGTAAGCATTATTAAATGCTGCTAAGAAGAAAAAAAAAAAAGACAAAAAAATTTTGTTGAAGGTCACTAGCTGTTCACTGAAAACATTAGGAAGAGAGATTTTGATGAAGCAATAGAGATTTTGATGAAGCAATAGAAACCATACTGAAATGGTTTGCGGAGTTAGTGGTAGGTGAGAAAATTAAGACAATGGGTATAGACATTTTCCCAAACATTTGATGGTAAAGATATAAGACAAGATGCTAGCTGGAGGCAAAATGGGTCAAGAAAGAATTAGCTTTTTCTTTTTATCCCTAACTTGAGAGATCTGAGTAGGACAGGATCTAGTTACAAGAAAAATGTTGACTCTGAAAAGAGACAGAGGACCTAGTTGCTAGTGTAAACTTCCCCAGAGGGCTGACAACCAGAGGAATTTGAGCAGTGGAGACAGATCAGCTTTAGCAAGGAGGCAGCTTCTCTGTGTGACCTAAGCTGAAGGCATATGAAATGCATGAAGGCAGATCTGTATGCTTGGTACTAGGAAGATGAGGAAATTCCCCTCTTAGGACTATTTTTCTTTGAATATTGGGAAACAAGATCATCAGTTGAGAATCAAGGGGCAGGAAAAACCAGCAGTTAAGGAAAAAGGAAAGTGGAAAATGTTGACAGATGCAGAAAAATGTAGACATAGGAACAAACAAACTAACAAAAATAGTAAGGTTGTCAGTTTTGTTATTTGGAACCTTCAGTGGAACCACATGTTCTGTTGTATTTTTTCCAGGAGCATTTGACTGCTCAGATGCAGGTAAAGAGAGCAACTGGATGATTGAGTTCTTCCAGGTTTGGGACTTTGTCAGAAACACTGGAAAGAGAGAGCATCTAGTGGTCTTAGCAAAAGTGAGGTCTAAGATCTCTTAGATCCCATTGAGATCTGAGCTGGACAAGTCGATGATGGAAGAAAGGAAAGGATTAACGGAATGTGAGATAGCAGAGGAGCAATGGTCTACAGGTCTCTACGAAACTGAATAAAGATGATATTTAGGCAACAAATATTTGTGCAGGTATTGTTTTAGGAGCTGCTAATACAGCAGTAAATAAAACAGGCGCTTCAAAGTGTGTCCCTGCTTGGAGCTTACATTCTATTTTAGTGAGAGAGATAGACAGTAAACCAGTTAAATAACATACTGTGTATTGGATGATGTAAGAGCTAGAGATAAAAATGAAACCGAGAAGGGACACAAAGAATATATGTGTAGGTTGTGTATGTTGGTGGGTGAGGGTTGGTAAGCTGAGGTGTAACAGAAGAGTGTGGCTAAACAAACAGAAGTGGTTGAAAAGCAGCCAGAAAGGACTGAGGATGCTTGTTAAAAAGAAGTATTTGGGGAATTAGTGTTGTTGGAGACAGAACAGTTTTGGTGATAGGGTTCAAGTTGTGGCCCTAGAAATAAGTGGCTAAGGAGGAGTGAAGATCACCAGAGGTGAGGGGGTCTAGGAACTAAGAATCCAGCATTTAAATGAGTCGGTGTTAATATTGCAGGGCTTGGGATGGAGACGAAATCTATTTCAGGTGTCAGTGTCATGAAAGAATAAAAGGGACAAAGCAGAGAGACTTAGAGGCTGGAGGATGAAAACAAGCTACAGGAGAGATGATGATAGAGCTAAATAAAGTGGTCTTCAGAGGAGAGGTTCTCTATCTTTTGATTACAATTGTGTTTAAGAAAATAACAATAGAGCATAAGAGTGATTGCCTGAACAAGAAATAGGGAGCATCGGACTTTAATTTCCCAAGTTGTGAAATAGGAATAATTATGGTACTGCTTCAGTCTCATTACATTAAATGAAATAATGTATAGAAAGTGCTTAGCATTGTCTTGGCATAGTGAACACTCAATACAATAATTTTGTGATTATGTTATATTTAAGTAAACTGAGTCTTTGGTAAAATAGATGCCATTTTTTTTTCTCCCAGGTAAAATATATGCCAAAGTTAGAAATAATTAATGGAAACTTTCCTTTTAGAATTTTGACTTTGACTTTGGACTTACCTTACATGCATCTACTTTTCCATCCATGAACCCTGCACATAACATTCCTGAGGTTATCAGGCCATCATACACATCCTTTCTGTTGCACACAGCTGTGCTTATGGTTTCCACCCTGGCTTGCCGAAGTCTATTTTGTGTAGGTCCTATTACACAAACAAACAAACGTTCTTCAAGTATAACTGTATCTAAGCCAGTATTATATTTGTGGATCTTTAAAAGCTATTAGAACCTTCAAAACTACATGCAGTATTTTGTGTGTGTGGATGCCTTTTTTTCATGAGGAGAGGGTTCACCATGCTGATCTTGTCCAACTTCACATTCTTCCATACAAAGAAATTGAGGCTCAGAGAAGGTCATCAATTTTCCAAATGCTATTCAGGTGGAAACCAGGATACGAGCTGCACAGGTCTCTTTGTCCTGCTCTGTGCTGTAGTGTGTTATTTTGGGGTATCTCGAAGCATGGGAAATAAAACAAATGCCCAAGATACAGCAACAATATGACACCAGCAGAGGGCAAGGTGGGGATTAGGAAGACAGAATACTTCACAACTGAGTCCCAAAACATTCACAAAACACTTTCCTGTTTGTGATCATCATACATCCTCATTAAAATTAGGAAGAACTTAGACAAAAAAAAGTATATGAAGCATATGCTAACCAGGTGTATTTACATTGGGCAAATACACAATTTGTAATCATTTACTCCCTTGTACTCCTGCAGCATTTTATTCCTTCTTATAGTACCTGAAACAGTCTGTTCTTTTCTTTTTTATTGTTAGCCTCTCCTCTTTCTCACCACTGCTTCAATTACTTGTGTACTGCTCTAGAATAAGGATCTGATTCCTTTTACTTTTTAATCTACTGTCCTCCTCAGATCTGTACACATTAGAAGCATCAACATTATTTTTATGAAAAGTCCAAAGAGATGTTCTCCAAGACAGCTTGTTAGATTCCAAGATAAATTTGTACTATGTAAATTAGGTTGAACAACTCACCATCATCTACAGTGGATCCAAATCCTGTGACAAATACACTTGTTTTAGGTGGCAACTTTATGGATGAATCTGGGAGGCAAACTCTCTGAACTGTATTTGAAAACTCAACTTGAGTAGCAAGCTGAGCCAAAGCAATGTCATTGTCATTTGTTTCTCTATGGTAATTTTCATGGATGATAATTTTCCCCAGATTTCGTTGCACTGCAGGTGGTGTTATAGTTGTACCAAAAGTAACAATCCATTGACTTGGGTCTTTATTTCTGCAAAAAAAATGAAAAGGTCATATTTGTGATGCTTAACTTTATCCTTTAAAAAAAATTGATGCTAGATTCTCCCCAACTACTGGGATTATGCTCCTGAAAAATCCCTATGGTGAGAGAATTTGCAATTGATGACCTTACAGAAAAAGTAAGTTAAAAATATTGATGATACAAGAGAGAGTATGAAAGCCCTTAAAGTATTTTACATACTCTAAAATTAAAAAGATTACAGTAACTAAGTGGAATTCCATGCTGTATTTGCAATAATAATAGTAATGTGTGCTATACAATTAATTTGTAGTATTTTAATTCCTTATTTATTAGAAACTCTTCAAATTTCATTTCTTCTGTAACTTCAATGAAATATGTAGAAATTAATCTTGATTTGTTTTGGATATTATGCACCCTAAGAGGCATTTTTCCTGTATATCAGACACTCCATCCATTCTTATTTTATCACTCACCTTTTGGCTCTTGTTTACTGAGTCTTACCTTGATCTTTGAGACAAAGTGTAACTTGTCTGTTCACAAACCCTCATGTGCACACAGGATTGTTTTTCCACGAAATGCCCATGCCCTTCCCCAGTACTCAAGGACTAAGCAGCCCTAACTCAATGTCATGTTGTTAAAGCTCCCACTGCCTTTTAATCTGGCCTGGTCAGTCCCTTTTGCTATTTTTGAGGTTCTCCCTTCACGCAAATGCTTTTCTCTACCACAAAGTTACATCACAAGCAAGTTCTGTTTACTCTTACTATCTTTTTACCTCCCTATTCTCCAAAGCCCAGTTCCCTCTTTATCTAATCATCCCCATCAAGAATGCCTAGAAAAATATAGAAACCTGAAATTCTCTTTGTAGAATTTTGTAGAAAATTATGTAGAAGGAAATCACACAGAAGGGAATTCAAAAGATAATTTCCTTGTTCATGTAGGATTAGTATGTTGGTGAATCATAAACTTTTACATGTATTGAAAAACCTGAAAGATTAGTGGTTTTCAAAGTACTCTGCACTGCCCCAGGGATAAGCAGTCAGAGCCTCCGGGTGGAGGGACCAGGAGGTGGTGGGGGAGGGCTCCAACCTCAATTGTTTTACTTATTTACACTTTAAAGAAAGGTTTGATTCAAAATAGAAATCTTAGGGCTGAAGTACTCATTTGAATACTAGAATTCTGGGAGCTATGAAGACATATGTGACTTCAGTCTTTAAGGAGTGTAACCGAGTAGACAAAACAGAAATACCCATTGCTTTATGTATTTTCAACCAGAAAGGAAGACTCAAGTAATAGGTTTAGTTCAGCATGCTTTGTCGATAAGAACACTGACTCAGAAGTTGAATGGCTTGCGCAGATAAGTGACAGATCCAGCTGGTTAGTGTCAGAGAGATGGCCCTGGTCTCATGATTCCTCACCTCCCCCCACTCACACTTGTTCCATAAAGACTAGAATAACTTTTCATAGACATAAAGGTATAAGATTTGTCTTAAACATGATTTTTTAAAATACACTATTTCTATAGGGGAAAAAACACAAACATTTTAAAACCACTGGATAACTGTAATATTGTTTCAAAGTACCTGTATTTTCCCTTCAGAACAGTACACTGCATTATGCAATTACATGAAATTATATCACCCCCAAAATTGAACCCTTTCTCTCCAGGATTATTACCCTTCCCAACTCTTTTATATTAGTATTACTATTTTTATTGGCATAAAATATGCTATTACATCTCTCAGATTAAAAAAAAAAACTCTTCCTTTGAGTCTACAGCCACCCACAACCGGCAAATTTCTCTCCTTCCATTCATTAAAAAAACTCCTTGAAAGTGGCATTTAAACTCACTGCATCCAGTCCTTCTCCTTTTATCCCTTCAATTCATTCCCATCCCCATCATGTCACAATTTCTTTTATCAAGTTCATAAGTTATCTCTGTTTTATCAGATTTAATGACCAATCCCCATATAGGTCTGCCAGCACACAGAGATTGCACTGGACCTGCCAAAACATGTATCTCAATCATTATAGCTTATCTTCACTAAATATTAATGTGTTGACATTCTAGGCTTACTTATTTTTAATTTATATGAGCTAATATGAGTTATAAACTAAAATAGACGACACTCCTCAAAAAAAGTATGAAGACTGGTGGACTATGAACATGAAAAAAATCAGAAAGTCATGAAAAATTAGTGTGACTCGAGTTCACCTAATGCATGATGCTGGGTATTTGGGAGGGTTGTAAATAGGTATAACTGAGTTCCTTTTCTCTTCTTTGATGAGAGAGTGACAATCACCTTAAATTCATTAGGTCATTCTCATTACACATCTACTCCACAAATACAGGTGTAGGCATATTGGAACCATTTGGGTGTTACCCTTACAAGGATGATCAAGTGCCTCCTAGACTCACCAAGGATAGCTTCCTCTGAAAGGGTTTGTGAGCAGTGCCACTGGCCAGGGCTTTATTCAGAGCTTTTGGTCTTTTTGGATTTAAAAGGAGAAACTTTCTGTATCTTGCTGGTGAAACCTCAAGGAGGAAAGATAGTGTATGCCTGATCTCCTGGGGCAGTAGCACGCTTGTGCATGTCTGTGAATGTGAAGTGATGCAGCTGAGTTTTAAGAGCAGTAACTGTGAAAGCCCAAGCAGAAATCACTTGTTGCATTGTGCGTATGACCAGTTTTCCACTCTGTGAGGGCAGTGAGATAGGCCGGCAGGTCTCTCCCACCATCCACACACCTCTCTGGTCCGTATAAGCCCACCTGGTTCTTGGATAATGCAGTTGGAAGGGAGAGCCTTAAGAGTGATCCTTCTGATTTCTTTTTCTTATTTATAAAGTGATGGTGGATGTTGATAGCTGGAGGATAGAGAGATTAACTTTTTTTAAAAAAATCAGAATGGAAGTGGCTGAATTTTCTCCTTGAATATATGGAGGAGTTTAAACATGTTACATATATAATAGGCAGTCTTTATACTAAAATAATTTATGATATAGTAGGAAAGACCACATTAGTATCACGATGCTACAAGAAAATATATGCTAAGAGGCACAAGATTAATGCAAACCAAACATGATAGATAGTGAGAGAAGGGTGAGGGGATGATGGGGTCATAGAGCAACCACAATGCATTTAGGGGACAGAGTCCATCCATAATGGAGCAGAGGATAAGCTGGTGAGATTGGACTCTTCTCAAGCATTAAATTGATGGTAATACCAGCTGAGAAAAGAAGACACACAACAGCTCTAGTAAACTTACTTGCGGAAGCAGTGAGCTGCTGTGAGCAGCCAAGTGTTACTGATGAGGCTGGCTCCACACTGATGTCCCGCCCCTTTGAGCTGCAGGCTGGCCTGCCATGGCCACTCCCCTTCCATAGCTGTTTCCATTCCTTGGACAATCCTTTCAGTAGAAGAGGATGCTGGTAATGGCATGTATGAAGAGGTCATCCTTATTCCACAGCCTGTCACAGAAATATATGTTAGGTTATTTTCATGAAAAGGAGGAGGGAGAAAAGCACATCCTGTCTTGCACTGGGTACAGATGCTTGGACCATCCATTGCACCTGCTATTCTTTAACCCATTCCAAGCACTCAGTCTCTGGGGTTATGCTGTAGGGGTCCTAATTCTCCTACTGAGATTCAGAAGAAATATTTACTAATATTTCAAGTCATCCAATCCAAGAATTAACTTCTGTCTCTACATAAAGCATATATAGATGAATGAATAGATAGATAATTGATTGAGCATCAAAAATGTATAGATCCTCTGCTAAGAGTTTTAGATACATTTACATCAAAACATTTTTCATATGGGAAAACTCAGCCTTGTAGTGAGAACATAAATTGCTGGAGGCCAGCCAGCTGGTAAGTGAAAGAGTTGAACATAAAATTAGAAGGATCGACGTCAAAGCTTGTATTCTTACTACCGAGAATAAGCCCAGAACTGTATGTAGGTCATGATTCTGCACTGACATGGATCTGTACACTATATTTGAAAAGCTTTGAATTTTAAGTCTTAAACAATAATGACTTTTTTGCCTTTCTAAAATTTTACAGACTACAGTTTTTAAAAAAGTTCTGATTCCCTGATAACAAATCCTCAATTTATTAGACTTCAAATCAAGTCTTAAATAAGACTTGAAAGTATATCAGTACACTTTATTAATATACCTTTTAATTATGTATATTTTTATTAATAATATAAGATTCTTCTAATAAAGGAGTTTTTTCAGAAACAGGTTAAAAAATAATTGCCTGAAACTGTATTTACAAATTAATCATAATTCCCTCAGAGTTAATTTAATAGATTCAGCTTAAAGTGGCCATCAAATTGAACAGAGTTTCTAGGTTAATATGGTGCCATAACAATAATGTGTAATACTTCCTCTCCAAACTTCTCCTTAAGATAAGAATAAAGGTAATAATAATAAAAATAATATCTATTAGTTATGAGCCAGGCTCTGTACAGTGTTACATATATTTTCCCTAATTTTCACAACAATTCTCTATGCTAGGTGTTATTAACTTCATATTGCAGATGAAAAATTTTAGTCTATGATATTGTTCATGTTCCTGAGGAAGGGGAAAAAATAAGAACAGAATCAGTCATCAAATTTACAGTGGAAGAACTTTTTTCCAGAATGAGAAAAAAATAATGTACAGATTGAAAATGCTCACTGTCCCAGCCAAAATTCAGTGGCAAATGCAACCATATCTAGAGCTCTTCACAAAAAAAACAAAAACAAAAAAACTTACAGAATAAAGATTTCCTACCTTTATCCAAGAACCAAAAAGATAACCTACATAAGAAGAAAAGTCACACCAGCCCTAGACTTCTGCTCTATAACAAAAACACTAGAAGAAAGTGGACTAATGTGTTTACAATTATTCAGGAAAGTTTATGGTCCAATAATCCTATAAAACATTGAGATAAAGGAATGGAAAGATTCCTGCAATTTCTCAGAAAATATACCATCTGTATGATTTTCTTGTTCAAAAATAACTTGAAGATAGGTTAACAAGCAAAAAGGTGTCTCTAAATCAAGGCTCAAGAATGAGAAATAGTAAAAGTATAACAGGAGACTTTAGTGGTGGGTAAATAATTATAACTTGGGATAAAATGGAACATGATATTTTGAAAAAGAATATTACTAGAGTAGGTAAAAATCAGTGATAAGTAAAATTGTGAAGTTATTTAATAAAGACTGGAAGATCTAGTGAAGTTGAGAAGAAAAATTTAGAATGTGAATTCTTAATTATGCATAGTTCTTACTTTAACCTTTAGTTTGATAACTAAGAAATAAAAGTTCATTTGTGGATTTAACAAACATAAAGGCAAGCAAGAAGATATAAACAACAAAATGTGTATTACAGAAAAAGACAGGTGCAATGGAAGAAAAATATTTACCAAAAACCAGAAAACAAATGAAAATAACAAATATATGAGCGTTAACTATATTGGGAAATATGTTAAATGCTGCATGTTACATATAGAGAATATTCATTGTTTTCCAGTGTCCTTACATTTTTAATAGACATATATTTGTCCACAAAAGACCATAAATATGTACAAAAGTGGGGTTGGAAAGAGTGCAGAAAATGTACATACCAGACATTTCAACAAAAATACAAGAAAATTGAAAAGTCTAAAAGGAAGAAGTCTAACTGATTAACACCTTAAATACACTCCTGAATTATGAGAGATATGCAAATATAAATATTTGAATAAAATATTAAAATAGAATGTTAAAAACGTGTCATAATATCAAGAATACTATGCAATCATTTTACGACTTACATTCTGTAAGTCACAAAACTAAAAATTGTATTTGATGTAAATTTATAAATTATATGTCTTAAATATTAACAATAATAAAAGAATTAAAAGACTAAGTGGTTTAGAAACAGAATTAAAAGCTTGGTATTACTGTGGTGATTATTTTGCAACATAAACAAATATCAAATCATTATGTTGTACATCTGAAACTTATATAATGTTAAACCCATTATACTTCCTCAAAAAAACTTGGTAAATTCTACTTCTAACTTTCTGTGGCTTTTATTCATTTTCTTGGCTGTGAAATGGTCAGTTAAGTGTGAGCTTTGCGACTTACGGCTGTTGAGAAGATTTTGCATCTTTTTGCTGTCAATAGCTGGAATAAACAAAGCATAAATCAGTTGGTAGAAGAATATGTTCTTATTTTCATGTGATGTTCAAATGGTTACTGTAAGAAATACTTATTATCCATAGCATCCAAATTTCAAGGTATTTTTCATAACCAAGTAACATATAAATATCCCTCTTCTCTGATTTGGTCCAAAATGTATAATTTTACTTTAAAATAAAAAGAGAGCATTTTATTTTCTGATTTTTGCTAAGAAGTCAGAGAAAGAAATTAGGATTAGGAAAGAATGATAAAGATAAATGTCCCTGATTTCATTCTTTGGGAGCTCCAGTATAACTCAAGGAAGCAATCTCCAATTCCCGTCATAATCCGTGTTCACTGTATCAGGTGTACTGGCCTATGTGTGCTAGGCATATGCCTGGCAGCCATTGTTGATAGGGTAACTGTAGGGAGCTAAAGGCATCCCAGACCCCTCCCAGCCCAATTTCCAGGCCCTTGTCTACAAAGGGTGGGAATTCAGTAACTGCAGGTCGATGGCCTTCTCTCATGGAGGACTCTTCCTCATGGTGAATATGAGAAGACTGTAGCTCAGGCAGCAGGCACTGGAGGCTTGAAACTCTCATATACAGCCAAGCCCACAGTCTCTCCCTCCATTTTATGCCTCCCTGTGTGACATCTTTTTCCCTTCAAACATATCTTAGTGTTCGTTTAAGCTCAGTTTCATTGGATGTTGGGTGGTTTGGTGTTTGCTTTGTTTTATTTGTTAGAAAGAAAGTAGAAAAATATATAATGATTTTCTCAAGAATACTGACTTTCCCATGAGAGGGATATGAGCCCCAAATCCTATAAGAAGTTTCCTGGACATTTCACTTCTCTTTATTTAGTAAGAGCTATGTATGAGACAGAAGAAAATATATGCAGTAGAATTTTAGTTATTGGGGAGAGTCAGAAAATACAGGGTTTTTTTGATATTAAAACAACCTTTATAATAAAAAGTCAGTATACATCACTAAAAATGCTGAAAAATTACTTTTAACAATTATAAAATAAGGAACTCTACAATTTTAATGTCTTTTTTATAGTGAATATTTTACTTTAGCTCACATAATCATGCTTATATTTAGCTTATGTAATTGCCTTAGGGGCAATTATATTCTCAGGATCGAGATTTAGTTTGAGATTACCATTTATAGAGTGCTGGAAAATATCACATTTTCCTTTGGAATATAATTGATTAATAATAAAGGTGGATACCATACTCTTCACTATTTCGGATTCCTTCATTGAAGAAGACTATTGTGTGTGGGGATTCTATCTCAAAATGTATTCAAAGGATATTCCTGATTTCTAATGACAGAGAAATTAACTTTAGACAATCTGTTTCTTAAATTCATGGCGGCTGGGAGGGGAAAAGACTCTAGGTCCAAAGGGCAAGCCTCATTTTTTGATGTTAAGTCAGAAGTAACTGCACTTGGAAATACTTAATTGGGAGCAGTGAATAGAGCTGGAACACCTATTGCCTGTGAAACACATGCTAGAGTTTAGGGAGAGGTGTAAGAAAATAAAAAGACACAATCCCTGACCTTGGCACTTGAAGTCTTACTTGAAACACATTATTTTACTTTCTCTAATTGTGTGTTGGCACAGAAAAATAGAAAGGCCTCTCAGTTTGGATTCCAAGTAGCTGTGAGGTAGTTTTAGTTTCATAACCTTTTTAAACTTCATTTTCTTCCACTTTGAGGGGAAAATAAAATGACAACTTTCCTGAGTTTATGTTGTGAGGAATCAATGAGGAGATGGAAAAAAAAAACCTGTTTTAAATTGGAAATAATCTAGAAAACCTCTTTATAGTTCATGTCAGTGGTTCTTCCAACAGGGGTCAACCTTCATAAAGACGTCTGTTTCTTTGATACTATAGAAACTAACCCCCAGAACTGACCTGTAAAGACCCTGAGAGTCAGGGTACCTGTGCTTTAGTTCTGACCCCAGTGCTTGCTAGTCCCTTGTCTGACATCTTCCTTGAGTCTAGCTTCCTTAAAATGGTGAAAACAATACCTACCCTTTCATGCTTTGGAAAGATCCAACATGATAATTAATAGATGGGGGAAATTTTTAAAACCATAGCAATCCTCAAGTCAAATATGAAAAAAAATTATAAAACTAAACTTTGCCTTATGTGAATTTTCAATTTAGTTTTATTCCACACTGGTACATGTACATCAGGGGTGAATTCTTGAAATGAAAGAACACATCGACCTAAATTCTTATGAAAAATAAAGAGGACTGCAAAGGGAGGGAGCCACAAAGATGTAAAAGGACTTACATGTGAGTGTAAATGATGGTTTGTTTATAGTCAAAGGCAACTGTTTTGTCTTCAGACTTTGATATAAAATCCTTTCAATTTTTTTCTTGATTCGCTCAGCACTATCAGTAGATGGGTATCGAAACATGAGCACTATAAGAATATTCACACCATTTTCATCTGGTCTGAAGAGCAAAAAACGCAGATAAATAAAGATAATCACAATAAAGCCAGTTTCCAACCATTAACTACTTTTACATACTAAGATTCACACTAAATTTAAAGAAACATAATGAATGGCATATATATATCAAATTTCTAAATTATCTCTAGAAATATTGGCTAAGATTCACAGCTAGAAAAAATTGTTCTCTCCTCTTACTTAGCTCATAGTCCAGAGGAGGCTGTGGGAGGAGGAGCTGTTCATGAAATCATGCTTTACATGCACTTAAACGATTTGCTTTTTAAGGCATTCTGAGCCAGTGTTGTAACCAAGGTCATTATTCTTCAGTTGTGCTAAGGCTGAGACAAGATTTGTGTTCACCAAACCCGGTTGCCTTTGCCTCCTGAACAACAGCTAGATTTTACTTCCTATCCTCCCATGAGGTTTATTGAAACTCTCTAGTGAATTCTGGACAGCAGAATGTGGGCATAAATGATGTACCCCACTTTCTGGCCTTGCCCCTGAAGACCTTCTGTGCCAAACTCCACACTTGTACTCTTCCTTTATTTGCCAACCGGATGCAGAAGACCTGGTGGGCAGTTCCTTTCCACAACTCCAACCAGCACTCACATCCCCCACTGTCACTTCCAACTCCTTGGACTGTACCACAGAAATAAAGTCGACTTTTATTGTGTCAAGCAATTGGTATTTTGGGGTTTGGTAGTCAGTTAATATGTGTTTGATACATGGATGATTGGAGAAAGCAGTTGTAAAGGGAAATCATTTGATAAGTTCAGATATATAAAGTCACACTGTAATGTGTAGGTCTAGTTGCCTTTTGAGAATGAATTTAATTTGAAATATATAAAGAGAAGGAAGGAAGGAAGGAAAAAAAGAAAGGAGGAAGGAAGAGAGGAAGGGAAGAAGGGTAGGAGGAAGGAAAAGAAGGAAGAAACAAAAGTAGGCAGGAAGAGAGGGAAAGAAGAGGCACGGGCTCCTTAATCATATATCTGTATATATTTACTTTACCATCAAGAAGTAAAGCAGACAAATAAATATTATAGATATATGTATATCTGTATATTGAATGATATCCAAAAAAGTTTTAAAACTTCCATCAAAATAGAAAACAAGATATATTACTCCAATAAATGCCAAGCCTTTTGGACATTCTATAAACAGCATATTCAGGATGAATGCTAGTAATTTATTTTAGTCTCTGACAACAAGTGTATGTTCAATTTATGTATATTGCCCTTTATCAGAGCATAAACACGAGAAGGAATTAGAATTGATAATAAAAATGCAGTAGCATTAAAGGAAAACCTTACTGCAGAAAAAGTCATAGTCTGATTCTCGGGCAGGCTTAACGTGAGGACAATCAAAAATAACTGGCCTAAGTTCTACTTAGCCCCGAGTTTAAGGAGCAGGGTGTGTCAGCAGCACCATCCCTCCTCTTCCTGTATTTTTTTCTCTTGGAGAGTACCCTTTTTAAAAATCTAATAACTGACATTGTCTCTTGTCATAGAGCACTTCTGTCGTGAGTGGGAAGTGGCTAGGCAGCATAAGCTGGGCTGCTGAGGATTTATGAAACCTTTGTGTTCTTGCAGAGATTTGCTCAGGGATGCAGAGCAATCGTGATGATCAAATGCCTCTTTGCTGTACTGACTTGAAGTTGCAAACCAAATTTACATACCGTAATTTGATAACATGAGACTTGATAAACCGACCGTCTCCAGAACGTCGAAATATCCTAGACATCTGGATAGAAAACATTTTAAAAGTAAATATTAGTCTTAAGAAAAGTGTTTCTTCTCATCTTAGCTAGAGTCTTGAGGCAAAGACAAGGATTTCGGTTTATTCACAGGCTTGTGAAATGGTGATTTGCATTGGTAAGACTAAACTGGGTTCTAATCCTTATAAAATGAACAACCTTACCAAAATTGTTTGATTCTCCTAAACCTCTGTAAAATGGGATAGTGGCATTAACTGCTTCAGAGTTGTTTTAAAGAATAAGTGAAATAATGGATGTCATACATTTCACACCCTGCCTGGCATGTTAAAAACTATTGATAATGTTCCTTTCGGTTTATCTGTGCTGTTTTTTAAGGCAGCATTCCTCACTTTTCAGAAAACCCATCCTACATTTGCCTTATTCTTGAATATGGCATCTAGTCCACTATTGCTATCAACTTGTTGACGTCTTAAGTGATTATTCCATTGGGAGAGCACTTGACACACTGTGTAAACATCTGTGACTCTGACACCCTCACTTGGTAGTCATCTCTCTGGCAGGCAGAATGTTTCACCACACTCCATACTGTCATCATTCTATTACTCAGCTTTTCCAGTCTGAATCACTGAAGGATTTTGAATGTCCAGAGAACTGATTTCCTAAAGGGACCTGATTCCAAGAAGACTGCTGAGGCACAGTCTTAAGAGACAAAAGAAAAAAAAAAAGAAAAGAAAAGAAAAGAGAAAGCACTGGACTGAGAGTCAGAAGTCAGAAACTGCAGGTCCATACAGGTTTACTTCCATAGTATATCTTGCCCCCAAATTACTACATCCTCTGGGAAGACGGAATATTGCCTCCCTCTCCCTGACCCCTCTAGTGACAATGCTCAGTAGATTTTAGCTCCTAAATACTGAATCTACCTCCCATCCTTCAGTCCCACTGCTATGGTTGAAAATCGGCTCCTTCAAAACTTGTGCCTGGGCCTTTGCAGTGGTCCCCTCCCTGGCACGTGTATGTGGTTCTACTCTATCTTTCCTCCCCTTACGTGCTTCCCCACAACACAAGCAGTCAGGATGGTAGCTCTAAAGTACAAATCTGAGTATATTACACTCCTGCTTCAAACCCAATGTCTCTCTCTGTGTGAATTCCACAATTTTATCCCTTCATTGGCCTCACCTCACCCCTACCTTCAAGGCTAATTATCTTATCTTCTAAATTATCTACTCTTTCCTAACCCTGCTGGATTGGTTGACACCTCTACAACTTTGTACATTCATTTCCCTCTTCCTACAGTACACTTTTTTCTTGGGCAAATTTCTTCAATGACAATTCTCTTATTCTCCAATGACAGCTAAAGTTATCTTTGACTTGCCTTCCTCAGAGTTGAACACTTCTTTATTTGGGCCACCCCTGCATCTTGCACATGATTCTGTTGTAGCGATTATCACACTGGTGTACAGTTGTCGTTCCCACTCTGGACTGTGAGCTGTGTGACAGCAGGGAGTGTGTCTGATTCATCTTTGTATCCTCAGTGTTTAGCATATTGCCTTCCATAGGCAACACTCAGTGCATGTTTGACAGATAAATACATGAATGAATTAATGAGTAATTAAGAATCAACAATACGGTAAAGGGAAGAAGATAATGACGCATTGTTTTTGTTTTGTCTGTAAATCATGTTGTCAAGGGTAACTAGAAATCCATGGGAATCTAAAGCAAGATGGAAGCCTGGAGGTGACCTCAGTGGTGACCCCCCCACCATGGATGGTCATTCCAGGGGTTTGGATCAGTTCTGAGTTAAGTCACTTATGATTTCACTAAGCTTTTCTGAGTTCATTTTATTTCCATTTCTCAAGGAACAAGGAGAAAATCTGTTTTTAAGATCTCCAGCACTTAATATAAATGTCCCCTGAAATTCTGTGTACATAATAGCACTTTGGGAAAGGATCAGGATTCTGTCATATCAGAGTATAAAAAAAATCAAGAGTCTATTCAAACCAAAATATGATATTAATAAGACCATGCTTCCCTGAGGAGTCAACCTCTATTTAAAAAATGGGTAGATTCTGATACAGTACAGTATTGGTGTAACCACTAATAACAGCTTACACGTGTTAAGCCCATACTACATGGTAAGCATTGGACCAATTCCTTTGTCAACTTCATACCATCTCATGAAGAGAGTATTTTCTTTATTATCATCAGTTCCATTTTATAGATGAAGAAACTGAGGCTCAGAAACTTAACTCGTCTAAGGTGGCATAGGAAGTGGTGGATACTTGGCTCTAGAGCTTGTGTTCCTAAGTACATTAAGTGACACTGACAGCCCTGAGTTACTTACATGCCTGATGACAGATGTTTAGATTGTTGAGGGTAGACAGGTCTTGGGGCAGGAAACTCTTAAAGAAGGCCTCCAAATACCTTTTATTTCCTGAATCTAAACCTCATAAAAGATAACCACTTGGGAGGTTGCTTCCTTTTTGCTTCTAGCTAAATAGGGCTGAGGGGACTACTTCTCTTCAGACACATAATCCTTGTTGTAACCAGTTTCTGGAGAAGTTTAATTCGTGTTTATATTTTTCTACTGGGATCTCAGTAATGTTATAGTTCATCCAGATTACAAAAATTAATTGTACCCTTCCCATTTTATAGCCCAAATCTAAGAATAGATTATTTTACTAGAGATTATTCCATTTAAAACAAGATTGCGACTAAGCCCATGGTAAAATGAAAAATTAAAGGTTCACTTTAAAATCAGATACCAGTTGCAGTCCTTGGCTTGAACTCCAGCATCAAAAAACAAAATAACACATTTGAAACAATATGTATGGCTCTGACTAATAGTACACCCAGTTACTGTCTTTGGCAAATTTGAGCTTGTATGTTCCCTCTGGCTGGGAACTGCATGCAAATTAAGCCCTCATGGAGGATCAGTAGTTACTGGATGACAGCTAAGAAATCCCTTCTGGGTCCACCCAAGAAAGTAAGCCAGACAAGTTCTGCAGATTTCCTGCTCCTGTCGGGAATATGTACCAGCAGCGGGCAAATATACCTGAAAAAACCAGATTGCTTTTCTCTTTTCTCTCCAAGAAGGCTTCCTGCTAGCTCAAAGGGATTTTTACTTCCTCAAACCCCCTAAAATACTTATTGTTTGAGTCATATATTTGACAATTATATTCTGCAATGTGGCAACACTTATATTTATAAAATCTCATATGTCATGTCATCTTGTTATCTCAAGTTTCTTTTTGTATTATTTTACATGCATAAATTTCCATGTGTAAATCATATTATAGACTCCAGATAGGGAAAGGACTGTATTATGTAGACCTTGGCATTTTTCACAGTTTTGCACAAAGGAGGTGCACAACAATATTTTGATAAACTGATTAACTCTCCAGCTATGGTTAATCTTAAACAATGGTGTGAAGAAAAAAATGCTGGCTTTTGCATTGCTTCAAGACTTTTTGACTGTATCCTGTCACGTCCCCTTTTTCTCATGTATTTATTCATTCAACACAATTGATTAGGAATGTCCTATGTTTCAGGCACTGTGACAATACCTGATAAAGAGTATGAACAAAAAGTTGTGGTCCTTGGGCTCATAGAATAGAGAGACAGATGGTGATGAATAAAAAGAATTAAATACAAAATGCAACTAGTATGGGAAGGTATTATAGGATAATGGCCAGGGGTCTATAATTACTTCCAGGGGGGTAACATGACATCTGAAGGATCATAAGAAGTAAGCAACAAAAAGTAGGATCATGAGGAAATTCCAGGCAGAAGGAAGAGAATTTGTAGATAATCCCAAAGAGGACTGTTGTGGGCAGAGGACAGTAAGCAAGGAGGGGAGTATAGAAGTTGGAGAAATAGTCAGAGCCTCTAGATACTAGATGCCATAGCACTCCTCCTCTCAGTGTGACAACCAAAAAGTGTCCCCAGGAATTGCCAAATATCTTTTGGGAAACAAGATTGCCCTCAATTGAGAACCACTGGGCCAGATTATGGATCAAGAGAACTCAGCCAGAAGGGGAGTCCATCTGCTCTAAAAAAACTCCAGGAGAGACTCAGCACTTGGAAACATTAAATACAAAAAAGAAGAAGGGGTGAAAAGAGAAATTACAAAAGCTAGTCACATTTCTATACACTAGTAAAAACCAGTTAAAAAAGTGTACTTTGAAAAGATATCAGTTAACAATGACTGAGTACATACACACACGAACACCAAAAAAAACCAAATAACGACAACAATAAATCTAAAGAAAGGTTAACTGGACCTTTTAGAAAAACACTGTGGTATTATTGAAATACAGTAAATAAGTATAAGTAAGTGATGTCAATTATTTAGTTAAGTCAAAATCTCAATATGAAGTGTGTGTGTGTGCGTGTGTGTGTGTGTTACTTGGTATGGAAAAGAAAAAGAACAAGAATAATCACTATATTCCTGAAGAAGATGATGATAAATCCAGGTGTATGGGTTGAATGGTGGCCCCCAAAGATATGTCTAACTCTGGAAATACGTAAATGTGTCCTTACTTGACAGAGGGTCTTTGCAGATGTAGTTAAGATGAAAACATTGTGGAGAAATCATCCAGAAACACCCTGAATCCAATTATAAGTGCCCTCCTCAGAGCAGAGAAGCACAAAAACACAGAGGAGGAGGCCAGATGAAGATGGAGACAGAGATTAGATTTATGTAGTCACTGTCATGAAATGCCTGAAGCTACTGGAAGCTGGAAGAGGCAAAGAGGGGTTCTTCCCTAGAGCCTCCCAAGGCTGCTAACATCTTGATTTCAGATTTCTGGTCTCCATAACTGTGAGGAAATAAATTTCTGTTGTTTTAGCTTGCTAATTTTTGGTAATTTGCTACAGAAGCACTAGGAAACTAATACAACATGTATCAACACATTTCAAACTGTAGAGGTTGAAGACTTGTGATATCAACACAGTGAAAAGCAAGCTGAGCAATGGAACAGATTAGAGAGCCCAGTAACATCCCACGTTGTACATGGAAATTGGAATTTGGGCGGTGATGGCATGGCAGATTAGCCAGGAAAGGACTGACTGTTCAATCAGTGGCGCTCAAAGAAATGCTTATTTGCATAGGGGAAAAAATGAAATTAAATGCCTAACTCAAAAACACTATCACGACTGGTGGTCATGCAGATGTCTACAAACCCCTTGGAAAACCACTGATCATAATCTAAAGTTGAGTCTGAGTATAGCCTGTGACCCAGGAAACTCTGTGCTTGGTTTATGATCTAGAGAGGCTCTAGCACATGGAATAGGAGGCATGTAAGGATATGCATTACCTGCATTGTTCATAAGTATAAGAAGTAAAAACATTCCAAATGTTTGCAATCATAAAATGAATTAAGTGGTATATTCTTTCTAGGGCATTCTACACAGAAGTGAAAATAAATGAGCCTAGAGCTGCATGCAACAAAATGAAAAATTCGTGAAAAACACAATGTTGAGTGAAAGAATAAATTCATAGAAGGATATAATATATTTCCATTTACATAAAGAGAGTCAAATTGCACAATATACTATTTTCTGTACAATTAGTCAAACTGAAGTTTTCACTGTGTTTGGCAAAACAAATTAAACAGAAAGTAAGGATTTAAAAAATGAACGAAAGGAAAAAATACAAAATACCAAGACACATCATTACAAAATTTTAGAAGACTAAAAAGTAGAGTATAAAGTGTCTAGAGAAAGAACAGATCACCTAAAAACATACTTTCTCCTCAGCCACATGTAACAGAGTAATAAAAATGAAGCAAGGCCTTGGATGGTCTGATGAGAAATTATTTTTAATTTGAAGTTTTACATTCAAACTATCAGCTGAATGGAATACAGAATAAAGGATTCTCTTGGCATAAGTAAGTCAGAAATATTACTTCTCATGCTCTTTTTCTTACGGAAGGTACTTGAGTACATAACCCACCAACAACATCAAGGAAAACATGGGATGCAAGAAGTACTGGGTCTCACACACCAGAGCAGTCCTGTTATGACCCACATTTATCTCTGTGAAGGGGTAGAAAGCAACCAATTCAAACTAAAGCAGGGAGCACAAAGTTTTAAGAAAGAAGAATTAAAAAAATAAAGAAATATTGAGACCTTGGAAATATCTGAAGATACTATAAAATGGCTTAAAAAAAGAGTGAGTCTATCTATTCAAACTTGTTTCTTGGCGCATTATTCCTTGAATGGCCCAAGAAGTGCAGTAACAAATAAAAAGTGTTGGTGAAGATGTGGAGAAAAGGGAACTTTCATACATTGTTGGTGGGAATGTGAATTGATCCTCTACACTCTAGAAAATAGTACAGAGGTTCCTCAAAAAATTAAAACTAGAGCTACCATATGATCTAGCAATTCCACTTCTGGTATTTATTTGAAAAAAATGAAAACATTAACTCAAAAAGATATCTTTACCCCCATGCTCACTGCTGCAGTATTTACAACAGCCATGACATGCAAGCAAACCTAAGTGTTCACTGATGAATGAATGGGTAAAGAAAGTGTGACATATACATACAGTGGAATATTATTCAGCCATAAAAAGAATGAAATCTTGTCATTTGTGACAACATTGATGGACCATGAGGGCATTATGCTAAGTGAAGTAAGTCAGACAGAGAAAGATAAATACCATTTAATCTCACTTGTTTGGAACCTTAATGAGCAAACAAACAAAGGAAAAAACCCAAACTCACAGATAGAGAACAGATTGGTTGGTGGTTGCCAGAGATGAGGGGTGGGAGATAGGCAAAAAGGTGAAGGTGGTCAAAAGGTACTAACTTCCAATTATGGAGTAAATGAGACCTGGGATGTAATGTATAACATAATGACTATAGTTAATAATACTCTATTGTACATTTGAAAGTTGTCAAGGGAGTAATCTTAAAAGTTTTCACTATACAAAAAATTATATAAAACTATGTGTTGTTGCATATTAACTAGACTTATGGTGGTGATCATTTTTCAGTACATAAAAATATTGAACATTATGTTGTAAAACTGAAACTAATATAATGTTATCTATCAATTATATTTCAATTTAAAAATAAAATAATCTAAACATAATTCTGAATAAAGCTACCTCCCAATAAAAAGAAAAAAAGGAAAGAACTATGGCAACAGACTTGTAAAAAATACTATTCTGTTAAATGACAAACACCATTTAAATAGCTAAGGAAATGAAAATACTCTGCTGGTTTTCAACATTTAGAATCAACTTGTATAGTGATAAATAGCCAAATAAAATGCATATGCCCTTCTACGTTGTTAATAATTCAGAGAAAGGAGAGTGCAGTGAGTAAAGAGTGGGAGTGCTTAGCTCCTCATCCTTTAATTGAGGTAGTGTCAGTAGCTAATCATAAAGAATCACACTAATTCACTCCCTTTTCTATAGACCCATTTCTTCTTTGTTCCAGAATAACTCCTAAGCTTAAAAAAGTACACTCTAGGCTAACACCCTGGGTTCTGCTAAAGAAATCTGTGGTCTCCATAGACATGATTTTCATTGAACAGAAAATGAAAGACTGTTCTAGTTGAGTTTCTGCTATGATACGTAAGGATTTAACTTGCCTAATATACTTTTAAAAATTAGAAATGCCTTGATAAGTGCCTCAGTTTTCAAGGAAAACCAAAATATTTGAGGGGCATGACTAAGTTTGAGATTGATAAGAATCAGAGCACACATCCTTGTATGTGACCCTTTATGTGCTTTTAAAAGTAAAATAAACAAAATGATAAGGCAAAGATAGCAATCATATATTCTTATGTTAAAATGTTTCAGGAAAATGAACCAAGAAAGAAAATCAAGAGTTTAAAAATAGAAAGAATATCTGTTTCAGCCAGTAATTTCCTCCGGTACTAATTAGTTGCCTACTCTAATCTACATACATTAAATGTACATGACATTATCCTAAATATTTTACATACATTAAGTTATTTCATCCTCACAGCCATATGACCTACATACTATATTATTATCCTCATTTTACAGAAGAAGAAATCGAGCTTGGAGCAGCTAAGTTCCTACAACAACCACAAAGTAAGGCAGAAAAATAACATTCATAAACTTTCAAAGTTTCTATTGGACTTACCATTCTCTCAATCTGATGACTTCTTTCCATAAACTCTCTTGAGGTTCTCATTCCATAATTTTCTTTGTATTTTATATTTGTAACTTTAAAAGAGGCAAGATAATAGAATGACTTATCATCTGAAAGGTAAAAATAAAATATCTATGCTTAGATATTATCAGTACTTGTCCCCCATCTCCAGGAAATAGGTTTACTATAATGCAGCTTATTTCTTCTTAGTACAAAATACATTATAGTCAGTTTTCAAATATTTTATGATTTCATTATTGCACCCAGCTAAAGTAGAAAATTCAGATCTCAAAGTATACTTTCAGAACACTCATTTATAGTGCTTACCCACATAGAAATTTTTATAGAATTAGATAAACAACATACAATGAAAAGTCACATATTGAAGGCAATTGCTTACAGTCATGTAAAAATGATCAATTTCCTTAAAGAATTATAATATAGATATATCATAGTTAAACTGTATTATGAAGGTACATTGAACAAGGTATCACTTTTTTCTATGCTACTGATAAGCTTAGTTAGATAGAAACCTGTATTTATTGTTTTCACTTTCTTTTTGCCCATTCAGTTCTCAAGTCTCTGTAATTTACTCCTAACACACTACTGAAGCTGCCATTGTCAACAACAACGGTTGTCATAACTAATAGCCACCTTTGCTTTGCTTTTTTTTTTTTTTAAATCATCTTGATTTCTTTGTGGTCTTAATCATGTTCCTTGAAATCTAGTCTTTAGTTTTATGAAGCCATTTTATAATTTTCTTCCTTCCTCCTGGTCACTCCTCAGTTACTTTGGAGGACTCTTTATTTCTACATCTATCCTTAGCCATTCAATGACCTAAAGTTGGCCTGGTCATGTTAAATAATTTCTTAGGTTTATCCTAACTATAATGCCCTCAACCACAAACGATTTGTTGATGTTAAAAGGTAAACTGAGGCATGTTTGGATTTTCAAGACTTTATTTGAGCATACATAGATTCAGATCTGGCAGCACCAAACCAAAAGTGGGTTAGGAGCACTTCACCAACAGGAGCTAGGGGAGATAACTAGTCAGGTTTATAATAAAGTAAAAACTGGTCACTTATAATTATTGAAATCCTTAGGATAAAAATAACTTCATCAAACACACTTCAATCCTGGAGATGTAAATTTTACCCTTAAGTTTGCTAAAATCCTTACTTCTGTTTTGGTTATTTCACATATTTCATTCTTTTTAACTTCCTCCTTTTCAGATCCATTTATTTCTGTTCTTTAATATTAGTATTTTAAAAATAAATTTTCTTCTTCTTGGTGTTATTCTAGTTACTACCATGTGTGTTTTTTTGTTCTGTTTTGTTTGCTGACTTTATTTCTTTATGCTATAAAAAAAGTACATTACTTTTCTGAAATGTGTGTCATCTTAGTTGCTTCTGTCTTACCTCTTCTACTTGTTTATCATCTGAGAGAGACTATCTTCTCTTTTGTTTTACTAAATTGCCATCCTTTTCAGGCTAATCTCAATGAGCTTCATGAAAAGTCCATGTGATCAATTTATTAAGTTCTTGATTGTTAACCTCTGTATTAGTTTCCTTTTGTTGCTATAACCAATCACCACCAATTCAGTGCATTAAAACAACACAAATTTATTCTCTCACAGTTCTGAAGGTTAAAAGTCTGAAATGAGTTTTATAGGGCTAAAATCAAGACCTGTTTTTTCTGAAGGATCTAAGGGGAGAATATTTTTCCTGGCCTTTTTTGGCTTCTAGAGGCTGTCCTCATCCTTAGCCTATGCTGAGGCATCACATTGTTTGCTTGCTTCTTGTCACTATGTAGTCTTCTTCCTTTGACCTTTTTGCCTCTCTTTTATAGACACTGGGATTACATTTAGGGCCTACCTGGAAAATCCAGAAAGATCTCTCTTCGAAATCTTTAATGTAATCACGCCTGGAAAGTCCCTTTTGACATATAAGGGAAAACTCATAGGTTACAAAGATGCAGGCACATGTCTTGGGAGTGTGGGAACGTTATTCAGCCTAACACAACCTCTATGATATTTTAAAAATATTTTTAAACCATTATTTTTAATATCAGTTTACTTTTTTCTTTTTTGAACACACGCAGTATTGAAGATAAAGGGATTTTAAACACAAAACTACTTCACTACCTTTTAACCCAAAGAAAATATTAACAAGAAAGATACACCTGCAGGGGTTAATGTGGTTTATCCTTTTATTTCACGAGAGTCTAAGAAATAGGTATCATCAATCCCCCGGTAAAGTGGATAGCAAGGTAAACTGAGCATGTTGGACAATATTTCATTTTTTCCTGGGAAGTCTTTCAAGTATGGTTTTACTGTTGAGTCATGGGATTCTATAAAATTCTAAGAAAAGTCTCAGTCACATGTGATTATAAATACACATACCAATGACAAAGGTAACTGACCTTGGTTGGTTGTCATTTGGTTGAACTGTGGTCCTGACTATCCATTTTTGCACATAATGCTGAATTAATTCTGAGTTTTCTCTTCTCCCCCCAGTCATGAAACAATCTCTTTTTCCTTCAAAAATAATGTTTAATCTTTAGCCCTTTAAAGATTTCTTTTAAGATAACTTTTCTCATATCAGCTTTTCTTGGGGAAATTTATTAATATATTGATTTTTAAAAAAGTATATTAAACTCAACAATGACATCTTTATTCTAAAGATAATCTTTTCATTCTTTCTCTTTTTAAATATACATCTCTTTTACATGTGTCTATCTATATAATAGTGCATATTGCAAGATTCAGTGGCTGGAAATAAGCACCACAGGGCTCAATATATGAGCAAACTAAAATTTAACATCAATAAAGAGTTAGTCATTAGAATGCTAATAGCATGCAAATAACATTTTTTATACAACAGAGATTTTTACGATGTTAAGTCATGGAGCACTCAGGCAATAGAAATGTGACCTGGATACTTACCCTCAACAACAAAATGAGTAACAATGCCAGTTGCGATTCCTATGATTGCTACAATTGCCACAGTGTAAAGAGCTAGCCTTATTGGGTCCCAAAATTGTTGTTTTCTTTGATATTCAACTTGTGGGTAATCAGCTTCTGAAAATTCAACTGGTCTGTGATAATGGAAAGAAAAACATTAAGACAAATTTCAGTATGGTTCTACTCTGTGTTCACTTGCTCTTTTCCTCTATGAGAATAGTTTTTACTGTTAATTAATAATAAGATACTTAGATTTTTAAAGAACACAAGGTTTTAATGTGTATACCTTCCCCCAACACCTTAATCACAGTGTAAGTTTTAGTTAAAACTCTCCTGATGTTGACATTCAAGTGAGGATATCTTCCTGCTACATTTTGTCTGACATATAGGCAATGTGAATTTTGAGTGGTGAGGTATAAAGACTCACTTAATAAAAAGGTAATTTATAAATAACATTTTCGTATTTTAATAAGGGACTTTTTAGCAATAAAGTTATATAATTCATCAGTTTTACTTGATTAAATGTAGAAGATTTTAATATGTATAATTTTTTAAAGACCTTAAAAATTTCTTAATGGCTTGTTCTTAAAGTAGCAACATTAATCTTAAAGTCCTGAACTGATTCCTCACATTTTTATTAGCACCTCCCAGTGAAACCACAAATTGTGAATTGTACTTGATAAGACTCCAGTCCCCATGACTGGATGCTTTTCCATGTGACACTTACCTGTCCCAACTCATGTACTACCTCCCCACGTAAAATATCTTAAACCATTTAAATTATCTTCCTCCAATCTGAGAGCTGGTATTTATTTACTTCGTTTTCTGAATCCCCAAATAGGATTCAATATTTAATATTTGCAAATGAGATATTTTTGTAAAAGTTTTTACGTTTTAATTTTATCTAGCAAATATTTATTTAAATTTTACTCATTAAATGAGATAATCTTGAGCATAGTATCTACCATATTATGATAATGCTTCAGAAACTATCCTAGAGCCAAAGAGGTATAAAGATTCTAAAATACACTCTTTGCCTCCAGGACACTCACACTTTAAAAGGGGATACAGACACAGAAACAAGTAATTAATATAGTGTGAAATGTGCCAAAATAGAACTTTGTACAAGAAGAGAAAACAATTAACCTCTTGGAAGGCTGTGTCAGGAATTTTATCAAGAAAACAACACAATTAAAACTTTGAGTGAGAGAAGTTCTCCAGGTATAAAAAAGGAGAAAAGAACAGAAAAATAGCATGTGCAAACAAACAAACAAAAAACCTCAAAAAATCTAAAAGTGTGAAACAGCATTTATCCCTAATAATTAATACTGGGGAAAATATACACGTAAAATGCGGCTTTTGCCCTCAAAGAATTTATGGTCTCCCAAAGTATATCCATGATTGCAAGTCTTTCACAGTATTGCTATGCTAGAAAGAGGATATGGTAAGGCTGGTGGGCTGGACAAGCTTATGAGGAGTCTTATAACTCAAAGGAAAGAGCTTGAAATTGACTCTGCAGGGGGTGGGCAACCAATGAAAGTTTTAATTAGGCTAGAATTTAGAACAATCACAGAGGTGTGAATGAGAATTAGAGCAAGAGTGCAGCTAGGAAGACCAGTTTAGAAGTAATTTTGAAGGTCCAGGAGAGACAGGGTGAGGGCCTGAACTAAGGCTGAGGCAGTGGGGTGGAGAGGAGGAGATGATTTAGCTCTAGTCCTGGAGCTTTGTTCCCGGCTTAGCTGTGAGACAAGGAAAAGATTAATGGCTCCTTTGTTTCCATGTTCATGTAATGTGTCTCCAGTTAAGATGCTGAAAATTAAATGAAGAGAAAATGTTTCCAACATAGACGTCAAAGTTGTTAATAATGAGCAGTGTGCTGTCTTCACACTTGGTCTGAGCCAAGTGGAAAGTATCCATTTTTTATATCTTCCCGTTGACTCATTTTATTTTAATTGTGTCACTAACACCTGTTTGCATGACTCTAATAAAAGTAGCTATTCAAGTTGGTACCACACAACCCAGAAAAAAACAAAAAAAAGTTACTTATATTCCCATGTACAATGCCCTCCTCCTAATTCACAACTGAAGTCTCCATTTCCAAAATCCAGGCATTAAGTAGTCTTGATTATTTAGTGTATGGATATTTTCGTTGCTGTAGGTTTTTTCTTTTTAATTCACTTCCTTTCCCCCTAAGTTTCGTCAGTTTGGTTTCAGTATCCTGAGCCCTTCAATAAGCAAGAAATGACAAAAATCAAATTCTCTCACATTTATGGGAAGGATGTTATATTACATCATGATAACACTGTATCATGGTAAAGGAGATTTTTAAAAATCATAGCCATATTTAATTTTAAAATGAGTTTTGTCTGGTAATCTGCTACTCTCAGTCTGATATAACTGTAATATTGACTTTATCTCATGTCAAAGTTGAAATAAGTTTTGCCAAAAACTCATTTCTGTATCTTGAAGTAGAGTTGTAGGGAACAATATGCAGGTACCAGCTAACTGCAAAGGAAGTGATGTTTCCCTTAGATGGGAAAAAAGGTCATAAAAACCTAACAAAGTACTCAGAAAATTTAAAGTAATTTGTTAGTTAGGCTGTTGTGAAATGTCTGTGATGAGCATAATAGATAAAACACATTCAAAGCAGTGTTAAGTGTGCAATGAACTTTGAGAACTTGGCTATGATAGATTAGAAATATCTTTTTAATGTACAATTGATTCAGACTTTGAAAAAAGATTATTTTAATTTGATCACACTTAAAATCCCTTTATATATTTCTATATGTTTCTTCTGATTTGTACATTATAATTATTTATTCATTTAATCTGAATATGAGTCTAATGATAAATGGAACTTTTGATAAAAGCCTTTTATGCTAACTAGTATTGCATCTGTTTAAAAGAGAGAATTAAGCGTAAACTTGTTCTTTAAAAAAAGTCCATTAAAATGAACAAAATAAAGGAACTAAAGTCTTTCAGTAATTTGAATAAAAATAAAACTAGAGTGGTTACACAAATGAAGTACCCATGTAAACATTATTAGAAAAAGCATGAAATTCAGCATCAGAAATCCAAAGTTCAAGTCTTTGGTCATATATTAACCTTTTTATCTTGATGTATCTGATTTTAAGAATCCCTTGCTGATTAAATTAGGGTGATAATATCCCCCCCCAACTTTCAAAGAGGTTGTGAAGACTTTAAGTTATGTATGAGCTATTTCATAATTTCTGAATAACTATATGAATAGAAATTGTCAGAAGCCATAAGCTTCTTTGAGAAAAATAAGATTATTCTACTGCTCTGTATCTAACCATAACTAGCATGATTACTGACATAAATATTGTTGCTCTTTGAATGAATGAATGAATGATGAATGAAAGAATTACACTCTTAGATTCTACATCTAGAAAAATAATTTGCATACAAAAGCTAAAAAATTCTAAAATAAAAGTATTATTATCAATACTTACCAATTATTTTATAAACACCAACCATATTTTAGGCACTAATAATTATTGAATACACAGTGAATAAAATGAAAATATATGATCCTTGCTGTTGTAGTGTTTGTAGTCTAGAAGGAGAGAAAGATAAAACTAGTAAGCATAGAGAGCCTTAAAGTTGTGATAATAGCTAAGAAGAATATGAATAAGATGACTGTGACTGAAAATAAGAGTATATAGACGGGGCGGGGAGAGGGAAACTACTTGAAAGAGGGAGTAAGGGAGACCTCTTTGGGAAGATAGTATTTATGCTGAGACGTGACTACGAGGAGATCTTCCACGTGTAGAATTGTTGCAAGTCTGTTTCTGGTGGATAGAAAGTGTGCGAAGTGCCTGCATTAGAAAATAACTTGGAGTTGGAATTATTGGCCATTAATCTTATCAACTTGGCCATTAAAATTATTATGGAGAAGCAATTATAAACCAATGAACATTTCCTGGCTTTAAATATTGTTAATAAAAGAAACATTTCAGTTTCTTTAGCAGAAGAAATTCCTTTTATATTACTGCAGAGGTAACCCCTGTTTATATTTTCCTGTCTTAGCCTATGCTGCTATTTCATTCTTATGACTTAACTCAGCTAGATATAGTAGACAAGCTACATTATCAGAGAGCTAAAAGATAACATGTAGAAAAAAAAAACTCTGTCTTACACCTTTCTTTCTAGACAGTCTCACAAATGTTTTGATCAAGAGAGCAAATATAACCTCTGTGACTGCCAACCACCCCCCAAAATGCCACCTGTGTAGATTAGCAATTAAGCCCAAGAGTTATATCCTGTTTTAGAGGCAGCTCTTGGGTGATAATCACTATAATCATGCCTAAATAAACTGGTGAGAAAGCTTGCCCCTTCCCAATCACCAGTTGTAACAAGCTGTATAATTAGTGTATCAGAGATAGCTGATGATTGGATGTATGACAGTTGCTTATTAGAGAGAGCTTATAGCTAGTTCAGTCTTGAACTTTTAAGAAGTTTATTTAAGCAATTGAAACAGACCTGCTTTTCCATAGTTTCCTTTATAGAACTTTTCTCAAAATGGAGGCTTTTATGACAAAATTAATTGATTTTCTAACGAGTTATTCAAGTAGCACTGTGCAGAAGTAGGCCACCTTCATTATATATTACATTAAACGGCGTGTCTTTTATGTCAGGCACATTGGGACAATTGTTATATAATTAAGACATATTCTAGCCCCTCAAGTCTCAACGTAGGTAAATCTTTTAGATTCTTGATTTAATGTGAGAATCCATGGAATAAAAGTTGTTCAAAATCCAATGAAATATGAAGTTACATGGAAAAGTCATAGTAATTTTGACCAGATTAAAGAACAATGAGTTACAAATAAGTCATGATAATGAAGATGTGTAAGATAGCCTATTAGTGCCTAAGTTATTATTTCAGAATTTTTCAAAGTTAATCCATTTGTTTCCTTTTAAAGAGTTAAATTGAAATATTTGTAAGCATACAAGGTTCAGGTGGATTGTGCAAGTCGCAAGAGGACACTCACGATGAGAGAGATATCCCCAGGCTAGAGTAAAACTTCATTAATCACTAACATCACTGCCAGGTGTTCTCTGGATGGTAAAGATTTGTCAGATGACAAAAGGGTTACATTTAACATTTATATTTAGGATTGCTTTTGTACCTGTCTTTTTTTTCTTGATATGACCTAAGCCACTAATTTGAGATACTTTATAGCATGTGGTTTGGCAAAGTACTCTGCCCTTTAAAAAATTTAATCCCATGGTTTAATTTATTCAGCTAAAAAATGGGGATATGAACCAGCTCTTTACTGAAATATAAGTGCTGGCATCACTTTTCCCATTTCTAGATTTAATAATACAATCAGTGTGTGTATGATTTTCTAAGGTTGTATCACCAGAAAACATCTATGCTATTACTGAGTAATTATTTGTTGGTTTAGTGTCGACTGACTGCTTCACATCTTCTCTGAGCTACTTGTAATACACGACTTTCCAGGGAAAATACATACATTTATATTTCACATTTAGTTTGTAATAATAGAGACATTTAAGATATGTAAACTATAGTATTTTATTTGTGGATTTAGAGGAAAAGCTTGTTCTAAGCCTTTTAAACTCGAATATTGTCTACTTTCTCTGAACTCCAAATAGGTTATAAGTTTTTCCAGTACTTTTCTCTCCCAAAGTCTTACTTCGTGACTATGAGTTCATAGTAAAGGCTCCCAAACTACATATTAATAATTAGACTTGGTTTATTCATGTAAAATATGTCAAGTGTTTTCAGGTAAAGGTCTCTAGTACTGAACTTGGAATATATCCAAAGGCACATGAGGCATGATCTGGTTGGCAGGATTGTTACATGTCCTTTTGTTACAGTTATTTCAGTTCTTTTTAAGAACCTTTATTATGTGCCTAATATATTCCAAACACTGGGGATAAAAAAATTTAAAAACAAAATCACAACAATATAGACTTTATATTCAAAGGGTTTATGGTACAGTAGAAAGGAATAAAATAATAAAATCATTTAGTGTCATAGGAAAATCATAAACTTACCAAGTATTGTGATAAGAAAACATACAGGATTGAACACTAAAAGTTGTTTGAGAAAGGAACAGAAATGGGTACAGGAAGGAGTTCTCAGATAATATGACAGCTGAGCCAGCCCTTGAAGAATAAAGGGAGTTCTCCAGCATGGGATACTGGTTAAATACATCCTGCCCCTTGTACTCCTTGCTTACAAGCAGAACAATTTCTCATTATCATGAAAGCACCTTTTAAAACAGAAATATGACCATAGAATTTATTCGGAAGTGAAAGAAAACTCCCTGATTAGTAGCATTTTCCACTACCACTTCAAGGAAAAATTAATGAAATTGACAAAAGAAATAATTCACATTATTTCAGATAAAAGGTGAGAAGAAGTAAAAAGAGTTTAAGAATATCTGGGAAGCCATTTTAATGGTTTAAACAGTTTAATTTACTTAGGCTTATAACAATGCAATACTTTGGGAGATTTCTTCCTATGGGAAGACTGTTGGCAATACTAGAAAACATGGGTCAGAAACATTGGCAAAATGATAGGTAGTAAAAAAAAAAAAGAAGAAGAAGAACTGATTGTATTGTTGCAGCACTTAAATGATCCAGCTACCTAAGTAGTGACACTGGTATATTCATGACAAGGCAAAATCTGCTCTGGACTTCATAAGAATTTCAAAGATAAACAAATCAAAAGACTCTGGCAAGAAATTGTCCTTAGTTTTGTCGAAAAGACACACATGGTCATATTCTGTAAATGCCATGATAAATAAGTGACTGCAGAAGCACAAGGAACTGATGAAGTGGTGGAAAAATCGGGGAATTTCAAGCATGAGTTAGTCATCAAAATTTGCTTCCCTATCAGCCAGATATGACTGGTTTGGCAGGCACTGGAGAAGGCAAAGCTGCAGAGTGTGGGCAGAAATTGCACAGCATCCTGTTCCTTTACTAGAATGTGTAATAGCTCTATAGGTGGGGTGGGGGTGGGGGGAGGCAGGATGTTAGTCTTGTTAATTCTTATTTATCTAGTACAATATAATATGGAAGTATGTAAAACATTTCAGGATATCAGTGACAAAAATCTCATGTGTTTTCCAAAAATTCCTTAAACATCTTTTAAGACCTTTGAGTTCTAGATCTGGCATAAGATCTTTACCCCTTTATAGCTGACCTTCAAAATAATGATCGCTATCATGTAAGCACCCAGAAGCAACCTCCTCCCATGCTATGACATCAGCAAGGTCAGCTCTGCCTCTGAAAGCAGCTCCACAAACAACAATATTTAGTAATTTAATTTAATTCTTGCAAATATGAGTAACATTTCTATGGTTTCCCCATATCCTTAAAAAATATGGCAGACATTTCAAGATCATTTATTTTCTGGTTGACTACAAAAGTTGCATTAGAACGATCACATTTTCTGCCTCAAGAAGACTTTCTGATTACTATGATTATCAAACATACTGTTAATAAGACACCTGATTTTATTCGTTGATTCAATGTATGTTCATTGAGCACCTACTTATTTCAGACACTATTTTATATAGTAGGGATATAGCAGGACTGAGAATATGTTCTCTGCCTTCACATCTCCTGAGGGGAAGACAGCAAGAAATAAATCTATACATAAATGTAAAGTGTCAGGTAAGAGGATAGAGAATGAATGGAGGTGGGTTGAGATTAGAGATCAGGGGAGACCTTTTTGCAAAGGTGACATCTAAGCAGAGATATGCACAAAGTGAAGGCTGGAATCATTCATAGATCCAAGCGACACACAAATTCTTTAGCGTGACCTTGATGGAGCCCTTGGCATCCTGATCTCCCATACAGCACCTTCTCATCTCACATTTGATTCACCAGCCTTTACCTGCTATACACCCAGGAGGGCCTTATCACTTTTCAAGTGTCACCTCTATAAAGTCTGTTCAACATAGGAAAATCCTATAAGAAAGGAACCAGTAGACATGTAGCAGATATAAACATGAGCCATTTATTCCCTGCTGTACCAGGACTTAGAAGAACTAGGAAAGTCTGGGATCTAAAGAAATAGTCTTAGAGGGATCTCCTTTCTCTGAGACTGTTGTAGACACAAGTGTATTTATACATCTGAGAGTAGGAATTTGAAGACTCCTTTCTTGGTTTTATCCGGGAAGCCAAATAGAATCTCAAAATTCATAGTTAAACATGTTATAATTAACCCACTTAAATCACCAGTGCTATAATCTCCTTTATCGTATCACTACTATAATGTTGGCCAGCCTATCCTTGAAATCCTTCCTTCCTAACTTCCCAAGGAAACTCCTTTCACCTTTGAATAACCTGATGGTGGTTTTAAAGAATGCATTCCTAAACTTTATATCCATTACGCGAGTTATATTTCCTTAGGATCACACAAAATGGATCTAATCCTTCTGTCACATGTAATTCATTCAACAAGTTCTGGTTGAAAACCTAGAGCGTGCCCAGCACTGTTATAGGCACTGGTATTCACTGATCAACAAACCTAGGTCCCTGCTGTTACATGAATTAAAATCAGGTAAACATATCCAATTCTTTTCACCAGTGAGCCAAATCCCCTCACTGCCTTGGGGAAACAATTAGGGACATATTGAGAAAAAATGTCCCAAACATCTTTCAACAATTGAGAAATATTAATAGGAATCATTTAACAGATGAATATAAATGATGAAAGCGCAGCTCCCTGAGAATTTTCTAAGTATGCTTTTTACATTCAGAATTGAAGGCTTTGGCCTTGTTTTCAAATCAACCAACTCAAAATTAGAAAGAGACCCAAGAGTTTATGTTAAATAAAGTTGTATATTAATTTGACTCAGCAACACAAAGGAAAGGAGGATGAGTTGGCCAAGGGTTTAAGTACAAAATAAGTTATTTTGTGAAGACTGTATAAACATTTTTAATAAAGTGTGACCAATATTATTGAAATCTTTATAATCACTCTTCTATGACTTCTCTTTAGGCATATTTCTATGTTTGTCCTTAACGTTATAAAATGTTACCAGGAAACGCTGTACAATTAATTTGAACTTGATGACGTGAATCCATTTATATAGCTGATGCCATCAAGATGAGAATTTAAATACATGACTATTCTTGATACCAAAGAAATGTGAATAACCAGCTTAAGTTATACTCCTCCATGTACAGCATCAATATTTATGTGCTAATCAGGTGTTCTCAGGACAGCAGCCCTAAGGGGAATTCTTTTTATACTTTACACATGTCTTAACACACTTGTACTCAACTTGCAGCATAGATACAAATTAGATATTCTGTCTGGGCACAGTCCTCTCTACTTCTTGCCAAAAAGCATTCATTTCTGGGAATGCTGATGCTTAGTAGTACTTCTTTAATGACACAGGTTACCTGAGGTTAACAGCCTTCCTTAAAACACACACAAACACAGTGACACACACATGTTAATGTAGAGAAGCAGCAACAGAAAACTAACACAATATTCATTCACTGTAAATGAAATTTTGAGTACACAAAGGAACCTTTTTGAACCTCAGCAATATCCACAGACTCAGAAACTTCCTCCCCAGTGTTTTGCCTTGAATATGAGACACAGTGGAATTAAATCACCAGCAATGAACTATCTTTTATTATGGTCTGCTCTATGGTCAGTCGAAAGACATAAAGTTTGTTTTGAGTTGAGATGAAGTATAATCCCATAGTGATTAAAAGCACCCTAAGGAGTCCAGCTGATCCCTTTTAAATTCCCACTGTAATGCTTAACAGCTGTGTGACTTTAGGCATGATGTGTAACTTCTCTGTGCTTTAATTTTTTTAATCAGCGAAATGGATATAATTGTATCTAATTCATAGGTTTCTTATGAAAATAAAGTGAGATAATGTATGTAAAATGCCATAAGTACTATAAAGGTTTTTGCTGTTATTAAAATGCCACTAACTGATCTTTATAAAAATCCATTGTTTTCCCAGGAATAACTGAATTCAATTGTCTTTCCTCTTTTTCTCTGTAGCCATTTTATTCTGGTTCTCACTTCAATAGAATATATTTTCCACTCTTATCTGACTTTCTTGCCTTGAAAATAAAATGGTTCTAGTAGAAGTCCAACGATGGGAATGAAGACTAACAACTCTTCAGTCATTTGTCAAAGACATGGTATTAAGCCCCCTCAGAATAATCAAGGCGCTGTGCATTTTGATCCCATTTTTCTTTTATGCCTTATTAAGGTTGAAGCTCACCAGTTAGAGGTGGTTTCTATATAAATTCTGTATTGTATTAAGCATGACGCTGACATAATTGAACCCCAGCACCATAACCCCAGAACCCAGCTCTTCTCCTCATTTTACCTTGTTTGCCTAGTCTGCTTCTTACAGCTGAAGCTTACACATCTGCCATCACAATTTTCACTCATCTCAGTTCAGTATTTCTGAAATTATTCTTTCTCTTACATTGACTCTCTGAATAAACACTTTCTCTTTATAAAATTTTTATGACTATTATAACCACTCAGACATTCTTGCTTGCTATATTACGAGGCCATGAAATAGATTGCCTAAAACTTGCCCATGGCAGTAGGTTCTACTATTTATTGTTAGCTTTAAGACTTTTTGATAACTTTCAGTTCCATATCTAAAAAAATAGGGGCTTTACTGACATTAATGACTCTAATATTCTGGACTGTATTATGAGAAAATATAAATTAAGTGCTGAGCATAGTGCCTGACAGATAATAAGCAGTCAATGAAAGGAAGGTATTATAATTATTATTTATCAACTTGAAACTGTAATTTATTCAATGGTACCACAAATGCCATCATCGGGGAAGCATATTTGTGTGATTTCCACTTTGGAACCTCTCCTCGTCAATCATGGTGCTGAACAGTTGATACATTTTATCTCAAATTCATCCAACAATTTTGTCATATTATTAAAATTAACTAAGACTTAGATTAATTTGGGCAAGGTAAGATTGACAAGAATTGGGACAAGAATTTAAATTTAGGACTGTGATTCTAAATCTCAAATCATTTCTGTGTCCTACATATCTTGTCCTTTGATAATTAACCCAAAAATAAACCCAAAGATTTGGGTTAAGTCCTACTTCAGTGTGTCCTAACTGAACTATCACAGTGGAGTCTTAGCTAGTCTCCTTGTTTTCACTTTTTCTCCCCAGCAATCTAACACCAGTGAACAGAAATATTTTGGAAAGCCCTTTTCTGATGGTGTTTCTTTTGCTTAAATGTCTTCAGCTGCCTGCTGTCCACTGAATCAAGGCTAGACATTCACTCATAGGTCTAAACCTACCTTTTCAGCCAGTTGATGGCTATTTTCATTAAAGTTCCCAGTAGTTTGCCTACTGGACTAACTTTGATCCCTTGAACATGCTCCCACACTTTAATGACTCTGCTCAAGCTGTGGCCTCCATCAGTGATACTCTTTCCTACCTCTTCGCCACACCCAAATCCTATCCACCCTTCAAGATCCAACTCAACTATTTTGTTTCCATGGAAGTTTTCTGAATCTCTAGCTAAAAGTGATCCCTATTTTCATACTTCCAAACGTCTTCAGGGTTAATAGTTCTCTATTACACGTTGTGCTCTCCCTACTGCACGTTTGTTTCCATAGTGTCCTATACTTCTCCAACTTTAAGTTAATAATAAACAATCAAATATTATTTGTATCGATTTTAATGTCTTTTTCACCCTGCTAGGCTGAAAATCTTGTAAGGCATGAATAGTACCTATCTTGTTCATTGTTGTAGCTCCTGTGTCTAGCACAGTGCCGTATACAATAGTTGTTCAATAAACATTTTTGAGTAGGTATGTATATACTACATTCTACTTTATTTAATTACCTGCATCCTCTCCTAGGTTATGATTTTCTAAGAGCAGATACTGTGACATTCTTCTTTATATCACTCACTGAGTTCATAAATATGTGCTAAGTACATTAATAAATCTTCCCTTTACAAAGTTTGCTCTATAGAAAATAAAATTTCAGAATATTTATATTTTTAATACTATGCACTAAGTTAAATATTATACAGCTATATTCTTATACTTTAAAGAAAATTAACCTAGATGACTGCTTCTAGATAATAAACTGGGGTTGCACCGGTCAATATTTTATGAAATACTGTTTGCTGCGAATTTACAAATGCCAATAGGAATAACAGATAATCCCAGGAATTAGACCATAATGGAATAAAGGTTTGCAGTTGCATAAGCATGTTGATTTGTATAAAAACCAACTCAGAAAGTCTCAGTCAAATTCTTCTAATCTTGCTGAAGTTTTACTTTGAATAAACTTTTTTTTAAATTAAGAAGTTTGTTTTCTTAAACAGTTAAGAAATAATTTAGTCCCATCCTTACCACTACGTTAAATTTACATGCATGAGAGCTATCTTGGTGGCCTAGTTCTAGATATTATGTATATGTATAATTACATTTTCAAAAATTACATAATTCAAGCTATCTTATTTCTCAGTTATGTTGGCCTGGCAATATTCTACTCTGATAATTAAAAAACTTTGTCTACATTTTTGCATTGAAGAGTTCTTCTTTTGCTTATTTGCTTGAAATAGTCCTCCCCAGATATTTACAGGTCTCACTTTAAGGACTCTCTGATTATATTAAAATAGCCCATCTCACTTTCTATCCTTTTATTCTTTTTCATTAGTCTTTGTTGCATTTAATCATTACCAAAATTATGATATATATTTGCTTAATTTCCATATCCTCCATTAAAATATATTGATACCAGACAATGATAGACATCAATTAACTATTTGATGAATAAGTGAACTTAACATTTAACTTAACAGTTGCTTCCTATAAAGAATCATTTATTGCTCTTCCAGTATTTTATAACATAAACCTGTTTATCAGGTTGAACAGCAAATTTGTGTCAAAGATACGTTAAGTTGTTTGCAATTATTTTTCAAATATTCATACAGCTAAACAAGAGACACGTAGCTGCATAGTATGAATTTCTTAAGGTAAGACATTCTGTCTCATTGACTTAAAACTCATTGTTTTTGTCGTTGAACACAGTGAATCAGCATCCAAGGGAAATAACTGCCCTACTAAATTTACACAGACATATATTTTAACTCTAAAAATTTAACTGGAAGCAGTTCATAGAGTACCTACATCACAACCTTTAGTTGGCACTGGAATAATCCCAATGAGTGGTAGTCACAACACATGAAAGGCTCCTTCACAGGGAGACCTTTCCAACATAGCTTTGGTCACCATTCATTTGCATTTAAATTTTTAAAAATCTAGTGTAAAGGGTAAATAAGACTGGTAATAAAACTATTGCATTGATGAGCATTTTAGTAAAATTTCTGATACAGTAAATTATTAGTTTGAAATAACATTGAACATATTGAAAACTCATTCTTTCAAAACCTATTCTATAGACTTAGAATAATTATTAAAGGGGTAATGTCACTTCAGTCTGTTTCAGAAACACTTCCATTTCATTATTAAAAACAGAGTCATGGCAATGTAATGATCAGATGTTGTAGCAACTTTTGATATTTAAAAGAAGTCTGTGTACCTAGAAATTACATATTTAACAAAGCACACACACATTTGAGTATTGACCTGAATGCTTTCTCCTAAGATTTGGATCAAAGCAAAGATGTCTGCTATCATCACTTCCATTCATACTGGAAGTCCTAAACAGTTCAGTAAAGCAAGAAAAAGAAATTAAGAACATATAGAATGAAAAGGAATAAACTGCCTTTATTAACATATTATATAGAAAATCTCTATCAATCTGAAAGGTACTATGATGTAAACTTACAGAGGCCACAGGATAGCACATTACATATGAAAATCAACGTGCATTTCCATATATTAGCATTGAACAAATGAATATTGAAATTATAAACAGTACAGTTATACCTTGGAGATATTACAGGTTCAGTTCCAGATGACTGCAATAAAGCAAATATCGCAGTAAAGTCACACAACTTTTTTGGTTTCTCAGTGCATATGAAAGCTATGTTGACACTATACTGTAGTCTATTAAGTATGCAATAGTATTGTGACGAAAAAAATAACATATCTTAATTGAAAAATATTTTATTGCTAAAAAATGCTAACCATCATATTAACCTTCAGTGAGTTGTAATCTTTTTGCTGACACATCATTTTGCCTTGGTATTGATGACTGCTGACTGATCAGGGTAGTGGTTGCTGAAGGCTGGGGTGGCTGAGGCCATGTCTTAAAATAAGACAACAATGAAGTTTGTCACACTGACTCTTTCTTTGACAAATGATTTCTCTGTAGTATGCAATGTGGTTTGATAGCATTTTACTCACAGTAGATCTTTCAAAGCTGGAGTCAGTCCTCTCAAACCCTGCCTTTGCTCTATCACCTGTTTGTGTAACATTGTAAGTCCTTTGTTGTCATTTCAACAATCTTCATGGCATCTTCAACAGGTGTAGTTTCCATGTCAAGAAACCACTTTCTTTACCCCTCCATAAAAAGGAACTCTTCGTCTGTTAAAGTTTTATCCTGAGATTGCCGCAATTCAATCACATCTTCAGGATCCACTTATGATTCTAGTTCTCTTTGCTGTTTCCACCGCATCTGCAGTTCCTTCCTCCAGTGAGGTCTTGAACCCCTCAAAGTGATCCATGTGGTTTGGAATCAGTTCTTCAAAGCTCCCATTAATGTTGGTATTATGACCTCTTTTCATGAATCACAAATATTCTTAATAGTATCTAGAATGGTGAATCCTTTCCAGAAGGTTTTTAATTTACTTTGTTATCAGAGGAATCACTATCTATGGCAGTGATAGCCTTACAAAATGGATTTCTTAAATAATAAGGCTTGAAAGTTGAAATTACTCCTTGATCCATGAGCTGAAGAATGGATACTGTGTTAATAAATGATAATAAAATAAAATGTGTTAATAATAATAAATTTTACTCATCAGTGCTCTTGAATGACTGATGCCTTGTCAATGAGCAGTAATATTTTGAAAGGGATCTTTTTTCTGAGCAGTAGATCTCAACAGTGGGCTTAAAATATTCAGTAAACCATATTGTAAACAGATATGCTGTTACCCCGGCTTTGTTCTTTCATTTATAGAGCACAGACAGAGAAGATATAGCATGATTCTTAAGGGCTCTAGAATTTTTGGAATGGTTAATGAGCATTGGCTTCAATTTAGAGTCACCAGCTGCATTAGTCCCTAAAAAGAGACTCAGTCTGTCCTCCGAATCTTTGAAGTCAGGAATTGACTTCTCTCTAGCTATGAAAGTTCTAGATGGCATCTTGTTCCAATATAAGGCAATTGCATCTATATTGAAAATCTGTGGTTTAGTGTAGTCACCTTCATGAATTATTTTAGAGCCTCTAGGTAATCTGCTACAGCTTCTACATCAGCACTTGCTGCTTCACTCTGCACCTTTATGTTCTAGAGACAGATTCTTTTCTTAAACCTCATAAGTCAACATCTGCTAGCTTCAAACTTTTCTTCTGTAGCTTCCTCACCTCTCTCCAGCCTTCATAGAATTAAAGAGAGTTAGGGCCTTGTCCTGGATTAGACTTTGGCCTAAGGGAATGTTGTGGCTGGTTTGATCTTCTATCCAGACCAGTAAAGCTTTCTTTGTATCAGCGATAAGGCTGTTTTGCTTTCTTATCGTTTGTGTGTTCACTGGAATAGCACTTTAAGTTTCCTCCAAGAACTGTTCCTTTACATTCACAACTTGGCTAGCTGGTGTAAGAGGCCTAGCTTTCAGCATGTCTCAGCTTTCGACATGCCTTCCTCACTAAGCTTCATTATTTCTAGCTTTTTATTTAAAATGAGAGACATGCAACTCTTCCCTTTACTTGAATACTTAGAAGCTATTGTAGGGTTACTAACTGGCCTAATTTCAATATTGTTGTGTTTCAGGGAATAGGGAAGCCTGAGGAAAAGGAGAGAGAAGGGGAAACAGCCAGTCAATGGAGCAGTCAGAACACACAAAGCATTTATCAGCCAAGCTCTCTGTCTTACATGGGCACAGTTCATGGTGCCTCAGAACAATTACAATAGTAACATCCAAGGTCACTGATCACAAACCACCATGACACATATAATAATAATGAAAAGTTTGAAATATTGTGGGTACTAGCAATGTGACAGTGAGACATGAAGTGAGCAAATGCTGTTGGAACATGGCACCAATAGACTTGCTAGAATCAAGATTGCCACAAAGCTTCAATTTGTAAAACGGTATCTGCCAAACACAATATAATGAAGTGAAATAAAATGAGATATGCCTGTACTATATATAATAGCATTAACAGCCATGAAAATTATAGCCATTATCTTGTAATAACTTTTAATGAGATATAATTTGTAAAAATACTGAATCACTATGCTGTACATCAGAAACTAATATAATATTGTCAACCAAGTATATACTTCAATAAAAATTTTAAATGAAAACAGTAGAGTAGGGAATCAGGGAAGGTCAAGTCAATAAGCAACCAGTGTTCTTTTTTTAAAAATTTTTTATTGAAGTGTAGTTGATTTACAATGTTAGTTTCAGATATAAAGCAAAGTGATTCAGTTATACATACAGATACATATTTATATTTTCTTTTCAGATTCTCTTTCATTATATGTTATCACAAGAAACGGAATACAGTTCTCTGTGCTATACAGTAGGTCCTTGTTGTTTATCTATTTTATATATAGTAATGTGTATCTTAATCCCCAAGCTCTTAATTTCTCTCTCCTCATCCTTTCCCCTTTGGTAACCATAGTTTGTTTTCTATGTCCATGAGTCTGTTTTTGGTTTGTAAATAGAATGTGTTTCTTTTTTTTTTTTAGATTCCACGTATGTGATACCATATGATATCTATCTTTCTCTGTTTGACTTACTTCACTCTATGATAATCTCCAGGTCCATCCATGTTGCTGCAAGTGGCATTATTTCATTCTTTTTTATAGCTGAGTAATTTCCCATTATATATAAGTATAATATCTTATCTATCTATCTATCTATCTATCTATCTATCTATCTATCTATATATCACATCTTCTTTATCCAGTCATCTGTTGATGGACATTTAGGTTGTTTCCATGTCTTGTCTATTATAAATAGTGAGCAGCCAGTGTTCTTTACTTAGCTTTCTGTTTGATTGACTGGTGTAAAGGTCTGTATTTCAGTGGTATTTTGCAATCCAGTTCAGAGGGAGGAGCTGTGATTAAGATATAAATGTCCTAGATAAGGAAGATCAACAGTGTTCTCATCTACAATATAATCTACATGTTAAATAAACAAAATTAACATGCCCCAGAATCTTTCTGTCACATTTCTGAAAGGTCATCTGTGAAAGAGGTAATGGGTAGGTTAGAGTGTTGCATACGAAGACATTTTAGAGCTTCTCATTCTTGGAATTTTCCCCTCAAATGCTGAGCTGCCTTATCATTGACAAATGACCTAAAAATATACAACCCAAATGCTATTTCATTAGATATAATTTTTTCAAGTAGCTATTTTTAATTTTTTTAAGTTCTAGGAATATATTAAGTGGTTAATTGATAATTATTTGCCATAGAAAATTCATATAATACCCAGAAGTTTAAAAAGATATACTTCATAGCTATGAAATTACAAAGAATGATTAAATTTTATCTTCTGAGCTTTTAAAGAAAACTGACAAACTGTGTGTATAACTTAAACAATGTAAGTACCAAATTTTGTCTTTGTAAGAATGATCAGAGTTCTGTTGTTGAATTTCATATGCTGATAGATCCTACTTTTATTTTCATAAATAGATTTGCTTCTATATTTGCATAAAAATTCATTAATTAACTTATTATAATATTATATCTGACTATAGAGAAAACTCTGAAAAGGAATTATATCCAGGGAAAAAAAGCTTATTGCATAGCTATATGCATAATAATAGTCATATTTCATTAAGTATATCTGCAGCATTTGAAATCTAGTTTCCATGTAGTTTCTCCTATGTAATTAAGCAGTTATGCATTATAAATGTAACATTAGCATTAGCAAATGCAACATGAATCAAAGAAAATACAATTCTAATATGGAGAATCCATTTTAAATAATGTTTATTTCACTTATTCTAATGAATGGAAAACATGTAATTAAAGTAGATAATCCGGTTTCAAGCATCTAGAACAAATCTTAGTACATAGCCTGTTGAATGAAAGTTAATCTCATTTAAAATTTATTAGATCACTTCCAGAAAGACAATGTTGTATAGAGTAACTTTTATCCTCATTAGTTTAGAGATATGCACATTAGTACTCTTGATTACTAATCCACTTAAAAAATTGGGAAGAATTAAACTTTTTTTTTTTAAATTTGAGGGAATGTAGATTGATGCTTAAATCTGAACTCTGGCTTACAAATATCAGCAGTAGTACCTGACTCAGCTTATTCGAGTAAGGTAAGAATATACTAACAGCTGGCCTTACTATGTCCCTTGATAATAAACTGCAGCTCTACATCAGCCATCCAAATTTCCAACTAATGGAGGGTCCTGAGAGAGTCAAGACAAAGAGATCCCCACAACACAAATAGATATACATAACACTATTAAAAAATCTGAAGTCCATAAATTTGTGAATGAGTAAGCTCTTGGCTAATAAGTCATATCTTCCATATTGACATAGAGCAGTTATGAGGAATATTTAATATTCTTTTAAAAGCTGTTGTCAGTGAGAAGGAGATGGCAGTTGACCAGCTAAATAAATTCAAACAAAGAGAAATGAATGGTTTTACCAACTTAAAAGAAATATTAAATACTCACTTAATTTTTGCTGTTCTTATTGGGCCAAAGGGTAAAGAACATAGGAACAGTCCTAAGCAAGAAGCAGTTGCCCCCAAAAAGATTAGTCATAAAAGGCAAGGGATCTAAGTCTGCTTTCCTTCAAAGAGAAAAAAAAATTTAGGACATATTTCTTGAGTTAACTTAACTGAAAATGTGAAAAGGTGAAGGTACTTGTCTCAAGCATTTTATCCCATGAGTTAATATGTTCTTAAAAGTGATATGATACATAAGTAAAGAAAAAATGAATTGATCTTTCCTCTACCTTACCAATAACAGAAATGGTGAACAGTACCACCTAAAGCAACTGAAGTTTGAGATTAGAAATAAAGGTATAAACAGAGGGTAGTAACCACCAAGAAGAAAGATGACTATGGAAGGATGAATGATAAAAGGGAAAAGAGGTAGTAGGGTCATAATGCCTCACTGACTTAGTAGACAGGAGAGCTAAGATACCTTTCAAGGTGGTATCTATGCTAATATTTCAAGCTCAATCCTTAACAGGCCCCTACAACTTATTCAGGTCTATACATATGGCTGAAATCATGAGTTCAGTGTGAAAGTATGTGTGAAAGTACCAGTGAGTTCAGTATGGGAGTAACATAACTGACTTGATTGTTAAATCTATTTTTAAAAACATTTAACAAAGATGCAACTGTCAGTTCTTACTTTGTATAGCTTCTCTTATGATTTGACACTGCCATATTATACAAAGGCCTCATTCACTTTAGGTCCTTCTGCCTATTCAAGTTTAGTTGATTATGAGAAGAAGCAGGGCAGAGCAAGTACAAAAATTTGTCAATAGGTGTGAGAAGGGGAGATACAAGACTTAAGGCAACTATTTCACATTTTGTAGATTAAATGATTATCTGGGCTATTTTCCCTTTTTTGTTTACCATAGGTTCTAGACAAACCTTACACTCTGTTTTGCACTAGATTTTACTTTTTCTATTTTCAGACCTTAATTCTTGCCAACTTGCTCATTTTATCTCACCTGTGGAGATGTGTGGCTCAAGAGTATTTGACATTCTAGTATTTAAGCCAGTATTTTTTAGGTAGTATGAAGGATTTTTCAAACATTGCCGTGATAGTTTATAAAAGCTTTTAAAGTTGCATTTAGTCATTCCATTTACTACATTCTAGGATAAGTAAAACAAGACCTGGAATAGATTAGACAAATTTTAACCATAAGAAATTTCTGGTATTCAGTCATTTTTAACCTATAAAAAGGGCAATTTCATATGGTTTCCACTAGTAGATCATACTACTGTACATTTTCTAATTTATATTTTAGATTAATTCATTTTTTATTTTGTATAAAATACCTAAAATGTGGGCTGCTCTCTTCACCCAATGATAATACAAATTGTTGAATGACTCAAAGTGCCCTGTTTTCAATTCTGAGCAGTAATAAACAATTAATTATAAAGTCTTAAGAACTTTATAAAATAATTTAAAGAAAAGTCAGTACATTTTAAATGCTGGCAACTACAGGAAATCAGTTAAGAGTCAGAGTTTAGTCTTATACACTATTAGAAGAAAATATATTGTACAGAATCTAAAACAACAAACGCAAACATTTCTGATTTGTCTTTGAATTGGCTTTTGAAGCTGGATTTTGAATATTAAGCTTCCTGAAATGCTAAAGGTTCAAATGCCTTACAATAAATAATGAGACCATATAATGATTACATGATTCAAGAGTATGAAAAACTTTCTCATTCCTAAATATTTACCCATTACTCTAACCCAAACCCATAGAATTCCAATGACACAATATCCTTTTCAAAGACTACTGCAAATAACTGCCCAATGCAACACAGACTTGTCTTCTTGGTCAAGATATTGGTTTCCGTGTTGTCTTCCTACATTTGTTGAATAATTTTGAGAGATCCAATTTAGATCTTTACAAGGCTTCTTTAAGCACAATAGGAATTTTTTTTCAATATTTATTGTTTTCAAAATGTACTTCACAAATTTAGCTTTCATTTATCTAAATATACACAAAAGTCGACTGTAGAGTGTTATCGTATGAATTGAAAATCTATTTTTTAAAAGAGCTGGCAATTATTATCATCAGCATTATCATCAAATCCAGGAATTATAAGATAAATGAAGTGATTAGAGAAAATTATTGGAAAAAAATACAAAACCTTTACCTCAACTTTATCCGGTCTCCTCTTTTAGATTGTGAACACCATAAAAGGAGAGAATATGTTTGTTTCATTCATATATGTGTCTATGTGTGCATTTGTTTATGTGCATGTGGTATGTGTATGTATCTACACATGATACATATGCACAACACATATCATGTATATATAATGTAAATAGTGTATGCAGATATGCACATACAGCATGTATATATAGTGTACCACTAGTACACTATAAGCTAAAATCATAAGTATTTGTTGAATTACCAAATAAATGCAACTATAAAATCTATTCCATAAGCATGTGTCTGATGCTTTCCCGTCTTCAACAGTAAATCCTCATTAGCACCAACAACGTAAGTTTTCTTGGAATGAATTCTTTTTATTGTTCAGCTTTTTATTTACCTTCTGAATTAGTATATCTCAAGTATCTCATAGCTCTTCTTGAATAAATATATAATGAAAAGCAAATTTGAAATTTTTGTTTACTCCTGGCCTTTCCTACATTCTTAGTATCTGTTCTTTGACTTTAGATGTATGTAAGTCACCACATTGTAGACTATTAACAGTCTACAATGGGCCAAGCAATGTGTTTGTCACTGGGAATACAGACAGCTCTGTTTAACTAAGGAGACATGATTGTAAACAAATAATCATACAGAGAAGTGCAAAAGGAGGAAGTATATACCATATATTATGCAAGTTTAGATAGGATTGCTGTGCTTCAGGAGTAAATAAGGTGTAAGACACAATGGCAGGAAGGCTATAGGGTCTCACCTAATGTGAGAAGGAACACTGATTATTGGCAGGAGAAACAACATGCCCATAGATGGTCTCCTTGGCACTCCTTTCATTTAGTTCTGCAACTGTACCAAAAAGATAGTAGAACCACACTGCTTTGGTGTTCTACTGTAACATTTCTAAATTGCAAATGTCATCATTTCTTTCTCTTATTTCAGTCTTTACTCAACTCTTCAATAAAGTTCAAAGATTTTAATCTGGTATAAAAGGCCCTTCATAGTCTGACTAATCAGTTTCATTTGATAACTTCCAGCATCTATTTGTGAGTGTATGTCAAGTCTTGGGTTTTTACAAGGGCTGTGTTCTCTCATCCCAGAAATACCTCCTTCTTTCTCCTACAGCTAATTCTTACTTGATTTTAAAAAGAAAACTCAATCACTGTATACTCAGAGAAGCTTTTATGAGGTTGACTGGGAACCCCCATAATACCTTGTTTATACTTTTTTAAAAAACATTTATCAGATTACGCCATCAGTGTGTGGCATGTTGATTTGCCTCTTGCCTCTAAGCCTACTTGCCAGTAACATCTCTTATCCCTGTCTCACTTGTAGACACACCGGATATAGGGACTAGGGAAAAAATAATCAGCACTCTAGGATAATTTAAGTGGTTCTCTAAGGCCTTCAGAAGGTTAACATTCTCCATATTAATTAGCTATTAACTTTTTGAAATCATAGAATTTAAGTATTCAAAAAGACTTTACGGCTATGTAATGGGGTGTTTTTAAAAATATTTTTGACCATGACCCATGTAAGAAATGTTCTACATCACAATGGGGTGTGATACACAATCATATATTTAAAATAACAGCTCCACAATATAATACACTTACTATATATGATATAGTAAAACAATATATCAGATATTATTTATTTTTTAATACAACAAAGAAAAAAATCAAAGTGAACTTACTACCAAAATACTCAAATTATGAATCAATAAACCAAAAATAGCTTCATGCTTATCCACAAAAAATATTTCAAGTCCCATTAATAGTGATAGCACTCTACCCATCTATTTTAGTGTAAACTCTCCCTATAGTTTATGGATAAAAGTGAGGTCTTGAGAGGTAAGTGACTTTTCCAGACAAATAAGCACAAAGCTGGATCTAGAACACATCTAAAGTTCATGCTAGTATTCTTTCCACCACATCAATGACAAAGAACTTCTGCTAAGAAGCCATCATATATTTAGCTTATTCACTCTTTGAGAGACTAGATCCCTTGCACAAAATACCTTTACAAATGAATTAAATGAACCACTGCCTAACCTTCTTATCTTACTTCTATGGCACAATTTGTATTTTTAGAATTCTGTCTAAAATATCTGTGTTGAAAATAATACTGATCTGGGATCCCAATTAGAAAGATACTTTAAATCCCCAGAACAATAAGCTCTGGATCAAAGCTGATGAGGCTTCAATACAGAAGTTTCATGTCTGCAACAATACTTTCAGATTGGAAAAGTGAGTGAGTAGAACAAGGCCAAAAATTGGGAAGAAGAGAACCAGGCTGATAGAAAAGCTATACCACAGACTTCTGGAAAAAAAAAAAAAAAAAGAATGAGAGAACTTCAAGCCCTTTGCTAATTTTTTAAAACTGAAATTGTTAACATATATTTATAGGAAGCTTGTTAAATATCAAAGTAAGTTTTTTCTCCTGTACATTTTGTCTTATCCTAACTTTATCTTGGTAAATAAGAAATACACTTTTTCATATTTAATAAGAAATACAGAGGATATGCTACATCATGCTGTTGTGAAAGGGTCCACTGGGATAAGCTAAATGAATGAAATGGACAGTCTTCCTCAGGCTCGTGCTATTATTTAACAGTAAATTAGGGAGGGCAAGAACACTCATTGTTTCAGTATTAATGCCTACAGGCTTAAAGTACTATATTTAATTGAAGACAAAAATCAAATGATTGCACAATTATAATTATCACAAAATCATGATTAAGTTTGAAACATTAGTCAGTGCAGAACATTTAGGAAATTGGTGTCTGTAGAGAGATTAAGAACCTCTGAGAAGCAAGGTTAGACTAAATAGGAATTTGAACTAAATCACTCTCATCAAATATCAGTTATTCATTTCTGAGTCTGTAAAAAACAATAGCCTGAAGTTACCTAAACATAAATATAAATACAATTTATTTACCTTAAATTCATTAATTAATTATTTTGGAGTTCAATTATTTCAAATGTCATATAGAGTCTGGATTTTGTTAATTCAATAATTTTTAATTTCATCATTTCATTCATATGATAGATGCAATAATCCTATTGCTATGATACTTTATATTATTTAGAGTTAAAGAAATAAAAACTCTAATAGACTCTCATCTTACATTTATATTTCAACTTTTTCCAGAATATACTTCAATGAGCAAAGTAAGACAAAAATTTATACCAAGCTATTGATCATTCTAAAGAAACTAAATAAACCATATTAAATATTTTAATTTTGAAGCATAGATTTTTCTAAATGTTTATGTGTAATATAATATATTACTGCACGTTATTTCTATTTCTACCATTTAGAAAGAAAAGACCACCTTTGTTTAAAAAAATTCTTAACGTTTAAAGACAACAACAAAAGAAAACTTTAACACAAAATACAATAACACACATGAGAAATTCTTATTTTTAAAGCAGTCTCCACCTGCCAACATCTGTCCTGCCTGTCTCAGGAATCATAAACCTCTATCACCACTGGTAACTTTGACCAAGAAAAGCTGAGTACTTACCCGTACATCATGGACCCAGAACTGGGGCACCTTCTATTCAGGCACCATCTGATCTTTATCAGCCAGGTCAGAGCTGGGAGGCTGGAAAATAATGAGAGTCATTGGCAACAAGAAAAGAAACAAGTCTGACTGGTTTAATGACCGAGGTCTGCAGCCTGGAAATAGCCTGATAAGAATATGATCAACTTTGTGCCTGCTGGTTCCGCAGGTGGAGGAATTGTCAATACCTTTGTAGAGAAGCTCCAAGCAGAGAGGGCAGACCACATGCAACTGGTGATGATTCAGAGGGCCACACTTTTCCGATTGGGAAGGTATGATCAGCATTGAGGTGTGGCCTCAATTTGTTTTAAAAAAAATAAACCAGCAAAACATTAGAGTACATTGGGTGCTCTGTACTTCATTAAAATGATTATATCTTCTCCCCTTTGAGGGAATCATCAGGTGTGGCGATGTGGAACAGACCTGGGCTCTGTGCCAAGATGCTTGTCTTTGCTTCGGTGGTATGATAATGGGCTTGCTGTTTAGCTCATTGGGATTTATTTTCCTCATAAGTAAAGTGTTGGGACTGCATTACCTTTTCTAATACTGTCCATTTGAGCTCTAAAGATAACAGATTTTATTGATATAATTTATTTACCACCAAAAAGATCCAAAAAAATTTTAAAAAAACTTTTTCTCCTTTCTTATCATTAGGAATAGTTTAGTCTATTTTAGTGCATGTGAATTCCTCAATATTTATAAATAGTCACTTTAGATAATTCATCCACAGAGCTTTTAATCTGAATACATGAACTTGTAATGAAGATAAGTAAAGTTGCAGGAAGAATATTACAATTTTAAGAGCTGTTTTTAAAGGATCAGAGCCAGGAGATATTAAAGGGGAAAAAAAAGATTTAAACATGCATCTTTGTTATTCATACAGAATACATTTATCTAAGATGCTACAAATAACAATATGAATCTTATCTTAACACTATCATTATAATATTCCACTAAGACATTAATATAAAATACATTTCCCATGACATTTTACAAATAGAAGAACTGAGGTAGATTGTCAGTTTGTATAGTTATAAACAATGTGACAAAGAGACATGTGACAATATAATTTTGAGAAGGAATAAAGAATTCTGAATAAATAGTTCACAGGAACTTATCAAGTCACTTTAACTATATTGAAAATTATAGCTTAACTTAGGAATAATAACTTTCATTCTCTGGGGATGTGATTTTTTCCAAAAGGAAAAATTTTTTAAATCTAACAAAACTGGTATAGAAAAATTTTCTTAATTTTAGTATCTGCTATAACATTATTATTTTGATTTTCTATATGGTAATACTGTGCTAACTTGAAATTAACATTGTACAAATATGCTTTTAAATGATTTTAATGTTTACATTAAAATATTTCTCACTAATGAATTAATATTTTAATAATTGATATTTGTTTAAATTCATAAAAATATTCTCAGCTCTTTATATTTATAAATAATAATACAGTAGAAAATAAACTCTTTGGCTTAAGTGGAGGAAATTTTGCCTTACAAAAAGCATGTCCAAGTAAGTTAAGAACCAGCTTTGAGGGTTCTGGAATGAAACATGCAGTATGTACATATTTCTTATTTTAAGAAAATCAGCATTTTCATATTGAATTATAGGACTTGGGGGTGAGAATTAAGAGATAGAGTAATATTTAAACAGTCAGAGATCACAATAGAAGCTATCTTATTTTTAAAAGCTCAAAAATAGACATTTAATTGTCTTTCTCAGGAACCTTTCCTGCTACACCATTCTCTCAAATTATCATCTGTTTGATTTTAAAAGTTCTGTTTCTTTGATTATTTTTATTTTTTCCCTTCTGCTTTTAGTGAATATGTAAAAGAATCCCTTTATTCTCTGAGGTAATGACTTTCTCATGGTGGATGGCGGTACACCAGTATGCTGTGTCTATCAACTAACCATGTGAACTTGGGAACATTCTTAACCTTTCTATATCCCAGTCCCCACCCCCTCCCACCCCAGAAAATAGGATAATACTTGTACATAGTTTAAACAAGATAATAAGTATAAGCGACTGAACAAAGTGTCTGGCCCATAATAAAGCCCAGAAGTATTAAGTATTGTACTTTCTCTCAAATCCATTTTTTTCCCTAGGATTAGCACTGTATTGCTAATTGTTTTCAATAGAGTTCAAAAGGGGTGTTTTCCAAACTCTTTTGTCTGTATGGTTCTCATTTTAGCAACATAATTCTCTAGTTCTTTGCTTTAATTGTATTAAATAAAGACATTTATGTATTAGGTTCTAATTAATGTAGCATATGAAGATTTTTCAATGAATGTTCATTCTAAGGCTGAATAACTCTATCAGCTAATTCGGAAGGCTGGCAGGCATTAGTAACATGCACTATAAAAGTGAATTACTACATATGAATTTGATCTCATTGCTTTCTCAGCACCTTAGCGCACGTTGCTTCATGTGGGCAGGCACCACACTTGTTTCTATTACTGTGCTGTTGATTGATTTATTATCAGTCAAAAGACAACGAGTGTATGAGGCAAAGCATCAACAGGAAAAATTAACAATAGGATATTACACCAAGACATCAAGGAGAAAGTTAAGATACTCCCAAATTGATCATGTTTCTTCAGTGTCCAAAATAAAAAAATAAAAAAATAGATTAGATTTAGAATAGATTCTATAAAAGATTTGTGTACATTTCTCTGTAATTTCAGATTTTAAAATAAATTAATTAAATTTATGAACTTAATAAATAAAGTCATTGCAAATAAATAATTTAACCTCATACTTACTAATAGCCTAGGGTTTGAGGGCTGACCTTAAGTTTTACCTTGCACTTACTAAGGCAATCAATGTATTACTTTACCATTGAAGAAAGAGCATAAAGGGGATTTAGTGGAGGATCACACCTTGCCAAGTGCAAGCACTACCAAAGAGTGATAACATGGAAGAAAGAGACCACCTCAAGGGAGATAACAAGTCCTGTGGGTTAGAATAAATGCATCACTGGCTGAAGGAAAAGGAGACCAAATTCAGTAGCCTTTCTCTAATACAGCATAAGAATTAGTAGACATTATTTATCCAGACAACTTAGGACAAAAACTGGGAACACTCACTCTAAGATCAACTCATCTCCATGGATCATTTCCATGTACTCGTTAAATTATGGAACTGAGAAGATCAAAACATAATATATGTTTATTTTTTTAATCTCAAAGAGTAGATCTTAGAGTTGTTCACACCAATGTTCAAGTCAGTAATTTTTTTTCTCAGATCCTAATTGTTTTGTTTGAAAAACTTTTAGGCAAAATACATATTTTAGAAATAGGATAAATTATTGTATTTCAATACAAATAGTTTAATTACTTCATTATAACCAGCTTCAAAGTTGTATACATAGTCTATTATCATTCAGATATAAATTACCACAATACTGTGCTTGCTGATAAATATTCTGTTGGTAGCTAAAACAATTGATCAGTTTTAAGTAGTGCAGTGAGACTTCAAAAACTACCTTACAGAGCATTCTTTAGGTGGTCTCCTCATGGTTTTGGAGGTTTCTGTTTTCCAGCTATGTAATAGTATAATGAAGTAATCATTAGGTGTTTCTCATTTGAAACAAAGCAGGCTGAGATGTTCTTTATCAAATGATACTGGATCTGAGTAAAACAGACTAGCCCACTTTACATTCTTACATATTAGCTGTACCTCAGTGGCTTACACTGAAAGAAAAAATGTGTCAAACTAATCAACATACCATAAGCTCCACAGGCAGAATTTAATCCAAAAAGACTTGTGACACAAACAATAAATAAGCATTTTTTTCCTTAATTTTTAAGTTGAAGGAAGTCCTTTAAGACCTCAAGTAGAAGGTTCCTATACTAGGTCTTCTGAATTTTGTTTTTCAAAAAAAAAATCTCTCTTTCAAGAATTAGTCTATTCTCATGACTTTATAGAACTCTCCTCTATTCAGTCAACACCTAAATCTGTATCTCCACTTTATTCCCTTGCTGAAATTGTAGTCTTATAGATGCCTACTAAGTTTTGTTTCATTATCTTACATGACCACATGCAATCATATATTTAAAAAATACTTATTAACAATCTGCTATGTGCTAGGCACTGTGCCTATCATGTTGGTAAGGCTAAGACAAAATAATTAACACTATCTTGCTCTCAGAGAGTTTTACAGTCTAGTCAGTCATCTCAAACTCAACAAATCTTTGTGCCTCCAAACTTCTTTGTCTTTTTCAGTGACACAACACAATGCCTCAATAGTCTACACTAAAAATTTGAAATGTATCCTTGACTCAATTCCATTCTCTGTATCCAGCTAATGATTTTGAAAATTATTCTTTCAAATTGTTTCTTTGGCCTGTATATTCCTTTCTCTTCCTAGCCTAGCTTACTTAGACTGTTACAACAGCTTTCCAACTGAACTCCATGACTCTTAGTCTTTTCACCTTTCAGTTCACCTTCATGCTCATTAAAGACTAATTGTCTATAAATATGGCTTTCATCATGTGACTATTAAAAAAAATCTTTTAATGGCTCCCTATTTTCCATCTCATGAAGAATTTACTCAATGAAATTCAAAATCCTCTAAGAATCAAATTCATCCCAACTTTATTTCTGTAATATATCACATCATGACTTTGTAGTTTCTCTTCTATCATCACACCCTCCTTCCCACTGGGGTGTTCACCCTATTCTTGTCTCTGACTTAAAGATGAACACCTTGTAAAAGCCCAGCCCAATTACTACCTCCTTAATCAAATCTCTAACAGTTTAAGATAGTTTAAGATGCAGTTCCTGGGTGCTGACTACTTTGATTCTGAATTTTGTTCTACCACTAACTTTGTGACCTTGATTAAGGCACTTATTCTCTCTTGTGCCTCAATTTCTTCACCTATAAAAGAGAAATGAAAATAGCCTCTAACTTTCATGTTATTTTATTTTTATTGTAGTATAATTGAATTATAATACTAGTTTCAGATTACAGCAGAATGATTCAATATTTTATAGGTTATATTCTATTTAAAGTTATTATAAAGTATTGGCTATATATTTCCTGTGCTGTACGATATATTCTTGTAGCTTATTGTAGCTTATTTATTTTATACATAGTAATTTGTACCTCTTAATCCCCTACCCCTATTTTGCCCCTCTCTGCCTTTCTTCACCATTTGTTATTTGTTCTTTTTGATGATAGCCATTCTGACAGGTGTGAGATGATATCTCATTAAGGTTTTTTATATATATATAAATATAGACACACACACTTTTTTATTGTAGTATTATATATATATATATATATATAGACACACACACCCTTTTTTATTGCAGTATAGTCAGTTTATAATGTGTCAATTTCTGGTGTACAGCATAATGCTTCAGTCATACATGAACATAACATTTATTCATTTTCATTTTCTTTTTCACCATAAGTTACTACAAGATATTGAATATAGTTAGCTGTGCTATTCATTGAGGTTTTGATTTGCATCTCCCTGAGGATTTGCAATGCTCAGCATATTTTCATGTGCCTGTGGCCATATGTATGTCTTCTTTGGAAAAATGTCTGCTGAGATCTGCTACTGAGATCTTCTGCTCATTTTTTAATTGGGTTGTTTGTTTTTTTGATACTGAGTTATATAAGCTGTTGATATATTTTGGATATTAACCCCTAAAGACCAAAACCTGGATCTTTTGCTTCTGTGATATCTTCTGGTCTTTGGTATAGGCCCATAGTAGGTGGTCAGTTAACACTCACTGACTGATTTGTCTCATTCCATTCCAAACTACAATTCGTTTTTACCTTCTACATTACTCCTGGGAGTTGGAACTGCGATCATTTTTCTCTTTTTACTTCGAAGGTGAAAGTAAAAAATACTGTGTGCATGAAAAATGTTAGCTTTCCAGAACTCTAATAACTCCCTGTCTTCCTTAACTGGAATATTCTAATAAGTTATACTTAAGAGAAAATCCAGATAGCCATTTCCTCTAAACACTTTCTTGGCTGATTTAGGTTTTGCAGTGAATACATCTTATTCATAAGTGGCTTATAATTTTTATTGATAACTTGGTAAGACTCTGACTCTGGTATATAATAACTTGGAACTTCCATTGCTGTTTGAGCAGTGGTACAGCAAGGTTGGAATCAGGGTTGTAGAAGCTGTCTATTCTGCATACAGGAAATGAGGGGGGGTGCATTGTCTAATAATGAATTTTAAAACAATAGAAAACTGATTAAAGTTGGTGTGGTTATTATTGTCACCATGCACCACAAAATCTAAGCAACATCATTGATAAAAATATTCCTCCCTACTGGAGGGTTGACTACTCCCACTAATGCCTCCACCCTACTGTACCTCTTACATCATGTTCTAAAGTTATCTTTGTAGACATTAAATTTTTTCCTGGTCAATAATGAGGATTCTGATACATTTTAGTGCAGCTTCCCCCTTGCCAAATTTTTAATATGTTCTATAGTAAAAATACATTTTATATGACAGCAAAGTACCCACACACATACATATGTTTCACTAAACAGTCATCTTTACTACTAACAGGTAATGGCACTGATTTTGAAAAATATCTCTCCAATTTGATCCTTAGCTATCCAAATTAGAACTACCAAGGAACTGTTCTAGAATGAATTCAGTAGCTCCCCTGGGGTCCTGTGAACTAGATATAATATAAAATTGGAGCTAAACTAGACTTGTGACATTGATGGGTGAAAATAAAATTTAAGGAGCTGATTTACCTTTTTTGGCCTCTACACTATTAGTCACAGAGAACAGGGATAATGGTACATCAAAGCCAGTATCCAGGCTGAGGGGTGGGTATCACCTAAAGACTCCTCACTTTTTCTCCTTGAAGATTCTATTCCCAAGTCTGGCCCTGATCTGAGTAACATTTCTCAATTTCTGCCCAACTCTTACTCCTCATCTAATAATATACCCTAATTTTTCTCATTCAGCTCTGGCCAATTTCTTATTTCATTCCAAATTCACAGAATACTGAAGCTTATTAACCTCCACATCTTTCTAAACCATGTGTTTTGCTTCATTCCTTTCTAGTGAGTGTACTACTCCCTTAGTTATCTCTCTCACTATGCATTATTCAGGTACTTCTTACTGGAAGAGCTTCTTTATGCCTATAATTTATGAATGCAATCAGTCATGATGCAATATTGACTGGCCAGGATTTCCTCATGAAATCTATAATTAGATGCCTCATTAACTGCAAGATTAGAAGTTTATGCTTAATGACATATCTCAAAGATTACAAATTATTCTTTCTTATTTACCCTGGTTTAGGATAGAGACCAGTTGTAAATGAGGATTTAATCATTATTATACATTTCCAGAAGTGTGTTATAAATAACTAAAATTTTATCAAATATACTGATAAAGATTTAAAAGAGGATGATTTATTCTTAGTTCTACATGAATTCAGTTATTTTGTAGCAAGTGAGAAGATGACCTTAAACCTATTTCAATAGAAATTACAGGAACTGATTACAGATTAACATGCATACTACTTTATGAGCTAGTATTAACATAGGTTATTATTTCCTATGAGTCAGGATTTTTCTTATTGTTAAAATGAAGGATTTAAATATTATTTGACAGTTTTCTATATGTTCATGATATAATATGGCAGGAAATTGTAAAAGGACATTTAACTATTGAAAGGCTAGTAGGTAAGAATACCATTTCTATGTAGAAAAATCTAAGCTAAGGCTGTGGAAAATTGCTAAATTAATAAAAGATTTCAAAGTGACTTGATTCAAAACATAAATATACCAAAATTAATAAATCCATCTATCAGTATTAGTCACCTGTAAATAATAATAAAATTATTTCTTTTACAAAAGCAAAGATTCTGCAATATAACTAGTAATAGGCTTAAGAAATGTGCAAGATCCTTGTAGAGAAAGCTATATACATTTTAAAGAAAAATTACTGCAAAGATATGCACAAAAATATTACAAAAGAGATACATTTATATCAGACTAAGATGATTTTAATATGTGAAAACTGGCAACATACAGCTATTGAATAAATGTAACAATTTTTTAAATTGTTAATTCATTTTAGGTTTGTGGATGGGGAAGGGAAGGAGTAGAGAAGAGAAAAAAATGGGCAGAAAACAATAAAAAAAAGAAAGAAAATGAGAGAAGGAAAATAGGAAATTCTGAAGATTACAATGCTCAAATGTTCCTTTAGGTATAAACTTCAGAATGTCCTCAGATCACAGCTCTTCAAATGCTTTTTATCTATAGCTCTTAGAGGCTCCAGTTTAGCAATGTTACCCAAATAAGCACAGTGAAAAAAAAAATTTTTTTTTTAAACAGATAGGGTAGCAGCAACTAGGACAGTACTACCTGGAAAATTAAGCTGAAGTTCCAAATTGAATTTTCAACTTTGAATCTTCCACACCTCTTACTTAATACCTTGAAACAGTAATAATAAAATTGAGTCCTCCTAGTGGACTGAAGGAATGGGTGAAAGTTTCAAAGGTCACCAGTTTAGGTCTATGAAATTGTTGCAACATTGTAATTCAATATTTTGTACTCAAGATCAAAGATTTCACATATCAGAAAGTGTAGATCTGGATAGAATAAATAGCAATATAGTGAAAAGAGTATTCAACTAGGAAACCAGATTTTAGTTCCAGAATTAGTCACATTATAACCTTGTTTGCTATCTAACCATCTCGGGGCCTGTTTCCATCTCTGCCAAAAAAAGTTTGAACTATATCATCTTTGATGTCTCTTTATATTCCAAAACAATTATGCTTCCATGATTTCAATCATGTGACCTATGACAAACCTAAGAGGATTTGTAGCAGGGTCACACACAGTTCGGATCATCAAAATACATGTGTATTTTAGAGATCCTCAGTGTGATTGTGGAAATGATTGTGTTACATGCCTGGGACCAGGAGATAAGCATTAAAACAAACAAACAAACAAAAAATACTACCTAGAGCACTAGCATTATACTTTTTAAAGCTTCTGACCTGCACAGTCATCAGATGCATAATCACTATGTTAAATGTGTGATGTACTGAGTCACTAAACTAGTAAAATACCAGATAACATTTTTTACGGGTTTATATATTTTTTAAATCTAGCTTCAAGGCTAGTAAATTAACACCCTATCATTACATGGTTCTGTTATGGCTGACTTCTCCCTTGCAAGGAATTAAACCAAAGGTACTCAAGACATTTTGTTCTCATGACCCCTAAATACCCTTTAAAATGACTGAGAATGCTAAACAGATACTGTTTATCTGGGCGGTCTATCAGTATTTGCTGTATTAAAATTAAAACTAAGAAAATTAAAATATTTATTTATTAATATAAAATAAAAATAACCAGCTATTTAAAATAAAATTTTAATTTTTTAAATTATATTTTAAAAATTGTGACTCTCATGTCTATCTGCTTTGAACTTGCTGCATTGCAATGGATTGTTTTGATTGAAGTGTTTTAGGAAAATTCTGTCTCACACAGAGATATAGTTGGAAAGAAGAAGGAGTATTTTGATAGCCTTTTCAAATAATTGTGGATATTCTTTGATTCTTCACCAAATCTGGAAAAGTGGTAGTTTCTTAGAGGTTAGTTGTTGCAATGTAGAATCTGAAGCCATATGGATGAAATTGTTGTACTTTGTGATGTTAAAATCCATCTATCTCTGTCACCTGACAAGTGGATCTTTTCATGTGTATGATTTTGTAATATCATGCGTTGGCTATTTATAAAGTATTGATTCACTTAGTTCACCTAGTCATGCAGATCTCCCAAATGCTGACATATTCCATTATACAATATCAACACCAACTTCATTATAAAAAGTATTAAGTATTGTGAAACTCAGTTTTTAGGGGATTATGTAAGTTTTCCAAAATTCTAATTTTCACTTGAGAGTTTGAATTTTATCACAAACACATTATTATTTTCCTTGAAGTAACAGGCTTACTTTACTAATTTTAATAAATTGTCTGCAAAAGAACTAAGTCTAAATAACCATGATTTTGTATGTCACTTGCTCTTTCAAGTAAAAATGGTGCCATGTGTTAGATAGCAGCTATTTCAGCTTTCAACTCAAATGTCCAAGAACTTTCCTCAAGACCACCATTGTCCTTTAGTATGCAGCATGTGTTTATGTATGCTTTTCATTTTGTTACCTAGCATATTAAGGAACATCTATACCCAATGGTCAAGATATAATAAAATTAATTTTTATTGTTTTATCAAGAACATTCTTAAGTGAAACTGGAAATTTTTTTTTCCAGAGTGCTTAAAAGCAAAAATTATAATGTCTCCTGGTACAGTTTGGTGCCAGTGCCTTGATTAGCACTAAGGTGTTAATAGTTTTAATCATTATTGCTTTTACTTTATCAGTACGAATGTCAACACAGAGAAACCACAGTGATACTTAATTTTGAAGTCAATAGTCCATTAGAATCTCAGGGATACCCAAGAATCCTTGGTATGCACTTTAAGAAACACTGAATTAACCTTTTCAAACCAAACAGATGTCATTATAAACCTCCAAAGATATTTTTTAATTGACTAGAAGTACACTTCTAAGCAATACATTGAAAATGCCTCAACATTCAAGTTTCAAGTAGAGAAAATAAAATTTGAACAGGACAGATTTAAGATGTAAACACAGAAGTAAATTTAAGAAAGATCATGCATAGGAAACTATAACAGAGCATAAGGAGGAAAACATAGATTTTAAAGTATGCATTAATCCCACTAAATATTGTCTTCCATACCTTGTAGTTTATGATCTTGAAGTGATCACTGGCATCTGCTTCTTTGGCTAGCAGCTATTGAAAATGATTTGAGAATGAAACTCTGGAATCTTTCTTCTGAAATCCAAAATACATGACAGACAGTGCAGAGTTAACCTCCTTTTCCCAGGACCTGGCTTTTAAATCTGACTCAGGCATGGGCCACGGTTTCAAAAGAGTTCTTGACAGTCTGAAGCTAATCACGTGCCATCTTTCTTTAGCCAATCATAAGGTGATGCTAAAAACAACAGTTGGTCAATTGAGGTATTTTCTAACACACCTATAATCATCACTATCATTATCCCTGACTCTCTTCCAGAGAGCTCTGAGGACAGCATATATCCCATCAGGTCCTACAGCTTCCAACATGTAGAAAGAAAATATTGTGCCTACTCTATACAAGGATAATGCAGTTTGACCAAAGCCTTATAGTAAGTCAGAACTAAAAATACTGATGAAAGAGCTTGGACGTGGGACCCTTATTTCAAGAAATACCTGTTTTTAATCATGTGTATCACTTTATGCTGCTGGAGAAAATGAATGGAAAATATACCCTACAGTAATAATTTTTAGATAGTTTTTAGTAATATTTTTAGTAATAATTTTATGTCCTTTGCTAGTACATAAAGTGGCTTTGTGATTATTAAGTATCTACTGATAAAACATTACAGCATGGAACTAATATTTATTCAGTTCCTACTTTTGCAGGACATGCTTTTAGGCACTCAAGAATTGAAGGATTGAGCAGACATTTATCATTACATAAATTAAATTATTCATAGTATCTTTAGTACTTGATTAAAACATCTAATTCAAAAGGTTATTGAGTAAATACCTCCAAGTAATTAATTTGTAGCTACATTTGGCTTTACACTGTTGCTAATTAACAAAGGAGATATGTTCAAACTACTGTGTACTACGCTAATAGTGCAGCTACTAGTGCAATTCGGTAGTAGTAGATTGTATCTAATACTTGAAACATGAGTCAACCAAGAGTTACATGACTCCTTAAAAATGCTCATTAGAGGACAACAACTCAGAAACTGTTTGCTGAATCCTCTGCCTCTTCCCAGCTACTAAATTTTGCACGTTCTCAGGGCTCAGCCCTCAGATATCTTCGCTATCTCACTTACTTTCTGACTCAGCTACTTCATTTCAGATACACTGTATGTTCATAATTCTCAAACTTACACTTCCAATCCTTACCTCTTCTCTGAACACCAGACTTACATATCTAAATCTCTACTCAGCATACTCACTTGTATTTCACGTAAGCATTTTATGCTTAACATGTTCAAAATTTAACAGTTAATCTCCCTAACCCTCATAGCTGCTTCTTCTAAGTCTTCCTAATCTCAGTAAATTGCACCATTCTCCACCCAGTTGGTCATGACAAAAACCTTGAAGTCACCCTAGACTCCACTTTACATCCAATCCATTAGAAAATCCTACAGTCTCTACCATGAAAATATATATTCACATCTAACCACTTGTCACCATCTTCACTAATACCACCTAATCAATGATCAGATAATCAGTCATCTGAAATACTGCATTATCTCCTAACTTCATCACTGGTTCCATAACTGACCCCATTCTGTATACAACAATCAGAGTGGTATTATGGAAATATTAGTCAGATTATGTTGCTGCATAAAAACCTCAAATGCCTTTTCAGCACAGTCAGAATTAAATTCAAAGTCTTATCTTGGCATACAGATCATATGCAATCTTGCCCTTCTCTGATATTTCCAACTGCACCTTCACTCAGTTCCAGCCATGTTGTCCTCAATGTTTGTAATTTCTATTCTCTCCCCTTTGAAACTCTTGCTGCAAATACTTTCAAGTTTTGCTCTTTCATTTCTTTCACATTTCTGCTCAGAAGGGCCTTCTCTGACCATGTTGTCTAAAATAGTGACCCCATCACCTTCTATCTTCAACCTCTACTTCTTTTTCTTAGCATTTATAGCTTGTTATCTATGTTTCCCTCTATGTATGTATTATACATATGTGTACATACATATATATTAAATTATCAATTTATTAGTAGAATGAAAATGTGGATTATTGCCTTTCTAGTGCTAACAACAGTCCTTAGCATATACTTGTGAATATTGTTGATGTAATGAGTTAATCAATTATTCATTCATAAAGATCTTGTACATAAACACTGCATATAATATCTAATTTTTGAGACAGTTTCACTAGCTCTATTAGTGACCAATGTTTAAGCAATTCTTTAATAATAAAGCAGTGGAATTTACTGCTGGAACTATACTACATAATATTTGTAAATTTATATTTTTATATATATATGTGTGTATATATACATCTATATATATATATGTATATATAAAACTCTAGTATACAATTAAACAAAGGCCAACCAAGTGACAACAAATAATGGCTGTTTATTCAAAGCTTGCTATATAGCAAGGGAGTTAGCCACTATCATTTGTATTTGGCAGGAACTCAAAGGTAGGCAGAAAGGGGGAAAGCTTTATAGTTAAAAAAAAAAAAAAGTCTTCAGGTATACCCTGATTGGAGGCTGTTAGCATGGGAAAGCTGTAGGAGGGCTAGCTAGAAGCAAAGCATAATATTTGGTTGGATAGGGCATGCATATATTTAGGTTTCTCTGATTAGTCCTAAGTTGAAAGCGGAGGGAAATATTAAGAAAGTTATCAGTTAATAATCAAATTATTAATCAAGTCCTAGTCATTTGGGGCTGATTACTTGTTGTTTGGACTCTCGGACTGGTTGTTATAGATAGTGCGTTGGCTTTCTGGGATAGTTCCTGAAGGCAATGGGTCAGAGTTACACCTTCATATATGATCTAGCCATTGCCTGTTTGTATATTGAACCTCTGACTAGGTAACTTTTAATGAGCTAAATATAATTCATTATATATTATAAAAATATTTTATAATAGTAATTTAAAAAACTAGCCTTATTAAGTAATTTTTGTGTCTTTAAAACATCCCTAAAGAATACCTCCATCTATTGCTACTGATAAATACCTAGAACAAACAGGCTCATTTAACAATGATAAAGTTCTCTGTCCAAGGATTTCTTATTTACAAATGGCAAGATTATTATCTTTATGCTCTTATGAAACACCTATAAAAGCACAGAAAAAGATGAAAAACATACTCCATAGGAGTCTTAAAAGAAAATAATGGAATGAGACAACATTGGAATAAATAATAACCAAGAATTTCTAAGAACTGAAGATATGAATCTGCAGTTTGGAGGACCTAAAGAGTTTAAAATAGGATAAAGAGTTTTTAAAAGTCCTCATCTGTCAAATATTTCAATACCAATAAGTAGGGGGAAAATTAACAAATCAAACATATAAAAATACAGCTTACCCTTTCTAAACAGAGGTTGTAAAAAGAGAATAGAGCAATATCTTCAAGAATATAAGAAAATTAGGTAGAAACTAGAACTCCATTTTCTATATATATGATTATTTAAGGAGGAGAGAGAAATGAAGACATTATCAAGCATTTACTACCTCTGTCCAGTTCACTCTCTCTAATTATTTGAGTCCAACACTTCTTGGATCCCACTAGGGTCCCACTAATCCATTGATTCTGTTCCCTTTTCATGGTTTCTCACCCATATCAAGTCCACATTTCCTCTGTCACCCAGTTTAGATTACATGGTCCTTCTTTATAAGCACTCTCCTGCATACATTCTCTACTCTCTTCTCTCTTTAAATTCATGATGCTATCTTCACATGGCCCCAGAGTGCTGTTTAATAATCATACTATATGCCTCTATTTAATTCCTATTCACTCTTCTCAGAATTATTTCAGACCTGTTCTTTCCAAATACCTCCTCCTCATTCTCACTCAGCTGTTGGTCTTATTACTTATTTTACTGAAGAAATAGAAGTGAATCAGAAGTGAATTTTCCACACTTATCTAGTAACTTGCCTTCATCTGAATCCACACATTCTACCCTCTTCCCCCTTTTGTGGATGTGTGATCAGTTGTTCATAATATTCAAAAAAGCAAAAGCTAACATGGAGAAATAGCCTGTGAAAAAAGGTGACCTATAGTCTTCAAAAATGTCAAGATCATGAAAGTCAAAGAAAAACTAGAGAACTCTTCTAGATTGAATGAGTCTAAATAACTAAATGCAGCATGTGATTCTGGGTACCTTGGCTATAATGAATGTGGTTAGGATAATTGAGACTTGAATGGGATATTTGGATTGAGAGGTAGTAATGTATTGATGTTAGTTTCCTGATGTTGGTGGTTTTACTGTACCAGAACAATGCCCTGGTTTGTAGGAAATACACGTTACAGTACGTACATTGGGGTGATTGGACATGATGACTGCATGTTACAAATGGTACAGAGAAAAGAAAGTTCTTTTAATATTCTTGCAACTTCTAATTTTGAACATATTTTTTAAAAGAAAAGAGAAAATAAAATCCTAATGAAGGTGACACCAGAGAGAAAACCACAGTCCTCATATAATTTTCCGTAACAGAAAGGAAAGACAGATAATCATCTGAAGTTCAGGGAAAGGAATCCACTTGGCTGGGTTTGTTGAAATTGTGTCTATTCAAATTAACTTTAAATAGCAGTTGGCACAATTTTGTGTCTATTAGAACATAATAAATATTCTTGGATAATTCTGGCTATGCTAATACTTACAGATAAATATCTATTTCATAATTTAGTTAATAACTATATTAGATTTCTAGAACTTATAGCTGCAAGTTTGAAAATCTTATTTCAATTTTCCTTACATCCTGTTAAATCATTTATCTTCTTTATTTCTTCTGTAGTTTAGATTCTATAACCTATAAAACAGATACTAAAATAATAATTAGTCTAAATCAGGTATAATTGTGCTTTTTCTAAGTATATAAAAAACCTTATTTACAAAATAATATTTGTTTTGTAAAATGGCTATCTCAAGACTTTTGGGTTTATAAAGAAAATTTATGATCAAGTGATATTGTTATAATTATTTTAATGTTTATGAAAAATTAAAATAAAAATCAAAAATGGTTCAAAATAGTTACTAATCCTCTTCATTCATATTTTAGATGCTTGCTTTCTTAGATCTGAAATTATTTCTTTCTGTTTGTTTTTTCTGTGTTCATGATCAAAAGATGTGGACTAATTTCCCATTGAGAAATGATGCTTATACAATATTGAGTTCTATGTGTATCTACTCATTATTGTCCTTGATTTTGTTCTATCTAGTAGATGGTGCTAGTATTAACTTAGAGATATGTCATAAATATAATTGAATAGAGATGGCAGGTGCAAGGAGAGACTGTGGCTTGAGATTCAACTCTAGGTATTTTCCTCCATTCTTCATTTATCTATTTTAGAAGACGTACTGAGATCAACAGTTACTCCCTACATATAGATATGCAAAGAAATATGGTTAATTTTCTTTTCTGTCAAAGATGGCGTCTTTGCCCTGATGCTCCTTTGCCCTGGGTGGTGTGCAATAGCAGTTGAATACCTATGTCTTTTCATTTAAATTCTTTCATCATTTCACTCCCTAACTGAAATTGATTAGTTTCCTGAAATCAAAGTTCAACTTCTTATTAGGCTGGTTTAAAGGGTGCTCTTCAGGTAAATGTCCATTTTTATTATAATTTTTTCTTGGTTTCTTACTCCTTCCCTGCTCCTCTCCAAGATAGTATGTTAGGTATGAGTAAATAGTGTTTGTGACCTAAGGCAGCTGAGCAGTGAGGACCTGAGTCATGGGGCATTCTCTTGACCCCTGATTTTTTCTGGTTTGGTCCGTGGACAGATCAAATCTGAGGTGTTACTTGTCTTATGAAGCAAGTGACACCCTGATGGCACCTACCACTGTAGTCTGGTCCTGGCCATTTGCTCTAGGTCTCTGACTCCCTTCTTTCTGTAGCCAGCTTAAGTGCAGGTCTCTGTCAGTCCCAGGGCCCTCTCATCACCTCCTCCTTTCATCACTGGAGTCCATGGGATCAGCCTTTCTCCTTGTATCCATAGAATGGGCCATGGGAAATAAGCCTCAGATTTATCTATACAGCTACCTTGCTCTGTCGACTGTGTAACATCCCTCCCAGATCAAGCTCAGCAAGGCCACATACAAGGCTTCTCCTAGAACCTCATAGCTTCCCCTCGCTGCCACAGTCCTGGCATTCTTGGGCTCACCCATTCCTATTTTTATTGCTTCTCCACTCATCCTATAGTTCTGCCTCAAGACAGAACGGGAGAACATGTACATCTAACTTCTTTTCCCCATCTCTGTCTCTTTTGGCCCACGATTTACCCAGTCAGAAGAATGGAGTGTTCACTTCGTCCTTTTCTCCAATACAGATTCAATTTGCTAAATAACCTCCTTCCCTGAGGCAGTAAATCTTAAAGTTTGATTTTTAAAAAGGAAGGAATATCCTGTCTACAATATGGAAGGAATTTAATGATCTTGTCCAGGCCTGGCTCTAAAAAGGTAATTGGAGCTAAAAGAATTTGGAATCTATTTTCCTTTCTTGATGAGGCTTTGGTTTCAAAATTCCTGTTTTCTCTCAACTAAAAACAAATCCTACTTTGGATTGTAAAAACTTCATTTTTCTCTTTCAAAATTTCCCCTGTAAAATTCTAACCCCAGGGCAAATGGATGTCCTTGGCATGATAAGGGGTTGTTCAGGCACACACATACACACACACACACACACAAAATGCAAAAGAGAAAAGCTCTTTAACATAATTTTAAAAATATTATTACATATACTTTACCATCTTTGACTTCCCACAATACTGCACTTTTTATAGTATACTGAATTGAATCTTCTGGAGAGTAACGCTATCTCCTATTTTTCCTAAAGTATAAAAAGTATGATTTTTCTAGTCACTTGTTTTATTCTCCCTTTTTTGCTGCCCCCACCCTATCTGGAACCTCAGCTTGATGTTCTTTGACTTCCTTAAACCTATATTTCCATGTTCAAGTGTGATTTACCCTTTGACATATCACTGTACTTACAGGGAATTCCAATCAAGAAGTTTACTGGAAATAGAGTGTTCTGGTATAAAGATCGTTCATTCTCATACTCTTCAGAATTTTTTCTTAAATCATGAACTCTCATTTGTTTTTTTACCACTTTAGATTTAGATTTTTTTATTTATGTAATTTATAAAATTAAAAGTCTGCATTCAAAAATCACACACATGGAATATCTTTAAATGATTATAGTATGAAACAGTTACCACACTATGAATGTGATTAATTAATACCTTAGTTAAGCTACAAGGAAGATCAATATGAGAAAACAAAGTAAGGCTAACATATATACCTTTGGGTTTTTCCCTGACTAGGATCTTAAGTAACACTGAAAGATTCTTCAGTGTATCTTTTTAGCAGTTCTTTTGTGATGGAATTATATATAACTTATAGCCTTATTGGAATATTTAGAGGACACGTCATTATTTCATTAATTTTCTCATAGAACAATTTTATTGCACACATTCAAAATATGAGAAGAGTTGAAATTTAAACATGCAATGATACTTCCACTTGTATAAGAAAATATTATATTAACAACTTTCAACCTTAAATCTCCAATTAGGAGATCATAATAACCAAGATAAAAGCTATTTACTGAGTTTCTATCATGTGTCAAGGGCTTTATTATCCAATCTCTAATCCATACAAGAGCACTTGGAGGTAAGTATTACTATCCTCTTTTAAAAGATTAAGAAATCAGTGCTCAGAGAGGTTAATAAACAAACTCAAAGTCACAAAGATGGTAAAGCCAAGTGGTAGAGCCAAGATTTTAACTTACAAAGATTTGTTTTCTCCATTATACTAAGTCAGTTATTAACCTGGGGAGAGATGTTGATAGATGTTGTTGGCCTCCTCTGTACAAAAGTTTTCTACATGAGTCCTCTCCAAAATTTAAGCAAGGGCTGTGAAGAGGTGGGGTCAGTGACTGCTGACCTCACCCTTGCCTCTATTTTCACAGGTATAAGAACTGTCAAATCCTAGCTAGTGAATAGGGGGCCTCACAGGCTCTGTCTGGCTGACTTCCTGATGAAAATGTTTGACTCATTCTTGGCCTGGCCAGCTTTTTCTGAAAGGCAATTTTCTAAAGTTCGTATGACGCTCTTATCTATAAAGAGGAAATGTCATAGAAAGGTAAGGTTGCGAAGAAGACAGTGTAGAAACTCAAATGGCAAAGATCTAATGGACAATTTAAAATGAAATACAATCAAGATAAGTAGTTTGGACAGCAGGGATAAGTTGCAAGTCACAATCTTGAATACCCAAGTAGGCTGAGCCCCCAACTGAAAAGAAACCAATAAATAATAAGAAGCAAGCAGCAAAGGAATGGAGGACTCAATTTAAGGCTAATTTAGCTCTGGAGAAAAAATCTCTGTCAGTATAACGACTGATACCAGAGCATTTGCCCAAGGACTATCTGTGGTTCAACAAAGCATAGGAAAGACCATGACTCATATTGAAAAGACACCTCACAGATCTAAGGGGACAAGAAAAACAGGTTATGTTACTCTGATTCACACTATTTTACTTTACTTCCTTAGTGTGGTGTTTAGTTCTGTTTTGTTTTTTTTTTTTTCACTCCTTTTAAACAAATGTTACAGACCACAAGAAAGAAGATGGTGGGTCATTATGATGAAGAGATGAGATGACGAGGTGGTGGGGAGGGAGGGAAATGTTCCCGAGTATATGGTTTTGTATGTGTTTGTGTATATGATAGAACAAGAACCTAGGACTGGAGGCAGAGGAAAAATTACATGTTTGAATCTTGAAGCATTTTGTTTTATTTTTGTTGAGGGATATTGAACTACCAACCTTGATCAAAAGATTTGAAAAAAAAATTCATCCCATTGATTATATATAGATCTGCTTAGGAAAAAAGTGGGGGAAATTAGCATTAATCTATCAATGGGGTCTAAGAAGTTAAGCTCCCAGATAAAATGCAGGATGCCTGGTTAAATTTGAATTTCATATAAATAATAAATAATTTTTTTTACTGTAAGTATACTCTATGCAATATTTGACATCTTCCCACATTTCACAGCTGTACTGCCCAGATTTGAAACCCAGCTGAGCTATTTATTTGCAAGGACAAGCTATATTTGAAATACATTTATACAAAAAAACTAAATTTTCACTTACTTAAATTCAAATTTAAAAGTTTCCTATCTTTTTATTTACTAAATCTGGTAACTAACTCTATCCCAAAGTGAATGATTCATCTGTGAATATATATCTCTGGATATGTATTGTTATGAGTGTGTGTGTGTGTGTGTGTGTGGAGAAAGAGATGAAATTGAGATGACTTCAAATGGAGCAGAGGCAATACACTGGGTAACAGTGACTGTATATGGTTGTTGTCAAGCAGCAGTGCCCACACCTGTAGGCTCAAGTCCCACAGCACAGTGGGCAGCATAGATGACAAGCAGTTAGCCTCATTGTCTGGAGTATGTGTGCATGCCTGAGCAGGTCACCAGAATGGGACCTTGGTCTGGATTGGTAGTGGCAGTTGTGGCAGCAGCAATACAGGTAGCAGTAGCAATGGCAGTGACCATGGCCCAGGAAAGGTCTCCACATGGATGCCGGGCTGAAACCAGCTCATCCAACTGTTCCAGAGCTGTCCCTGCAAAGTCTGCACAAATATTAACTCTCCAGCCTGAGATTTGTCAGAAAGACTGCAAGCATTCCATCAAAAAACTTTGCCAGTAAATTATATGTATACATAGTGTATAACACATATATGTATACAGACATATTTATTATGTAATATACACATGTAGACATATTTCCTCCCTCTTTCAGCTGAGAAGGTTTAGAAGCAAGGAAACCAAATAGTCAGAAGCACACTTAGCTCCCAGATCTTGGTTTCTAATACCATTCTCCCATAAAAGAAACCAGAGATCCATGCAGAAATGGCTGATTTTAGGACTAGAGCAGGAAATACACAAGATGCACCCACAATATCTTATAGTTCTGTAAAGAAAGTACTAAAAAGCAAACAAAGAAAATGATGGTGGTATGCCAACTAGTTCGGACACAGAGGGCAACTGAAAGAGCTCCAAAGGTCAAATTTGGAACAATTTGAGAAACAAAGTATTGGATTATAATTTAAAGTATAAAATAAATATCCATGAGCATATACCGATATAAGTAAATGCTTAAAAAAAAAAAGTGACAGAAAAGAGCCAAGTCTCTCATGCAGAAGAATTCCAAATAATTTATGTAGATACTCCATTCTCAAGAAAGTGGGATATAATTCTCCATTTCTTAAAGGCAGGCTGCAAATAGTAATTTCCTTCCAAAGAGTATGGTATGGGAAGGGGAGGAAGAAGAGTAACTTTACAGTAGAGAAGTGTCATAAACACTGCCTCAGCCAGGTGACCAAGATCAACATTACCAGTAATAAACCATGTTGATGGCACATAATAGTGTAATGAAAATGGCACTTTACCTCTAGGGTCTTCCTCCCCAAAACCTGTGACAGCAGTCTAATCATCAGAAAAACATTAGACAAACCTTAATTGAAGGACATTCTCCAAAATACCTGTCCAGTATTCCTCAAAATTATCAAGGTCATCAAAATAAGATAAGTTTGAGAAACTGTCACAGACAAAATGATCCTAAGGAGACATGAGAACTAAATATAATACAGTAGCTGGAATGGTGTCCTAGAACAGAAAAAGGACATTAGGGGAAAAAACTGAAGAAATGTAAGTAAGGACTTCATTTAATAATAGTGTACTAATATTGGTTCATTAATTATAACAAATAAGCCATATTAATGTAAGATGTTAACAACAGAGAACAGTACGGGTGTATAGACACTGCACTTTTCTGTAAACCTAAAACTGTCTAAAATTAAAAGTTTATTTAAAAACTTTTAACCAAAACATTTGCCTTTTAAAAAAGGAAAAAGGAATTGTGATCTCGCCAAGAGCCACTGACATTAATTTTAATTACACCAATTGAAAACTAGATTAGTAAAAGTATAAATTTTGATAACCTAACAAATGAGTTTCCATAAATGTACACCAAATGTTTTATAATAAACCAAGGTATTATATTATAAATTGTTACTGTTTATTGTGAGAGAAATAGTTGTATTTTTGCAGTTTATTGGTTTATAATCTTACTCATGTACCATCGATATCCCTATTATGTTTTACAAGTAGTTAAATATTTTTAGAGGACAAAGCTTAATAGGGACCTCAAATTTTCACATTTCACTAGGCCCCACAAATTATGTAGCATCACTTATTTCTACATCATAGGGCTTTTAGGAAGTTAAATGAGATCATTTATGTTAAGCACTTAGCTTACCACCTGCTACGTAGGAAATGCTCAGTTAACAGTAAGTATTGTTACTGAGGAGTTATTGTCAATGCCCAGATTTTGATGCCCACGAAAAATCATTCTTCAGAGAACATCTGTAATACCTCAGTTGAATTTTTAACTAATTGGGAGCAAAGCCACTTTAAGACCCAACCAATTGGTGTTACATAGCTGGTGGGAGATACTGGCATACATATTTGCATGTAAAATTAAATATTTGAGAAGGAAAAAAGGTGTGGCAAAATACAGTTCAGGAACAGCTTCTGCTTTGAACAAGATTTGCTGATTTCCTGTTGCTGTAACGAACATTTTCAGTACTTTGTTTCCTTTAATCCTCACAGTGCTGTGACGTGTACAGCACAAAGCTGAAAGCAGACTGAGATCAGGCAAGTGGAGTAAACTTTTCAGACCACAATATGAGTAACAGAATCGGGAAGGGAACTCACTGTTTCTTACTTCCAGGTAGTTTTCATCACCTCACATTTCCCATGGTACATGTACTATTTTCATTTTTTTTAATAAAGGTATAGTTGATTCACAATGTTAATGTAAGTTTCATATGTAGAACATAGTAATTCACAATTTTTAAAGGTTATACTCCATTTATTGTTATTGTAAAATATTGGCTATATTCCCTGTGCTGTATCCTTGTAGTTTATTTTATATATAGTAGTGTGTACCTCTTAATACCTATCCCTATCTTGTCCCTCCCCCTACTCTGTCCCCACTAATAACCAGTAGTGTGTTCTCTAGATCTGTGAGTCTGTTTCTTTTTTGTTATATTCACTAGTTTTTTTTATTCTTTAGGTTTCACATATAAGTAATATCATACAGTATTTGTCTTTCTCTGCCTGACTTACTTCACTAAGCATAATACCCTCCAAGTTCCTCCGTGTCCTTGCAGATGGCAAAATTTCATTCTTTTTTATGGCTGAGTGGTTTTCCATTGTACCACATCTTTATCTGTCCATCTGTTGATTGACACTTAGGTTGCTTCCATATCTTGGCTATTGTAAATAATGCTGTTATGAGCATCAGGGTGCATATATCCTTCTGAATTAATGTTTTCAGTTTTCTTTGAATATATACCCAGGAGTGGAATTGCTGGATCATATGGTAGTTCTATTTAGTTTTTTGAGGAACTGCCAGACTGTTTTCCACAGTGGCTGCACCAGTTTTCATTCCCACCAGCAGTGTACAATCCTGGGTTCCCTTTTCTTCACATCCTCACCAACAGTTATTAGTTGTGGCCTTTATTTATGATAGCCATTCTGACAGGTGTAAGGTGATATCCCATTGTGGGTTTTGATTTGCATTTCTCTGATGATTAGTGATGTTGAGCATCTTTTCATGTGTCTGTTGGCCATCTGTATGTCATCTCTGGGGTACTATTTGCTTTGGTTAACATTTCCTCACTTTAATGCATATTGCAAAATGATTGGATATCTTTAACAAACATAGTTTGAACAGGTAAGAATTAAGAATGACTTGTTCCCCTACCTCTTTTACAAGTTTAGCTTCCAGTTTTTTCTTATAATGACTACAATCCTATATCATGAGCTCATTCCCTTCCAGCTCTGTTGGGTTATGCCTGGAGCCAGCTTTTGTTTAACTCTTGATTTTAGACCATAATTTTCTCTGCAGGATGGTCCTGATAATCCTCTAGACGATCTCCTGGCATACCTGGCCTAGCACATCAGCACAGACCATAGAGGAGGGATTTCAGACTTTGTTGGAGAAAAGCTTGTTGATGTCTTCATGGTGGGAACCATGTTTTTATGACATTCTACCTGCTTGGCCAGCCAGTCCCATTGAGGTGGCTGCTCTCAGTCCCTCATGGGATTCTCAAGCAAGTCCTGACAGCATGTTATCTCATTCTTTACTCTGCACCTCTTGCTTACCACCTGGGCTTTTCCTTTGCTTGTGAGACACACTGGAGGTGCACTGGATTGCCCAGCTAGGTCTGTGAGACTTAAGTCTATACATGGACTGGTGGGAAGTATAGTATCACTGGCTTGTTTCTGTTCACTAGCTTACCTCATGCACTGTGGTAGGTGCTATGAATGCTGTCACTGCTGTCTTGGGATTTAGCTTCCTCATGGCTGCTGGAAGGACCAGGTGGTGGTACAACCTAAAAATGTGTCACTGTTGGTTCACCATATGGTGAACTTTGTTCAGAGGCAAACAGGAGAAGGTAGTTGAACTCTTCTCTCTCTCACTGGTCAGACTATTCAGAAACAAAGTAGCTTATACAGACTTTCTGAAGATACTACAATCACTTTGTATAAGGCTCTGGCCAGACTGGTAAGCTACCTCATTGCTTTTGCTTTTCATTCCTTCCTGCTCATTGGCCCCTTTCCCTCACTCCTTCCCTAGAATTACATGCCCCACCAACGTAAAGTTTTCGCCGAAGTTCTGTTTTCTAGGAAATCCAGACTGAGATAGTTAGTGATCCTAAGATCCCCTTTCTGCCAAGAGTCAAATCCTATTCACCTTATTGAAAAAGATCAGCAATAGCTTTAAATTGTAAAAACAAAATCTTTGTGAACTTAACAGTTAACTGATTGAGAGATAAAAGTGGGACAGAAGAATCCTATCTACTGGGCTCTAAGAAAGTAGAGGAAGTTGCATTACTAGGAGAACCATGACAAATTTCACAGGTTTACAGACAGTATGGTGAGTGGAAAGCAGTTGCACATGCGACTATTCAAGGCTTTAGTACTGAAAAAAATCTTGATTTGTAAGAGGTGGTGTTCAGGATTTTCAGTGACAGACATATCAGAAATAACTGATGTAGTAATAGGTGAGTATATGGATAAACAAGTTATTCCATGTGTAATTGTTTGCTTGCTTGCTTACTACTGTGATTTATATTAATGCATACTCTTCATTCATGGCCAAATAGCCAGAGCAAATTTATCCAAGTAATGTGTTTAAATAATAACAACCAGACTTGAGAGAAGAAGAGCACAGCATGACCACTATTTCCACACTCCTCTCATGGGTTAAGACAACCCTGTCAAATCCTTGGGAGAGGAAATTCAGTGACGTAAAATACTTTAATGGAGCTATCAACTTGTGCCCTACAATTAGTAGTAATCTAATTTATACGTCAGAATAAAGAGAAACGAATAAACATGACAAGGGATCAAATAATGTGACGATATTAAAAAATCAGATGTCTCCTGACATAATACTATATATTGAGTCTTTTGGATCACACCAAACTTCCTATCAAACATATCCTTTGATGGCCTGCTTGCTTAATGTATATGCACAGAGCTTGTTTCTGTTACACTTAAGCAATTTCATGACACTTGATCATTTTCTTGTGGTGGCTGAGGCTGCAGGAGTTCAGATGCACTGGTAATGGATGACTGGTCATCCAAGTGACAACACACATGGCCTAATTCTAAATAATACGTTAGAGGTTTAACCTGTCTGAGGTTAGGGGAAACTCTGATTAATGTCTTAATCATTTGAGCACTGAAATGAAGAGTCATGTCATAGTCTTATATCTCAAAAGCAATGTTCTTTCACCGGATTAAGCTGCAGTCTTTTAGAATAAAGACTCGTTTCCCTCTTATGTGTGTCATAATTGGGCCAATTCTTCTGTGGCATCTCTAATATTAATAAGAAATTCTCAAAAGAAAAAAAAAAAGAAATTCTCATTTCAGGCAAAGGACCAGTGGATGATTGTAAAGAAGAAGTAAAAAAATCTGTTGCTATTTTAACTTAAATTATTCACTAAGAAGACAAAGATCACTGAATATAAGGTAATCAGTTCATTTGCCTTGTAGTATGCATTTGAAACTGGTACTTTGTAGACTTGTTTATTTATTCAGCAAATATTTACTGGAGGCCTACCATCTAGAGGCACTGTTCTAGGTGCTGGTGTTTTGGTACTGAATACAACAAAAGTCCTTGCCTTCATGGTAGCTTGAGAGGTAGTCAAAGAGAGGAGACAGGGAGTAAACAAATAAATACATAATATAATTCCAGATTGCTTTTGGTACTATGAAACAAATTAAAGCAGAATGAGGGCTAGGAAGTGAAGAGGGCCTGGGCACTACTTCAAGTAGTGGAATGAGAGAAATCTCTCTGGGCAAGTGAGATTTAAGTTGAGACCTGAAGAATGGAATTCTTTGATAAATATTAAACCATTTTTAATTCAACAGCTCTTTTAAATAAATTTATATTTTATGAATTTCAACAGCAGCTTTACACGTTTGGAGGTGGAAAGTAATAGATATTCACTATAAGGCATTGTTTGGAGCACTAACGGATTTGAGGGTTCCTTATGATAACTGTGCACACACTCCTTCATTTAGGGCTCCAAAGCTGGGAAGCACTTCTCTAAATTAACCCCATATGCCCCGTCCTATCCCTCTGCTCCTTAATGTGTATTTCTTTCCTAGATTGCTCAAATGTGCCACCTTCATTGCTTTGTTCAAGTTCATTATTCCCCTCGCCTGAAATGCCAGCCTTTACCCACACTGTCTACCTGACCAAATTCTCCCTTCCCATCAAGGCCTAAACCCCTTGAAAGCTTCTCTAATGATACATCATAGTTTGGGTGCGTAGGGGGTACTATCTACTAGGCACTGTATTTAATACTTTATGTTTGTTATAGTATGTATAAGCCTTGGTACTATTAGCATTCCTACTTTGTAGACAAGGACATGAGGTCTTGGGGAGTTTAAGAAACTTGCCTAAGTAGAGAGAGAAATAAAAGGGATCCAAATTGTAAAAGAAGACATAAAAGTGTCACTATATGCAGCTGACATGATACTATATATAGAAAACCCTAAAAGGTCCACACAAAAACTACTAGAACTAATTGTAGAATTCAGCAAGGTAGCAGGTTACAAGATTAATGTACAAAAATCAGTTGCATTTCTTTACACTAACGATGAATCAACTGTAAAAGAAAGTAAAGAAACAATCCCCTTTAAAATAGCACCTGAAGTAATAAAATACCTAGGAATAAATCTTACCAAGGAGGTGAAAGACTTATACACGGAGAACTATAAAACATTGATTAAGGAAAATTAAAGAAGACTTTAAAAAATGGAAAGATATCCCATGCTCCTGGATTGGAAGAATCAATATTGTTAAAATGGTCATACTGCTCAAGGCAATCTACAGATTTAATGAAATCCCTATCAAATTACCCAGGACATATTTCACAGAACTAGAACAAATCATAATAAAATTTATATGGAACCCTCAAAGACCTTGAATTGCCAAAGCATTACTGAAGAAAAAGAAAGAGGCTGGAGGAATAACTCTCTAAGACTTCAGAAAATACTATAGAGCTACAGTCATGAAGACAGCATGGTATTGGTACAGAAACAGACATATGGACCAATGGAACAGAATAGAGAGCCCAGAAATGAACCCACAAACTTCTGATCAACTCATCTTCAACAAAGGAGGCAAGAATATACAATGGAATAAAGACAGTCTCTTCAGCAAGTGCTGTTGGGAAAACTGGACAGCTGCATGTAAATCAGTGAAGCTAGAACACTCCCTTACACCATATACAAAAATCAACTCAGAATGGATCAAAGACTTAAACATAAGACAAGATACAGTAAACCTCCTAGAAGAAAATATAGGCAAAACATTATCTGACATACATCTCAAAAATGTTCTCCTAGGACAGTCTACTCAAGCAATAGAAATAAAAGCAAGAATAAACAAATAGGACCTAATGAAACTTACAAGCTTCTGCACAGCAAAGGAAACCATAAGCAAAACAAAATGACAACCTACAGAATGGGAGATAATTTTTGCAAAAGATGAAACCGACAAGGGCTTGATCTCCAAAATATATAAGCAGCTCATACGACTTAATGAGAAAAAAGCAAACAGCCCAGTCCGAAAATGGGCAGAAGACCTAAAGCAAGCAATTCTCCAAGGAAGAAATACAAATGATCAATACGCACATGAGAAAATGCTCAATATCACTAATTATCAGAGAAATGCAAATCAAAACTACAATGAGGTATCACCTCACACCAGTCAGAATGGCCATCATTCAAAAGTCCACAAATGACAAATGCTGGAGAGGCTGTGGAGAAAAGGGAACCCTCCTACACTGCTGGTGGGAATGCACTTTGGTGCAGCCATTGTGGAAAACAGTATGGAGATTCCTCAAAAGACTAGGAATAGACTTACCATAAGACCCATAATCCCATGCCTGGACATATATCCAGAAGGAACCCTACTTCAAAAAGACACCTGCACCCCAATGTTCATAGCAGCACTATTTACAATAGCCAAGTCATGGAAACAGCCTAAACGTCCATCAACAGATGACTGGATAAAGAAGAGGTGGTATATTTATACAATGGAATACTACTCAGCCATAAAAACTGACAACATAACACCATTTGCAGCAACATGGATGTTCCTGGAGAATGTCATTCTAAGTGAAGTAAGCCAGAAAGAGAAAGAAAAATACCATATGAGATCTCTCATATGTGGAATCTAAAAAAAAACATAAATACAAAACAGAAACAGACTCATAGACATAGAATACAAACTTGTGGTTGCCAAGGGGGCGGGGGGTGGGTAGAGACAGACTGGGAGTTTGAAATTTATAGATACTGACAGGCATGTGTAGAATAGATAAACAAGATTATACTGTATAGCACAGGGAAATATATACGAGATCTTGAGGTAGCTCACAGCGAAAAAGAATGCAATGATGAATATGTGTATGTCATGTATATCTGAAAAATTGTGCTCTACACTGGAAATTGACTCAACATTGTAAAATGACTATAACTCAATAAAAAAAGTAAAAAAAAAAAAAAAAAGAAGAAGAAACTTGTCATACAGATGGGCACAGCAACGTCAGATTCCAGCTCAGGTCTGACAATTATGATGTCCATGATTTACACCATTCAGAGACAATGATTCCATCTCGATATGATCTCACCATCTTAGAATGCTTACAGAAAGTTCTCTTCCTAACTTGGTCCTGGCTTGTTTGTCCACTAGTATTTCATATTCTTAGTGTATACTTCCCAAGTTTGTAGGCAAGGAGCATATTTTGTACTTCTTGAGCAGATTCAATAAAAATAAGTATGGTTCTGAACATAATGTAAATTCAGAAAATACTTGGTGGTCCACCTGCAGTGGGGACAAGTAGGCCCCTCCTGCACACAGATGGGTTGGACCCTACCAGCAGCTGTAGCTGCTCCCTGGCCAGCCAGGCCCTCCAGTGCAGTGCGGCCATCCACCGGCAGGCCAGGCAGAAGCAGCAGCAGCAGGAGGAGTGTTACATTTACTACAACCTCTTGGACAGGTGCAACTGTGGAGAGTGCTACCCCTGCTTCAGGGGATTTGCAGTAACAGCTGCTGTCCTACAGGACCCCACTGGGTGCAAAGTGCAAGAAGAAACTCACAGGGATGTGCCCTGACTTCTCCCTCAGGGACATCTGCCTCCTGGGCACCCAGTGATGTGAAATGGAGTTTAAACATCTAAAACTGGCACTTACTCCAGTTATCTTGCATCTGAGTTTGCTGTGCATTTATACTTTCACTTATACTTCACTAGATCATATGTTTTCTACAGTGGAATCCATTACTTAATACATATACATTTATCATGGAACTTGATACTGTCCTTTGCAGAAGTGAATTTTAAAAGTAGAACTTAATCTGTGCGTCTTCCCATTTTTAACCTCCTTTAGATGTGATACCACGCTCATTAAAAATTGTCCTCTGGGCTGTTAGTTATCTCCATACATTTTGATACCTGGTCCAAATTGATAAGAATATGCACACATCATCTCAGTTTATACTCCTTGTTTACCCGAAATAAGGATTGAAAGGGAAGTTTTTCCTTTGTATATTATCTTATCTCCTGGTGGGACTATACTTTGTCCCTTAATGAGAACTGTCAAGTAACTATGCAAGTTTGACAATAATGGAAAATTTGTGAGGCCTGATACTTGGGTTGTAACGCCCTCTGCTGGGAGAAATGATAAAACATAGGTGTTCTGCTCGCAAAAGAAAAAAAAAAAAAAGTCCAGATTTCAGAGGTAAAAATTAAATACTTACTATCTTTTAAGCAAATGTATGTGTGTAGACATAGTTTATACAGAAAAATAATTCAAAATAATTCATTATTCAAATACTAAGCTATTTTGGTAATTTAAAACATTCAGTTTATAAAAACTGGATTAACATAAATTTCAGTAACACATTGTGGAGGGCAAGACTGTATATTGTATGTATCACATATAAATATGTCCCATTTGAGCTTAAAGAAACATAATTATAGCTTTTCATTTCTTTGTGGCTGTGCAGTCATATGATTTTTTAGGACTGTTTGATGCAAAATTTTCAATCTTGTCAAATTTTGTATCAAGCCATACATCCCAATTTAAGGTAGGGGAAAGTATATTCATACTAATGAATTCATATTAATGAATATCTCATCTCAATATCAGACTTGTGACTTAAAATTAACCATTTAGGTTGGCATTTTTAACAAAGCTTTTCCTTTGGTTATAAAGTAACCATGCTCATTATGGAAAATTTAAAAATCACCAGAATTAACTGTTGAAATCGTCCTGTATTTCCTTTTAGTCTTTTTTGTGCATATTTTATACAGTAGAGACAAACTACATAGTAGTTTTGTATAACTTTTTTCTCTTAACATTATGATATAAATTTGTTTGATTCTGGGGGGAGGATATAGCTCAGTGGTATACCATGTGTCTAACATGCACAGGGTCCTGGGTTCAACCCCCATTAAAAATAAATAAAAACCTAATTACTTCCATCCTAAAAATAAAATAAAATAAATTTGTGTAATTCTTGTCTTCTCTCTGTATAGTACCTGCTTCTCTTTCCCTTCTTTGAGGTCTCCACCTCTCCTTCTACTCATTTTTGATCAGAAGCTACAGCATGAATCTTCCTATTAGTCATCATTCTGGTTGATTAACAGAGCCCTTAACTTACTCTTAGAAACTCTCTGTTCTTGGCAGGAGTAGAAATTAGTGCCAGGGGTCTGTTTTAAATAACTAGGCTAGGCCAGAGAAATATATGGGTCTCAAAATATCCAAGTGTTCGCTCACATTTTTCAGCCCCTTTAAGTTAGAAGGGGCCGTTTGAGGGGTTATGGTTACTGGTCCAGGAGCATTAGTGGGTATCTGTTCAGTTCTGTTAGTGGAGCTACTAGCAGCTCTCTCTTCTCTGCCATGGAGCATGCAGGCCACATGTTCACGTGGCACAGCCACAAGGCAAAAGCAGCCCGGGTTGCTGATCCAGCTGCCTTGGAGAGTCATCCTACTGGAAATAGTCTATGAGGGAGAAGTCAATTTTGATGTGTTAAACTGTGGAGATTCAGGTGTGTGCTAGCAGGGTACAGTCTAGCCTGTCCTGACTAATGCACGGATGCTCTGTTCAGTTACGGTGTTTGACAGTGTGTCTTCTCTGTTTGGGATGTCTTTCCCATGTACCTCCACGCCTTTACCAAGAAGTCTTACCCTCTTGTTCATTTTATAGGGCTTATCCTCGGGGCACTTTCTCTAATAAATCTTTGATTGCCACACCTCCTTTCTGAGTTAGTTGCCTCTTCCACGTGCTTCTGTCATATATAGGTATATGAATGAATTATTCTTGGTTATTTATGTATTGATAAGATTATTTTGTGGGTATTGGTTATGTACACTTCCCTTTACAACAATTAGCACAGATCAGAGGTTTTAAAAGTGTGGTCTACTGACCCTAGAGAGTCTCTAAGACCCTTTCAAAGAGGTCTGTGAAATCAAACCAATGGTGTAAAAGTAGTGGTGGTGAAAACTGCTAGCACCTTAGCAAGGCAGTGGAATGAAACTTTATCAGGAGTCAACTGTATCACTGTATTTTTCACACACACTTTCAAAAAGTGTGTGATGATTATTGACCAGACATCAAGTTTCCAGACTTGGCAGACAATGAACTCTCTGAGGTTTGAGTTCTTCTGGCACAAACTGAATGAATACCAGGCATAATCCTTTCAAGTCATCATTGGTTTCCTTTTCTTAATCTCATATCTTGAAAGTACAATATTTTAGTGTGTAATACATAATATACATTGCCATAAATGTTCAAAACACTTACATTTGAAACTTCCTTTTTATTATACATTAACTGCATGAGTGTTGTTATGCACATTTAATTAATTTATATGAAATATTTAAGGTAAATGTTTCTAATCAAAACTACCTGTGCCAAATTTTGCACTATTCTTAACATAATGATAACATCAAGACTATCAGAAAACAAATTTTAAATTATCATTTCATAGATAAAGGAACCAAATTAGTAGTTCTTTTTCTAAAGTTACCAGTTTATATAATTAATTAGAATATACTTTAAGTTGTAACTTTTTGTTTATGGTAACTCCATCATTTAAAAATATTCACAGAATTTTCCATCTGTTTTGAATACAGTATGAGTTGAAATTATGCTGACTGGCAGCACTTGACTTAAAAAAATAGCCAATAAAATTTTATATATAAAGCAGCTGCTTCTGCATTGTTACTTCCCATTACAAAGTTTGTCATTAACAAACTTATATTTAATAAAATATGGAATATAGTATAAGTAACATGTATTTAAAAGCTGAAATGATTTGTCAGTTAGGCTCCATAAAGCTCTTTTCATTTTGCATTAAAAATTGAGATGCACATTTATTTGTAATAAATTGATTTTTTCACAAAAAATGAAATTTATTATTCCACATTAATAAACTCTAGCCCTCATTAAACACAGGGAGCAAAGAAGATTTTAAGTCCAAAATGGGGTTCTGACAAGGGTTCACGTTAAACAATTCAACTATTGCGGAAGCTGCATCTGAAGTCTTAGAAACATGTAATTACAGAATTAATAAAAACCTTAATGGTCACTAGTATCACTCTTCTCCACTTATAATTCCACCTACACTTCAAAAACCAAATCTTTGAAATCTTTATGCCCCCTCCGGATGAGTAGATACCCAGTTTCTACTTAAACCCTTCATCATCCTCCTGAAAGAAGGTAGTTTTATTGCTTGTGTTATTTTTCCTCTTTCTTAGATGGCTCACAGGAGCAGTTGTCAGGAAGGTTACCCCAGTATAAAAAGGCACACAAAAATGTAAACTCTTAACATCTCTGGTCAAAGTCACTTCCTTATTATGAATTTCTGTGATGGACTGAGGCAGAATGATGTACAGCGGATGTTATTCTGAGTTTTCCGCAAGGTTTTTAATGTCTTCCTGTCTCAATTCCTTCACCTGTAAATTTAGGATAATAGTAGGGTACTTCATAGGACATACGGATTGATTGGGACAATACATGTAAAATTATTAGAATCGCATATAGTAAGGACTCACTAAATGTTAAGCTTTATCGTTTAATTGATGATGGTGATGCAGTATTTGATGTTAATTATGACAGTGGGTTAAATATCAAGGCAGTTAACTAGAATTTAATATGCTGAGACTTCTTTAAGAGATGTTGGTCTTTGAAAATTTTAGGAAACTAGGATTACACATGATAGAAAAGAACTGAAAAATACCATTTAAAAACAAATTTGTGAAATTTAGGACAACTCCATTATATGGCTGCACATGATAGGTACTTACTTTTTCAGATATTTGATAGAAAAATGATTATCAGTAGACTGAGTAAAATTCATATTTTCTGAGTGGAGAAAATTCAGTAGGTAAATTATTTTATCTTTGTACAATCCAGGTAATTGGAAATTATGTAAAATTTAAATCCTCTGTGTAAGGACTATTGTGAAGACTCTAAGGCAGATTTTCAGTAAATTTGAGTTAAAAAAATTAATATTACAAACTGAAGTTACTTAACTTGTGAGGACTGTACGGTTCATAAAACAGGACACTATGCTCACGTCCACAAATTGTGAGTCCAAGAATATGGCAAATAATATTTCTCCCTATAAAACAGCCAGCTATAAGGACAGGGTGTGGATATGTCTCCTGCTAGGACGGAACCATCCCGCCAGACTTTGAACACCCTCAACTTCCTCCTCAGCCCCCAGCCGCTGTTTCTGGAACCATCGTCTCGGCCATTCCATCGTCCACCTCTGAGACCCGCTAATACCATTCTGTGTGTAGTTGGCTCCAACGAACCATGAGCTACATCAAGTAGACGTACTCCTCCAAGGTTGGAGGCCGCTGTCAGCGCCTGGTCAACCGGCACCTGGGGACCTAGCTTACCCTCCTCCTTCCCTCCCTCTGGTGCTCCATACCCAATGCAGGACAAGCCCTGATGGCTGCTAACGCGAGTTGGCCGAGGAAAAGCGCACAGCCGCCCCGCGTCTCTGGAAGACGGAAAACCTGCGCAGCAACCGAGCCCTCGTCCAGGAAGACCAGGAGCCATGCGTGGGGATGCGCGGGGCGGCAACCTGCCAGCTGTGGAAGCTGCCTTGGCCTGGGAGACAAGCATTCCTGGGCTCTGCCTGCCACCTCTGTGGCTTCCTAGAGAGCCATTTCCTAGGCCCAGAGCTGAAACTCCTCCAGAAGATGGGCGACCACCTGACCAAACCCCACAGGCTGTTGGGCCCCAACCTATCGTCCTCAAGTGTCAGTAGTAGCCTCCCACGCCCAGTGGCCTTTGAGGACCCACCCGCTGCTTCCCCCTGGCCTGCCTGAGTGCCTCTCTCTAGCTTCGAGGTAGCTTTTTAATCACCGTGGACCCCTCTCCCAAGCCATGGACCAAGTGGAAAAAATAACAGAGAAAAAGCCATCTGCAAACGACTCAAGAAAATAACAAACAAAAACAAAACAAAGAAATGAAAAGAAAATTTTCATATTGAAGAAAGATAGGTTGCTTTTAAATTCGTTTTAATTAAAGTACATTTTCATGGTTCATAGCTATATCTTTTTGTATCTTACAAATAAAGAATCTCCACAGATTCTCTACAGTGTATCAACACTGAAGAATTAGCGTACCTGATCTCTGCAAGAAAACATGTTGTTTTGCTGATGGTGAAATTCTTTCAGTGATTACAAGAGTTGATCAAGACCCCACTACAAATAGGAGGCTAAGTCAGTGCCTAAATTCAGACCAGATTCAGTTCACAAATACACGCCTTCCGCAAAAGCTATGAAATGAAGGCAGATACAGCATGTTCCAAACCAACCCTCGGAAGGTAATTGGTTCTGGTCTCTCAAGTGCTGCCTTTTAACTTGCAACAGACAAGGATTTACTTTCGTAATTACAGAAAGTCTGAATGACTAAAACCATGAGCTTTATGCTGTGGTGAGATAACCATGATGTGGGTTCATGAAATAGAAAACAAATAGTAATAGTACATGACTGATAGGAGCACTTTCTTTACTTAGGCTTTTGTCAACTAAATATGAGATTTCTTGTCTTGTAGAGTCTGCTTAAAGTTAAAGTTCATCAATATTCCCTTAGGACCACAATTCTTTCAAAACAGCCATTATACATACCAATTTAAAATGAATATTAAATAAGGCTTAGGAGTAGTAGGCAAAAATGAGATAAAAGAATGGCTACAAGATGTGTTTCCCTTAGATACCAGTCTTGGAGGCAATCCAGTTGCGGTAGGCAGTCACTCGCGTGTAGACACCTGGCTTGTTGATTGTACCACATTCTACTCCCCAACTTACTATTCCAACAAGGTACCAAATGTTTCGAGAATTGGGATGAACCAGTGGTCCTCCAGAGTCACCCTAAATTAAAAAAATGTATTTATCATTATGAGAATTTACTTCCAGATACTTTACTTACACTCACTGATAAGCCCAGATGAAGTTCGTGATTCATGCTTCATAGAGACCATAGGAAGGTATGTGATGTAAATCCCTGCACCTCCCTTAACCTCAACTGTGGCTGACCAGAATGTATTTCCTGGGGCTCTTTGGGATTAACTTGAACCTTAAAGGCAAGAGCTCATAAGTTTCAAGGTCTAGTTCTATCAGAAAGCTTTGGGAGACCTGTATTAGGGATATTTTTGGAGTACAATTCTTTATATCTGAGAAAAGTAACAAAACTGTGGCCATAAGTGGCTAGGAAGATAAAAGAAATAGGCTAGACGTATTTTAAAAATTTCTGAGCCTGAAATGTGGTTAAGAGTACGGACTGTGTTGCTAGCCTACCTTGGCTTACATGCCAGTTCTCCCACATACTAGCTGTGTAACCTTGTGCAAATTATTTACCTTCCTTTGCTTCAGTTTCCTCATCTGTAAAGTGATGGTAACGATAGCACCTATATCACAAGGTTGTGATGACAATTAAATGGATTAATATTTGTAAAAGACTTCAGTCAGTGCTTGACTCAGAGTAAGTCCAACATGTGTTTATTAAACAGTTATAAACAAATGTTGTACTTAGGGGAGAATTACTTTAGTGCCAGAGCCAAGAGGGAGTTTGACAGGATTGTAAAAGTGCAAATTAGTTGAAGCATAGAATCATTTCTATGTTGATGATTTACATAAAAAATAATAGCAGTTACTTATATACTATATGGTCAGTGTGAATAATGTCCAGCCTTACCTGGCACGCATCAATATTTCCTTCCATGTACCCAGCACACAGCATTGTGTCTTGTACCATACCATTATATGCTTCCTTAGCGTTACAAGTGTTTGTATCAATAATCTTCACAGGTGCCTTCTGAAGTAACACTGGGTATTCACCTAAAGGAAGTAAACATTATCAGCAAAAGAGCTCCTCTGTAACAAAGCAGGATGGAAAACTTGTTTTGCCCTCTGTGTGTAAGACCTGTATTTGCATATTATTAGGATGAAAAAGCCCACCCTCACTCAAACCAATGAAAAAGAAATACTTAACAGTTTGAAACATCTTTCTAATGCTGCTTTTCTGTGTCCTCTCTCTTCTTACATCTTTGCACCAGAAACTTCTCAATTAAGTTCTTCAAGTTAAGGAGTTTCTACAGCAAAATTGGTTCCCTTGTAATGTTTCAAACCAAGGCGATTTGCAAAGTCATAAGTTCATATGCACCATTCCCTGAATAGTTTCCTGAGAGTACTGGTCATCTAGGGGTAAATGATGCCTTTCATTCTGTGCCTAGATCACTAATTTTTCTTGTTGCTTTTCTGCCTTATGTGGTAAGTGTTCACTTGACTTACCATCATATGAAAGTGCTCCCCATCCTGTAACAACTACTCCTTCACCTGGTGGAAAAATCTGTGTGGCTTCAGGAAGACAAACTCGATGTACATCGTTCTTAAATAAAACTTTTTCAGTGAGCAGTATAACTGCAATATCATCATGATGTTCACCCTTGATGTAGTCTTCATGAATAATAATTCGTTGAATATGATGTTGCATGTAGGGAGGACTTACTTTGGTGCCAAAGCTGACAGTATAGTTTTTTGGATCTTCTGTCCTAAGGAAACAAAAATAATGTGCTTTGTATTTATTTCAGAGGAATAGAAATAGAGCTTGCATCTATTATAGTCTTTTCATGACATTAGTGGTATTTCCTTGCTTTATAACCCATTAGCAGGAATACAATCTGATTTTTTAACTCATTTAAAAACTCTTGTTTGAGCCTGTACACCATATGCTTGCATAAGGCAATGAGAATGTAGAAATAAAAATAGTCCATGCTTTCAAGAAATTTAAATGTAATGAAGGATGGACATAAACACAGGCAGCTATAATTGCTTAAATGGTTATGTATATAATTAGTGGTACCACAAAACAGAAGGACTTAAATCTGCATACCCTAGGGAATGGAAGATTTCTTAGGAGAAGTAGCTTTTTGATGAGACTTTGGAGCTGAGCCATATTTGCCTAAAAGACAATGAGAGGGAGACAGGCAGATGCAGAGCAGAAAAAGAATATGAAACAGGATGATATGTTTCAGTGACTATAAGTAGTTTGGGATGTCTGGAGTATAAGGTGATGAGAGAAGAATCATGTTGAGAAATACAGCATCAGGAATGAATGACTTTTCCCATTATTACTGATAAAGTAGGAAAACCTTAGATTGGCTTGTCATGTAATTTGTCTTTCAAACCAGGACACTTGAGAACGAAAGGGAATGGCGCTGATGATTAGCTGGGGATAAGGTGTAAACTGGAGCTGTTGTCTCCCTAGCCGTGGGCAACATGATGAACTTACTTTCGAAAGCAGTGAGCTGCAGTCACCAGGTATCTTTCACCGATCAAAGATGCCCCACAGTAGTGTCGGCCATTCTGTTGGAGACTTGCTTGCCAGGGCCACTCTCCCTCCTGAGCAGTGGAACCTCCCTTGATTCTATCATATGTAGCTGACATCCTTGCTCGTCTCCCGCAGCCTGTCAGAAAGTCAGTTTTGCTCCATTAAGAATAGGAAGACACTGTTTGATTACAAAGCCAAGAATAAGCTGAGTTATTCTTGTGGGGTTCAGTCTGACACTGTTACTGAAAGGAACAGAATGTAATCTGCACAAGAGTCCCCAGCAGCCCCTGGATCACCCCCATACCCAGCCTAGTATCTCCAGGACACTCCAGCACTTGAAGAATATGAAAGCTGTGCAAGGCAGATAATGTCCCAGTTAAGTCTGTGGGCTCTGCAACCAGACTAGACTCCCTGGTTTGGCCCATCATTTACAAGCTACATGAATTTACAAACTGCATAAATTTACAAGCTACATGAATTTGGGGAAATTATTTTACTTCTTTGTCCTTCAGGTTTCCCATCTCTAAAATGGGATTATAATAATACCTATTTCTAGGATTGTTGTGAGGATTAAATGAGTTACATGTAAAGCAATTTGAACTGTGCTTGGCTAAGAGTGAGAAACCTTGACTGCTGTGTTTTAAATCATCTCACATTTTAATTAAAAAATATCTGAACTTACGATTGTTGATAATCTTTTCAGCATTGACCTTACTGATTTCTGAAATAGAAGAAAAAGCCCATAGTAAATTTAATGCCTGGCATTTGTCCACTGACCCTGGAGCTAATGAAGTAAGATGGTAGGTCCACCAGAGCAGGAGGGTCTAGAAATAATTTTGAATCTCAGGATAAGATGTTGATAGAAAGGAGAGAATATTGGTTTATTCGAATTGCTCTTTTACTACATATGAATGTGTGATATGGAAATACCATCTTCATGGTTCCATGTTAGAGACTTCTTTTTATTTAATTTGAATTGCACTGTATGTCTTCTAAAGGGGAAAATTCCTAGAATCTTTCCTTTGAAGACCAGGAAGACCCCAGGTGAACCTGACTCCTGGTAATACACAAAAATAACTTTTAAAAAGTGACCTGTCTCATAATGGCAGATCATATCCTGTTTTTGAAAGTTATGGGAGATTATGAAAAGAATACAAGAATACATCATTACTCATAAAGATTTTTCAAAGACTTACTATTTTCTTTAGAATGAGCAGCAGATTTTTTCTCCCAGAACTTTCCCCCAGAATCTTAAGGTATGGCACTATAATGATTTCAATGTGTTTAAATGGTAAGGATGCAAATTATTGCTCTGAAGTAAAATGACTTATTCATTAAAAAAAAATTAAGGATAAGTTTTGTGCCTGGTGCTTGTGCTATATGTTAGGAATAAAAAGATGGAAGTAGTACTACTTCCAACTAATACATGAGCTTACCCTCGAGTCTAAGAGAATCAGGATCTGTAGTCAAGGATCCTGAGTGGTTCCTTAGCATTTGACGTAAGATGCTTTCAATTCTTCTTCTTGTGTTTTCCTTCATTGATCTGGGAGCCTTGAATATCAGCCATATATTTGCTGTCACGCTGTTGTGATCAGGACTGAAAACATGGTTAAAAAAATAGCATATTCCTCTTTATTCCCTGAACTTTTATATCTTTATCTTTTCCTGCTCCTTTGTGAGTTTGTGCAGTACCTTCACTTTAGGTTAATCACAGGACCATCCATCTGCCTATGTTTACTTGGTGACAGTTTGTATACAGCTATTCAGTTTAGGGAACAAGTAGTTTTACACATCTGAAAAAACAGGAAAAGCCTGAGGCACAGGGTAGAAGTATCACATAAGAAGTGGGGTCATTTATTCATGTATTCATCAATCATTCATCTGGGCACCGTCAGCCCAGACAAGTGACTGGGCTAGATGCTACTGAGTGATGCAAAAGTGACTGTAGCATGGCTTCTACTCTCAAGAAATTTCCAGATCTATAGGAGAGATAAAGCATGTATACAAATGACTATAATAAATGAGGCAGAAGCAATAAGATACTGATCTTATCTGCAAGTAGAAGATAGACAAATTGTATTTTACTTAAAGGATCAGAGAAATTTTCATGGAAGAGGTGACATACACACTAGTGCTCTAGAATAACTGATAGTAATAATATTAATTAACACTTATTGGGTATCTGCTGTGTTCCAGGTAGTATGTTACCACATTTATTATCACGCTTAGTCTCAACAGCAGCCCAGCAGCATGGGCGTCATTGTCTTCATTTTATAGGCAAGAAGAAATTGATGCTCTGAGAGGCTACCTAATGTGCTCAAGGTTACACAGCTATTAAATTAGGATTCAGATTCAGTACAATTGACTGCCTAATCCAGACTCTTTACACTACGCACTCTGTCCCTCCAAGTCTTGTCAGCCAGTGTAACAGTGCCTAGGAGATTGTGCTCAGATGGACGTGGATTTTAATGCTAGCCAATGAGTAGCAGTAAAAAGGAATTGTTGAATAAAACCGAACCTAAGGAAGATTAACCTGACTTGTAGTGTTCAGGGCAGATTTGGTTGGTTTTGGAATATGGGTATGTAGCCCAAGAGGCTGGCTAATGGACATGTAGGAATTGTCAAGCAGCTCTGAGGCTAGTGTCTGAAGTGGCATTATTACGCTTTGGATCTTTCTAATGGATGATTACCTTTTAGCATATAAATAAATATTTCTAGGTAGCACTCAGCTCATACAAGTTTGATTTTCATAACAAGGTGAGCCAAAATGAAAACCTCTGTCCTGCAGCCTCTCCATCACTTCCAGTGGGTCCACACTTCCTATAGATACCTGAAGTTACATGCATGGAAAAACAAAGCAGAAGCCTTTGGGTGGTTGTTGTCATCTTTGAGAGATAGCTGGGCCCTTTAATTTTAGCCTCGTGTTTCTTTCCAGTACTAAAATCACCACCCTCCAGGTTAATTCTAGCTGAGATCTTAATCCATTCTGCAATTCCAGGAGTCCCTGTGAGTTCCAGGAGCAGGAGAAGGGCAGACATGGTTTGGTGGCATTGATGAAGGTAAAAGCAATAATTGCCTTCATTAGTAATGTGTTTATTTGCAAATATTTGCACATACATTGTCCTCTTTGATCTTGAATACAGTTTTATGAGGGAGGTGGCGTAGGTGTTGTTATCACTATTTCACAGACAGGAAAGCAGACTCAAAACGTTATGCTGATTCACCCAAAAGTCTAGGACTACTAAGTGGCAAAGACTGGGCTTGGGTTGTCTAACTGCTATTCTAGGTCTCCCTCAGCAAGTCCGTGCTGCTGCAAACACACGTGCAAAGACCACAACATAGCTATTTCAGTTCTTGTTATGGTCACTAGAATGATTTCCCTGATGTCAAAGCCTCATGTAGATATGCTCTTTTCTACCCTAAAAGAACTCTAGGGCAGTTTGCCAAGGTGTTTAGCTGACTTGAAGTAAAAGGACGTGAAAAAACAGGATATATGCTTATGCTACAGTTAAATAAAAATGTTAGGCCATTAAACATTGGTCTAAGGGACTATCTAGTATTTGCTGGACATGAAAACTTTAAAAACTATAGAGATGAGTCATCTGTAATTTAAGGAATAATCCATTCTCAATAGAGCTAATGAATTCAACAAAATAGCTCAAACTTTGCTTCAATTTTTTACTGAATAATTATCCTGACATTTAGCTTAGGATAATGTTTATTATTAACTTACTGACTAATGACTATAACATAACAATAGACGCTTTTTACAGTGGCACTTGAAATACAATATTATGTTTGATAGGTTGATATCTTTTCTGTTATTGTTACTTACACTAGTGTGATGACTTGAGAATTGATGTATTGTCTGTAAATGCTAGAACTTTGAAATGCATCAACCATCTGTTAAAGAGAACACAAAGTCAAACATCAAATTCCAATAATACATTTTTGTTTCTGAGAATTAACAATGAGATAAATATAAGAAAATTCTAATTTACCTTAGTCTCGAGAATTTTGCTAAGATAGTTATTTTCTGGTGATGTCTCCCTTTCATAATTGCTATTATATGGGATATCCAGCACTGTGAAGCTGCCTTTGTAATAGTAGGTCGTGTTTTCTGTGAGATAAAGAAGTGATCCAATAATTATTTAAATGAAGTTGATTTCAAATCCAGACATAGATTACATAGTAATACCAGCTAGTAAATATTGTGCTCATATTAGATATTGCTAAACTCTGTGAATTTTTCTGGCACAGTTGATTAGATAAACCGAGCATTGTGGAAAGCATAAGACCAATAATGGAGCAAATATGTATCAGACAAAGGTCAAAAAGAAGAGTAACATCTTGATTGAGACAGATAGAATAGACTATAAATGATATTTTTGTCTACAATAACCAAATGTCAAACTATAAATAAAAAATAGTTACCATTTATTACATATCCTATATGAAGTTACTTTGTAAAAACCATGTAAAGTATACCCATTTTTCAGGAGAAATGTGGTCTCAAAGATATTCAGTAATTCACCTAGTACCGTTCAGCTACTAAAAAGAGCCAAGGCTAAAAACTTGCTCTGACTGACTCTGAAGCCCAATTCTAATTCATTACATTTTATTCCTAAATTTTCATAGATACTAAGCTGTTTGACATATGATACATCTTACTCCTAATTTGTGGTAGATATTAAGCATCTAGGAATATGCTAGAAACACTGTATAATAGCACCTAGCATGTAGTAAGCAGTAAATAAATGTTAACATTATTTTGTAATATGAGCATTGCCTTTGAAGACCATCTTGTGGAAGAGATGGGCTCCATATGGATAAAATCATTATGTGAGATACTAATAAGGATATAATTAAATGACAAAGTTAATTGTTCAACTAGAAGTTCTGTATGAGTGCAGAGAAGGGAGGCACCATAATTAAAATAAAATATGATTTATCATTATAAATGTGGTGAAATATTCTACAGAAAGGTGATGGAAAAAGAAGTCAGAAACTTTTAAACAAAATGCTGAAAATGTGTTGTTTATAAATAATAATTTGGAATGAACATTGTTAATTGTAGTTAGCTTGTCTGTGGTTCATGGATCACTACCATAGAGATGAGGCTTTGCAATGGTGGTATATAAGGGTTTACCATAAATAGCAAAAATAGACTTTAAAACTGTTCAACTCTATTTTTCATAATTTAGTATTCACAATGCATACTTCAGTTTTTATTTAGATTTCTAAATATTTCTACCTATTAAAGTAATTAAGCAGCCATCAATATTCCTCAGTATAAATTAATAAATTGGCAAGATACAGGGTTTTTATTACAACTGCATTAAGAACTTCCGCTGAGCTAGTGGATAAACTGAACATTTAATGTCTAAGACATTTAAGACTAAGAAACCATACCCTAGAATAAGGAAATGCATTCTTGAGTATCCTATTCTCAATTTAATTCTATGCAACAAGCCTAATAACACCTCTGAGGTTGCTCACCATGCTGAGGTCACTGTGAATACATCTATGGTACTCTGTTGGTACCTGATGAGATGAAAGTAACCCCTTATGGATGAAAACTCTATAAGGCATTCTTATACCTTATGATGAACATTCCCATCTCCATAAGTAGTCCAAATGCAAATATGAATTGAGAAAGATAATAAAGGGGCAGAAAGAATTGTTTTGCAACTTTTTCATCATTTGATTACTTACAACTTATTCCCGTAAAGAAAACCTACAATTTACACACATACATTTTTCATAGTTTTGAGTTTGGGGATTTTTTTTTATACTAGGTATCTGGGTGCAAAAACAGGATTTAAGCATGATTTATGGGAGCACTTATATTTAAAACCAGTAGAGCAAAAGCACTTCTAAATTCTCCTTCTCTATGCCCAGAAAAAGGTAAAAAAAAACAAGTGTGAAAGGCTTAATTAAAAGAATCCTAAAAGGCACTGACACTTTTGGACATAGGAGTGGAAATGTGATTAAAACCAAGAAGATTGGTTGAAACATCTAGATCCCAATGTTTTTTTCCCCAACTTCTAAAGTTTTTAGATTAGGGAAGTTGAGACACAGTTGAAAACAGGTGCACCATACTAAAAATCAATGTGCTGAATTTTTCCCTCAACTTGACTACAGAAAGCTAGTAGTCCAGAATATACTCATGCATTCCATCTAGGAATTCTGACCAATTCAACAGAAAATACCCAAGTATATTGGTAAATTGGCTTCTCTTAACAAAACAACCTAGATAGAACAGCCTATGGTTAAAGCCATTTGTTAACATGCATTTCTTTTATAGACTTCCAGGCAGCTCTTTAATCCTCATTCTTAAACATTAGCAGACACTAAGCTAAAAGATCAACATATGTTTGAGAAAAGTATCTAATATGAAATACTTCCAAAATACGCAGAGAAAATCTTGGAAAAAAAGAGACTAAAAATTAAAATAAATTACTATATTCAGAGAAGATTTTGTAAGAAATAATATTAACATGTTATATAAAGGAATATCTAGATAATAAAAAGAATATCTTAGCTATTGAATATATCACTGCAGAAATGAAGAATTCAGTAGAAAGATTGGAAAATAAACTTCAGAAAATGACCAAGAAAGTGATTTTTAAAAATAATAAGGGATGGAAAATACAGAGAAAAAGATAAGAAAATTAAAGACTACATTTAGGAGGCCTAATGCCCATATTACAGGAGCTCCAGAAAGAGAGTGAAGAGGGTAGAAAATTATCAAAGAAATAATCTAAGAAAATTTTCAGGCACTAAAGTACATGAATTTCTAGATTAAAAGGACCCACTAAATGCTAGCACAATGATTAAAAATAATATCTACATTATAGCACCTTAACTATAAAATTGCAAAATACTGGGACAAAGAAAAAAATTCAATAAGGTTTCAGAAGGTGGGGGAGTAGGAGAAGAGATTTCATTCAAAAGCTCTAGAATCAAAATGTCATCAGACTTCTTGACAGACATTATGAAAGCAAGACAAGTAGAGCTTTAGTTTCAAAATTCAGAGGGAAAAGTTTTTTCAGCCCAGAATTCTGTGCCATTAGTTGAGGTTAAGAGTAGCTGAGACATTTTCAGACATGTGAATTGTTGAAAGTGTAAACTTCCCTGAAAGCTTCTGGAGCATACAGTCCACCACAACTGAGCGAATAAAATAATTAAAAACGAAATATGGAATCTAGGCATTAGGGGACCAAACCCAACAGACAGTTGAAAGTAATACCCAGGATGTTGCTAAAGGGAAATCCCAAATCAACAGCTATGTGGTCAGGGTGAGAATGAGTACGAAATCCATAGCAGAAAGTGAATACATAATACCAATAACTGAAAATTTAAGGTCTGGCAATGTTAAGAATCAACTTACAGAGTGAAAGTGGTTGCCTCTGAGAAATGGGAAATAAAGGTAGTGGAGGAGAAGCTGCATTTCTCATACAAAGCTTTGATGATCTGACTGTTTAAATTATGAGTACATGTAGCTTTGGAGGAAAAAAAAGTCCAAGCATGACAAAGTGATTAATGGTGAGCATACTCCCCATTTGAATATATGTGTACATATATTTTCATTCAAAACTAAACAACTAGTAGTTATGATTATGATTACAAATCAAAATGGAATGTTATAACTGTTGACAATGTAAAAATAATACTGGTAACAAACTACTGGGAATTGTGGGAGAAAAATGAGAAGTATAAGTGTGCCTATTTTCTTACCTTTCATAGCAGGCTACAAATAAGATAATGTTTAAAGTTAAAACATATGATTTTCTAAAAATGATTGCAGCTTTCCTTATGTTTTTCAAAGTCTTTTTTAAAAATCTATGTTGAGAAGACTTTAATATTAATGTCTGTTATGAAGAAACAAATAGTTAAAATTCCATATTCTTTGGTTTCTCTTCATCACATACAATGAGTGTGGTATTTTAATTATAAAATAACACACATATTCCATCTCAGTAGATTACTTTTTCTCCCTGTCTATCTGTGCATTCACATCTCTATATGACATACATTCTTTTTTTACCTGTGTATATTCAAAAACATGTCTGTAATATAATGTTTGGCAAATGTTAACAATGCTAATTTCTGGGATCTTGGGTCATTAGTGGACATTCCAAAAGGAGATTATTCATTGTTTGCAGTCGTTTCTTTGTCTTGTAGAAATAGAAATGAAGATTACAACAAACTGTATTTTTTTAAAAATGTATTCTTTACCAACCTACTGCCAGAAAATGAACCAGGAGACCTATGGTAGTTCCCAGGATTGCCAACACTCCAAACACAATGAGGGCAATCATCCATAGCGGCAAAGATGTACGCGAAGCTGTGACTGGTCTGCAAGTAAAGGATGTGAGTAAGAAAGATATGTTAGAAAAATCACAGTCATTCCAAATCTTTCTTTCTTTCCTCTTACTCACCCCTAGAGGCTTCACAATTTAGGCACAGTAGTAGCAATAGACATTTGAAGACAGAAAAAGAAAGAAGGAAGGAAAGAAGGAAGGAAGAAAGGGAGGGAGGAAGGAAGGAAGGAGGGCAGACGAGCCAATGAGCTTATCTTAAAGCTTATGATTAAACCCCTCTGGATCTGTGCTATGGAATTATTATTCAGAAATATGATGGTTGGTCCCAGGTTATCTATACTTAGAACCTAAGTCCCTCCCATGATCAGTGGTTAGTTACAGAGTTAGTATCAAGTAAAGACCTTGCCAGATGGGGCTGGAGAGGAGGGGAGGAGAATAGAAGTGTCTTAGAAGTTCTCGATGTCTACGCTTATCATAATTTTAAAAATTATGGTCATGATCCTATATTATTTATTACATCCTTATATATAAAGAACACACACAAATATGAAGTGCTATATTGGATCAGAGCAATGTCCATCTCTGCTAGCCATGAACTCTAAATACTACCTTGGCAAGGATTTAAAACACAGCTTTTTTTCTGAGATTTTTCCCATACCATCTTATAGGACTACCCTACAAAAAAAGGAAATTGATAAAATATAGTTTTGAAGTCTTTACTTCCACTTTTATTGCTTCTTTCCTACCTGGTGTCTGTACATCAGACACCCATATGCAACCACAAGATTAACAAAATCTCTTCAAATGCACCTGCAGAATCGACCATGTGTCCAGATCCCTCCAGGCTCTCCTGGGCAATCAGATTAATGCCTCCCTGAGAAGCTACCCACTGAATTAGGCATGAACCTTTCCTGGGTGACTAGGAGTGCTTAGAAACAATGGATTAATTCTTGAAAATCTTTCAGGTTAGGGCTTCACATAAGTGTCAAAATGATGAAGCAGAAGGAGGAGGTGCCCTATAAATAAAAAAAATTATCCACCCATCATAAGGTGATGACCATCTTACACGCAAAACAAAACAAAACAAAACAATCTGTTTTCTCTCCACTTTTAAATGTATGTGATTACTCTTTCCTTTACTGATAGACCAGATGTGTCACTAATAAGATATCAGGGTTACAAATAATATAACATCTTTAATAAAAAAGAAGTCACACAATATTTACTTTAGTTCAAGAAAAAATGTTCTTAGTATGTTCTATCACAGTGAGCATACTCTTTCTAACATTTTTATATGGATGTGGCTATTATGAAAAAATATATGAATATGTCTTGAGGGTCCAACTGTTGACTCAAGATGTACATTTTCAGAGGAATATTTGCGTAAGGTATGAATTTATATTTCAATTCTTGGGACATTAGATATTTTAAATTAGGTTTAGTTTATTTTGCTAATATATTGCATACATTGTGAAGAAAACTCCTTAGGAGCCAAAAGCATGTTTTTAAAAGGTTGGTATTAATGAACATGGTAACTATCTAGTTAGATACTTAAAAATGAATAGCACATCTGTACATAGTTATACTATTCTAGGTCATGAACATTTTACAGATAAAAATTTATGGTTTTATATATTGTTCTACAGAGAACAACTATGAAACAATGGTACGATGAGATTCAAGACAATTTTCATGAAAGCACTTTTGAAAGAACACGATGTGAAACAAAAACAAGGGAGTCATAAGAATCACCACCACCAATAACAATATAACATTTGCTTTATGAGAGAAGAAAATTCTCTCTCCGCTTCTTTCTCTCTCCTTTGAGACAGCCACACATGCATATTACTTTTCATTCATAGGATGTAAAGCTGCATGTTACCTTTCTGAAGCACTCCTCAAATCATTTAATGAAACTATAGATCCCAGATACAAATGCATGTATGTGATAAGGCTGAAATCCAAAATGCTGTGAGAAAACTGCAAGTTCCCCCCAAACTCAGTTGTTTTACTACAACCTTTGGATGGGAGTCATAGTGGGGAAACAGTGCTAATTCTATTTAGGTCAGAAATTGAGGCAAGCAAATCTCCACTTACCTATACATAATGTGCTGATATAATGGCTGTTGATGTTAATAATGATAAAGGAAACTTCTGCACTTCTTTTGTCCTGATCAGTGGTTCTCAGGTAAATGTACTAACCACAGTGATACTTGGGATTTTAAGGGCTGGGTGCAATAGCAGAAAGCAATTAAAAGGAAACTTGTTTAACAAGTGTTGATGACAGCTGTGGATCTGTGGCTTAAAGGAAGACATGAAAATTCTCTTTGAGTGAATACTTAAAAAAAGACACTAGACATAAGCTGGATTGGTTGCCTGACAGGTCCACCCAAGAAATATCACCACAAATTGGTGAACCAGTGTTCTGACTCAGATTCCACCCACCCCTTTCACAGAGCTCCTCCCCAGTGAAACTAGCTATACCCACCAGAGCAGTCTCGGACAAATGACTTCAATATACATTGTTTTCTTAATACAATAATTCTGCCATAGCATTACTCATTTGAAACATGCTTAATCTAAACATTCTCCCAGGGACTCTGCATACTTTTGTAGAAATGGATTTACTGATGGAGGTAGGTTATGGTATAAGAAATATCGGTTCTATTTTGGTGATTCTTTAAAGGAAATGGAACTAATCAATCCAGTCGAGTTGTTTTACTGAGTATGCATTATGTTTTTGGATGACACACCAAATTCTTATGAAAACAAAAAATCAGGACATTGTTTAGATATTTTGGATACAAATATCTAGAGTCGTGGCATCATATTTCATATCTTTAACCATCCAATTTCTCCATTCACTCATTTAATAAATATTTGCCATGTACTTCCTGCGACTATCCATTGTTCCTAGTAGTGGAAATACAACAATGGATATAATAAAATTCCTGCCTTTATGGAGCTGACACACTAATGGAAAAGACAGACAAACACTCAAAAAATAGTAAATATTTCATTTAATATGAGATATTTATACATGCTATGAAGAAAATAAAGCAGAATAATTGGGTAGAAAGTGGGGGTCCTCTCTTTAAGAGGGTCAGGAGAGGTCTCTCTGAGGAGGAGGCTTCTGAATGCAGAACTGATGATGATATTAATTGGCAAGATACATCTTCCTAAAACACATATTCATGACATTTCTTCATTCAAAAAATCATCAAAACTCTCAGTTGCTTTCAGGATAAAATACAAACTTCTCTGGTTGATATTCAAGGCCTTTTAGAATGCCATTTCTTTCTTTCTTTATTGCCCCATAATAGCATGGTGTAACATGGTGTAACAGAAAGGGCATGGCCTCTACCCCAATGCCAGGCCCACTAGTACTAGCTGTTTGACACAAACCTCTCTGAACTTCAACTTTCTCACAGGTAAAAATGGTGTCTAACAAGATTGTATATGTAAGGTATGTCTCAGCTGAGACCATGTATGCTAAGTGCTTGGCACAATGCCCAGGACATTGTGTTACCCTAACAATGACTTTACCTAAAGCTTGAATTTACTTGAGTCATTTCTCACAGTTCTGTTCCTTGGATGGCAAGTGCTTTCCTAACTCCAACTTTTTATTCATGTCATTTAATTCTCCCAGGACTGCCATTTCTACCATCCAATGTTTATTCATTCTTCATGGTCCAACCTAATTGCCACTTCCTTCATAAAGCCTTCTTTGTAAAGCATTATCCTCTTTGATCTTTTTTTTTTTTTTGGCCTCTAATATTTACTGTCATCAGTACTCATTTTGGATTTAATAATCTGCTATATTATATTGGTTTCTACTTAAAACTGTTTTGTGGATGGTCCTGTCACATCAGTGAAAGTGTAAGCTGGTTGAACCCGAAGGCACAAACTATACCTTCTTTTTCATTGTTTTTCATAATGACCATCAGAGTTTTAGTATCCAGTAGATGTTCAGCAAATAAGTTATATGCTTCAATAAAATGATTACCATCCAAATACACATAGACCTCCCAAAAGTCAGTAAAATATATTAAAAATGCATTATGAAATGTAGGTAGGATTTTAATAGAGTATTCGCAGAAGAAACAGAGATGGAAATTAATATATAAAAAGATGCTTAATATCATCCATTAGCAATTATAAAAACATACATTAAAATAATATAACACTACTAAAATTAAAAGTTAAAGATAGTATTTCATTATTTGGTAAGTGTGTGGGGAAATAGACTCTCATATGTTGGCAGTAGGAATCATAATTGAGTCAGCAACTTTAGAGGGCAGCTTGGCATCAACTATTTAATTTTAAAACTATCTCCTATAACTAAGCAATTTCACTTCTAAATACATATGTAGATATTCATCCTGGCACATGTACTTGAACAGAAATATATAAGGATGTTTATTATAATGTTTTCAATAGCAAAAACAAAATGGAAACAAAATGTTAATTGGCAGAGGAACAGTTAAACTATATTATACTGGTATAGTGGAATATTATTCAGCTGTTGAAAGAAACGAGGTAATAATAGATGCGATGAGTTGGCCCCACTGATCATTCTCAGGTCCCCTTCTATGCTGTAGGGATTAGAAAGCTAAAAATGACATCTCCAAGACTGCCATGCCTTTAGGATTCTGAATGCAAAATAGATCCTGCCAGCTGGATGTACTCATATGAAACTTGAAAGGAAGAATGTCGTTTAAGGCAGAAATGAGGCTGCTTTGGGATTTATGCTGGTAATAGGTCATGAGGGTATTCTGTTCTGCAACAACATTCCAGTTTCCATTCTCCGGCTTCCGGGGGCTAAGAAACAGTTTTAGAGTAGGCAGAGACCAGAGCAGTTCATGGATGTCAGGAGGCTTTGGTAGTAATATCACTGGTGCTGGTGTCTTACTGGTCCCTGGATTGACTTCAGCATTGCCAGGTGCAGTCTCTTCCCCTGGGCTTTGGTTCTGTAGTGTTCTGTGGATCATCCTTGAAGCTCAGCCCAGGGCCTGCACAACCAGCACTCTGACAATTTTTGAAGTATGCTGATTTCCTACTTCAAATTTCTTTCTGCTTAAAAATGCCTTTTCTACTCTGAACTCTGACTGATACAGTTATAGATGCATATAGAAAAACTGTAAGAAGAATTAGAGATGCAGAATAATAATTCAATATGACATCATTAATAATTAAAAGAGTAAATAATACTTTACATTTTAATGGGTGCTAATATATGCACTTAAATCTGTATATTTATGTATGAAGAGATACATAAATATATAAAAAAGATCTGGAAGGATTTCAAAACAGTGCTTAAAGGGGGAGGATATAGCTTGGTAGTAGAGTGCCTGCTTCAATTTCCAGTACCTCCATTAAAAAAAAACCTACCCCCCCCCCAAATAAAAAGGAATTGTAAAAAAAAAAAAAAATCCAAAACAATGCTTACCCTCAAGGAGAAGAAAAGAGACCAGAATTGAAAATGATGACTAAAGAAATTTTAGCCTGATCTATAATGGGTTTATTATTTTCACAAGGATAATGTATTAATCCATTGCTAATATAATTAAACATTTTAAATATACTTGTTGAAATGAAATAAAAATTTATCTTTGATACGGATCTGAGTAGAGGGAAAAAGGAGGAATTGGCAATAAAATACAGGTTCTCAGGGATTAGGGTCAAATTAATACTGGCTAAAAATTAAGTATTGGCTTTGTAGAACTTTCCAGGATGAGATGATGGCTTGATGACAATAAGCACAAAATCCATGAGGACACAGTGGATTAAGTTTCATAAAGTTGTGGGTTAATTTTTAAAAGATGGTAGGAGTTTACCAGAAAAAAAAAATATATCAGAGAAGGACATTCTAGACAAGGAGTACACCATTTGAAAGGCTCCAGATAGCACGTTTCAGATAATAGTGTGATTGGAGCACAGGTTAAACGCGAGGAAACGATGGGAGAGAAAAACAGCGATGCATGGAGCAGCCAGATCTTAACAGTGCACTTCAGTTTTATTCAGTTGGACAGGATTATTACCTCCATTGAACCAGCCACTGGTCTGGGAACACAGCGACAGAAAAGAGCCCATGAGAAGTTCGGTCTAGTAGGACATTCAGATGCCAAAACAGATAATGTTTACATGTTGTAGAAAATGCAGTAATAGGTGAATGCCTGGGGCTATCTGGAACACTAGTCTGGGGATGTCAGGAAAGTCTTCCTGGTAAGAGGTAACACCTGAGGTTTGTCTTGACAAATGAGTTGGAAGAGTGAGTCAAGCTTTTTATGGATTTGTAAATCATAATAAAGAGTTTAGGTTTTATTCTGTAAGGTTATTGAGACGAAGAGGGGTGGAGTAGGATTTTAAGCAGAAGAGAGAGGTGCTCCTAGACTTCCTGATTATTAAGACCTTGTACCTGCTCTGATCATGGCTCAGTTTGATGCCCTTTAATCCCTTGTCTTTCATCAAATGGTTGGGAAGGAAAATAGGGGGACAATCTCTCATTACCCTGGCTGGAGATTTCTGCCTTGTTGAAAATTTTTTTTTATTAAATGAGATAAATCTGACTTAAAGAGCATAAACCTATGAAACCAAAGATAGAACCAATGGAATTCTTTTGTGATATATACTCATATTTAATTAAAATAAAGTTTGGTTTATTCAACCATGAGTGTAAACCGTGACAAAACTCCAAGTGAAGAGAATTAAATTTATTGAGGAAACAACATAGGAAAGCATGATGCAATGATTTTATTTTCATAATTAAGCATAATAATTGTAGGGAAAACAACATATTATAATAACATATAATTGTCTTTTCTGGAATCCTTTAATTAACCACTATAAACTGCAAATCTGAAATGTGCTTGACACACCACTATTAAAATATTACAAAAATAGCTTCTTCTGAAACCTCCTCTTGCACTGAAATCATGAAAAGTGAAAACCAGTAACAAACCTACTTTACCTCTGTCACTAGCAGGCAGTACTTAAGGTATTTAACAAAACATCTGGCACAATGGCCAGAAAGCTAGTTTGTAATGTCTTGGAATAGAAATTGTGCTCAAATTGCGTCATCTAGTGAAGATTTCTTTTTTTGTTGTTTTTTAATTTTGAGGGGAGGTAATTAGGATCAGTAATCAAACTGGCTCAGGGGTTGACAGGAAAGTTTCAGGCTTTAAACCTCACATAAATCCCACTGACCTTATTTCATCCAAGATTCAAAGCCAAATATCCAGGCATTTCCAAAGGTAAGTACGATAGAGCTTTCCTAGTCCAGTTGTAAATCCTATACAAAATATGGTAATTAAAATAACAAAGGATGATATTTTAAATATATATTCCCCAGGATGATTCCAGGGCCATTTGGGGGTTATGTGAAAGACTGAGGAAAGGTGAAAATTCTGTTTTGACATACTAATATAAATTGCATATTAGATCCTCAATTGGAAATTTTAGATGTTTGCCACTGAAGGTGCAGGGAGAAGTCAGAGCTAAAGTTAAAATGTTTGGGAGTTGTCAGCAGATAGTTGGTATTGAGAGTATTGGACTGGAGAAGACCATTAGGGCATGAGTGTAAGTAGAAAAGAGTAGAGATCTGTGGTTTGAGTCCTGGGAAACTCCAACATTTAGATTTTAGGAAGATGTAGAATAGCCAGCAAAAGAGACTGAAAAGAAATAGCCGTCAACATAGAAAGATGACCGAAAAAAGTGGCTTTTTTTGTGGAAGCCAAGTAAAGAGTTTTAATAGAGAATGATCAACAGTACTAAATGCTTTTAATATTATTGATATTCTTACTTAAGAAGAGGATTGAGAATTTAGCATTGGAGTTGGCAACACAGAGCTTATTGGTGACCTTGACAAATGTGGTTTTGGAGGAGTTTCTGAAACAACATCCTGATTGGAGTGAGTTTAAGAGAAATGAGAAAGAAAATAAATGGAGACAATACTTTCAACCATGTTTGCAGAGAAATGTGGCAGGAAGATGTAGGATTGGAAAAAAAAAAACTGTTCTTATCTGAGAAATACTGTATAATTACTGTGTCTATGAAAATGATCCGGTAGAAAGGGTAAGATTATGATATAGGAGGGATAGGTGACAGCAACAGGAACAAAGTCCTTGAGAAAGGATCTTTTCATAAGTGCAGAGTTTGGCCTTAGAGTGGTGTTGATTCAATAGTTGATCCATTGTGACAAAAGGAAAGACAGGTGACAATAGTGGCTAACACCAATCTTGCATTTGCTATGTGCTTTAAGGCATTGTACATTTGTTAACTCCTTCAAAACTCCGTAACAACACCATGAAGTAGATACTGTTCTTGTCCCCATGTTACATTAAGGAAACAGAGACACAGTGATGTCGAATAATTTGCCCAAGATCACACATCTAGTAAGTGACAAAGCTAGGATTTGAACACAAGTAGTTTAACTTGAGTTCACTTACCGATACTACCTTTCAAGAAGGAAGTAGTTTGACAAATTTTTATGGTAAGCACTAACAGAAACTCTCACCTGATTCCTTCTGTTTTCTTGGTGAAATAATGAGCAAAATTATCAGCTGAGTGTGAAAAGAAACTGTTGGCATTAAGGAGAGGAGAGAAGATGCGAATGAATAATTTAGGAGAATGAGAGCCAGTTTTGACAAGGAAAGTATAGAAGGATTTTCAGGAAGTACTAAGAACATATTTGATGTTTGTGATCATAATTTTAAAGTGAGACTAGTCATCATGATGTGTATTTTTCTCCAGCTACAGTCAGTAACTAAGATCCATGCACTAGAAAGTTGGAGAGTGGGGTGTTTGCAAGTTTGTGGTTTTGCCCTGCTAGGTGGTAAATGGTGAAAGGGGCAAAGCAGTAGGTATATATGGCATGGTTGACCATAGTGTGTAGTAGTAGCTCAATAAGAAGAACATAGTGACTCAGTAAGACGAACATGAAGATATTTGTGGGATATGCAAGAGAAGTTTCAGTCAGTAGGATAGAGTGACTAGTTTTTTTTTTTAATAGAACCATATATATTTTTTAATTGAAGTATAATCAGTCTGCAATGTTGTGTCAATTTCTGTTGTACAGCATAATGTTTCAGTCATACATATATACACATACTCTTTTTCATATTCTTTTTCATTAGAGGTTACTACAGGATATTGAATATAGTTCCCTGTGCTATGTGTCAATGGAATAGAGTTACCAGTGGGTTTTGGACCATTAAGCCTATACCTAAGACTAAATAAAAATGCAAACTTAAAACAATTATCTAAACTTTGCATTACTTTATTTTCTCTTTTCTGGCTCACTTTTCAGTGAAAGCATTCCTTGAATGCATTAATATGAAAGTCTGTGTTGCTAAACAAAATACTGTTTATGAGTTAAAAGATCTAGTTTCTATCTGCTGATAGGTTGACAATGTTTCTATTGTAAATACAATTCTTGAACAAGAAAGTCATTATTAATATTCCATTATTAAAGCTAAAATGAGTTGGTTTTAGCTTCCATCACTTCTGTGTTAGGGGTATCACTCATTCAGTTCTATCTGATTTCCCCCTGGAATTAGCAGGAGACAGACTGAGATCAATGTGCTATGGGCCAAATGTTTGTGTCCCCTCAAAATTCAGGTGTTGAAACTTTTAATCCCCAGTAGGATGGTATTTGGAAGTGGAGCATTTGGGAGGTAATTAGGTCATGGGGGTGGAGTCCGTATGATAAAATTAGTGCCAGTATAAGATGAGACATATGCTCTCCATCATGAGAAGATACGAGACAGATCCTGCAAACCAGGAAGCAGGCCATTACAAGACAATAGATCTGTTGATGTCTTCCTCTTGGACTTCCTAGCTTCTAGAACAGTGAGAAATAAATGTCTGTTGTTTAAGTCACTCAGTCTATGGTAATTTGTTGTAGTAGCCCAAGCTGACTAAGACACCATGCTCATGAGTTTGGGGAAGAAGGAAGCAAATTCCCAAATATCTGGCTTCTGAATTAAGGGACTACTACACAGCCACTAATACCTCTTATATCTCTTAGGAGTAGCATTATCCTGTAAGTCTGTCTTTTCTTCTCTACTTTGAGTTGCATTATAAAAGGATTCCTTCTGTTCTTATACCTAGATAAGTTCTTGACCCAAGGAAAAGGGTGAGTATCTATCTGTTCATTTCTTTCCAGGAAAATTGCAACAGCCTTCTACCTACTCTTCCTGCTTCTCTGTGTAGCCTTCACCTCCAACTCCAGCCCACCCTCGTCATCAAAGCTAAAGCAATCTTCTCAGAGTATGTATTAGATCATCTCTCTTGCTTCTCTGCTCAGAAAACTCAAGGGTCTCCCACTGCAGTTAAAATAAAATCCTAGGTCATTAGAAATCCTTATTTGAGTTGGCCCTCAACTGCCTCTTCCAAATTCTTTCCTACCCATCTCTTACTTACCCACCAGGCTTCAGACACACTGGCAGACACACTGGGCCTTTTTCTGCTGACACAACCACCTTGCTCATTTCTCTTTTGAGGCTTTTACACTTGTTCTCTTCGGACTTCTCTCAGATGTTTTATGTTTTGCCTCCTCATTGTTTAGGTCCAGCTCAAATGCTACTCTTTTGAAAAAGTTTTCATACTACCAGATCTCAAGTACTTCTCATCTGCCCCATTTTTTCTATCATATTACCTTTTCCCCCTTCCTAACACTTACCACAAACCAAAATTGTCTTATGTGTGTGCTTACTGCCTGTCTTTATCCACTAAATGCAGCATCCTTGGAAGATGATACTGTGTCCATACCTGACAGTTCCTGGAACGCACTGAGTGTTCAATACATACATGTGACCTGCCTGAGAAAGGAGAGGGGAGGAAAAAACACCACCTTGTCTCACTTAGTTATGGATTGGCTTCACATCATTATGTACATCATAAGTCATAATTTATAATAAGGAAAAAAAAGAAGAGTAATATCACAAACAATTGAAGGAAGAGAATTTTTAGGTTTATTTTAGCTGGTTTTAAATTTTTAAGCTACTTTTTAATTTTAGGAAATTACAAAAGGTGAATTATTTGCAGAGATTACAGAGTCTGTCCTCCACACCACTGCATATGCACTGTGAGGAGAGCTATAGATGCCATACAGTCCTCTGCCCTCAAGGACCTCACATTATTCTTGCTGCAAAGGAATACAAACAAATGACAAAAGGACATGAAGAAATATTATATAAATAATTGCAACTTAAAAATCATTTTAAAATTCCTGACTGACTTTGGATTTGAATTCTACAAGGGAAAATTCACATGAGGGTTGCAACTTGTCAGAGAGACTGAAGAATGACTTTAAGGAAATAATTTTTCTTCTTAGTTTCTCGATCTCTATATTGAGACACTCGGTCTAGCTGAACCTCTGACATTCCCCTCCATTCCAAGATCATATGATTTTACAAGGTACACAAACTATCTCACATTGAAATAAAAAGTGAATATACATTATTTGTCTTATGTATTTTGGTTTAACAAAATGCATTTATAATATATAGAATGAAAAATAATTTATTTGGTAGATCCAGCATATGTTCTCATACCAACAAATATGTATTTCTTTAATTCTAAAAAATAAAGGTCTATTCTGAATATAATGGTAAGATACATCAGAACTAGGCTATTAATAAAAATATTACGGTCATCCTTTCTTTTTTTCTTCCTGTTTCCTAAATTAGTTAAATAGATCAATAAATAAATGGATAGTGCTTTAGATAAAACATTAATCAAGATATTTATGCATTTTTATATAAGAAAATGATTAGTATACCAACAATCAAAAAAGATTTTGAAACAATAGATAAGAATATCCTGTAGTTGTCTTTATGTTCCATTCCAAGGTTACATTTCTTTCAGAGTCCAGTCTTGGAGGTAATCCAGTCACGATAAGCAGTCACCCGAGTGTAGACACCTGGTTTATTCTTTTTACCACATCCTTCACCCCAGCTTACTATTCCAACAAGGTGCCATATATTCCTAGAGTTGGGGTAAGCTAGTGGTCCACCAGAATCATTCTAGAAGAAAAGAGGGAAAAATGTTTCGTGTCTTGTCGAAGAATTTCCTTTTACCTCTCCTCTGGAGTTGCAATGCCCTGGGCATTGCAAACATCCACCCTCTGGGCTTAGAACTGTGGAACTCTTGGGTTTCTTCAAAACCCAGGGCAACTACCAACCAGAATACATTGCCTACAGCAGCTAAATATTGGATTGGAAAGACTAGGATTTGATTTTGTTAATTAGTCCAGCCTTAACTATGGAGAAAGTGCCTCAGCTGCTCCATGAGGAAGCCTCTGAAGAACGGATGTCACGTGCACGTGCTAAACGTCCTGCTGCATCTCTCCATAAGGAAGAGACAGCATTCTTGTCGGCAGGGTGCCCATAAAATAGAGCCAAACTTATTTTATCACCTTGTAAGTATGGATTCCTAGACTGAAAACTTCATGAGGGCAGGCATGGTGTTCACCACTGCATCCTCAGCATCTACGCTGGTATCTGGTACATTAATGAGAGTAATAAATATTTGCTTTCTGGATTGAAATAAGAAGTTACTCTGTGAAAATCATTAAGACAAAAATTTTTTTGTGTGGTGATAAAAACTACCACTGAATTAGTACTTTGGGAAAAAATGATTTGATAATATTTCTTGAGGTACCTGACAGGCATCAGCTTCTCCTGACATAAATCCAGCACACAGCATTGTATCAGTCACCAAGCCAGATAACGCATGTGGAGCATTGCAAACTTTGTTATCAATAATCTTCAGAAAGGCCTGCCGAAGTATTACTGGAAGAGGACCTAAAGGCAATAAATTCTGCAAATTATAGAGATCTTAACCTTGTTTGTTGATACAAAGAGCTTCTGTGGAATAAAGCCGATTCTTTGGTCACCAAGAGCCAGCCAGTCCCTGACTAGACTGGTTTCTTTCTGATGTTTATTATCTGGCTGCCGCATACATTATTCCAATTTTTCCAATTCTCATTCTCAGAGGTATTTCAGAAACTGAAAACAATACCATGCTTTTGGTCCCATCACTTTGTTTTCTTTTCAGTATATTTACTGATTGGTTAATTGTGTGAGAAAGTGATTGATTGATTGATTAAATATTATTCCTGTGAAGATATTACATATTTACAGAAAAACTCACCATTCATATAAAGTGTTCCCCATCCTGTAACTACAACGCTGTCATTTTCTGAGAGCTTCATTTTGGCTTCAGGAAGACAAATCGTACGAACGTATTTCGTAAAAGAGACTTCTTCAGCAAGCTGCACAAGGGCAATATCATCGTGAACCCCAGCCTTGCTATAATTTTCATGAAAAATAATATTTTGGACTTTCCTTGTCATATATGGTTTATTTACTACAGTTCCAAAGTTGACAGTCCAGTCTTCTGAATTATTTTTCCTGGAGGACACAATTCAATTAAAATTCACTCAGTTTGGGGTGTTCACAGAGGTTATTATCTTATAATTTTAAGGTATGAGGTTCCCAAACAATACTTATAAAGCACTTAAATTCTTATTTTTAAAAATTGTCTTTGACGTGGGGATGTTATAAATGCTGCAGTCACATAAAAATAGTGCTAAGGACTATTAGAGCTGTTAGCTTTCTACAAATCCTCCTGACCAGAGTCACTGATGTTTCCTGCTGCTTCAGCCCCGTCCAGTTTCTGAGCATTTGAGTTGGGTAGGGCTCACATGAGCAGCCCCAATGGAAGGGGTCCAGAATCACTGTTCTTTCCTACCATACACCCTGCACTCCTAGAACCTGTGGCAGTCTCCAGGCACTTCCATAAATTTTAAAATTGCAAATTATTTTAACACAGTCACATTACATTTACCAAGTCAATGCCTCTTGGCTTCTAATTTAGATTTTCTGACCAGTTTCTCCAGTTCCCCTGAGATTCTTTCTCAGTTAGGACCTAACATCCTATCTAACCATTTTTACCTTCCTCAAAATGTCAGGTATTGGCGGTTTTTTTGGTGGTTTTTTTTTTAAGGGTTTCAAGACCTTCCTATAACTGTGACACTGTTCAATCTTTCTCCCATTTTAAAATCTTCAGTGACTCCACATACTCAATAGCTGTGTTTTTCCAGTAAGTTAGCATCTTGTCATTTAGAAGTATTCCCGATCCCAGATATAACTACATTTTCTAAGCATATTTTCTAATGTTTCCTTTTACAAATCCTCTAAGATTCAAATTATTCTCTTTGCTTGCTGTCCACAGAATACAACTTGTGTTGTTTCATGTCAACACATTTGAAGAAGGCTATTTTCCCAACTCGAAATGCTTATTATCCTTTCTCATCTACTCACCCTATCAATCAAGTCTTTCATCTTTAGAGTCTGGATCAAATCTTACAACTGCATACCTCAGCTAGATATGTTCTCTCTTGTCATCAGGTTTCCATCAAACTTAGTACCTGTGTTGTACATACACCATGCCACCTTCTACTTTTAATACATCACATTTAAATTTCTTCAAATAGATTGTAACCCCCCAGAGGACAAGACAAATAAGCACCTTGTAACTGGAGTCAGACATACCTGTATTCACATTCAATTTCTGTTATTTAAGAGCTGTATGATCTTGGTCAAGTTACATCACCATTTCTGAACCCTAGATTTCCTCATCTTTAAATAGGTTAAATTATACCTTCCATATGGAATTACTATTATGATTAAATAAAATGATGTAAGTAAAGCACTTAACATTGGGCTAAAGCAGCTTTTTAGAAAATGTTAATTTGCTTCCATTCACTTTTCCCCCCTTCCAAATTTAAATTTCTTTGCTGCCCTTCAATTATACAAGTATTTGTAAATTTCATATGGCTTGGCAAACTTCACACATTCAAGTTAACCCCCACAGACTATCCGAAATAGGCCTGCACCTAGACTCCTACATTTAGTGAAACTCTCAAACTTACTTAGCAAAGCAGTGAGCTGCAGATAGGAGCCACCTGCTGCTGATCAGAGAGGCACCACAGTAGTGCTGGCCCTTCCATTGCATGCTTGCCTGCCACGGCCAGGCCCCACCCACGGCTTTTTTCCCATTCACAATTCGATTGCCAGATGTAATACTGTTGGCCAGTTGTCTCCCACAACCTAAAGAAAAGATTTATTTATACAAGAGCAGGTATCTGTGATTATGCTTTATAAGAAGTATTTTTAAAACATTACTTGAAACCCTTCAGTGATTGTTCAGCACCTCCTAACAATGCTGTCTCTTTCCTGTAATGTATTCATATCATGGTAGTCCACTCTATCTTCGTTTGGGTGATGTTTACTTTTCCTCTTTTTCAGTCTTAAACGTCTTTCACTTACTGAGTTACATTGTATCTGTCTTATAATTTTACTCTCCCCAAATAGATTGCAAAGTTCTTGAAGGTAGAAACTTTGCTTCATTAATGTCTGTATGTTGCATAGCATGTACAGTGCTGTCTGTAAAGCCCCATGTGGATAATAGATATTCCAGAAATATCCACTGATTGAATGAATGCATGGATGTACCATGTTGTGGGCCCCATGATACTTTAAAGAGAATTTGTTTAAAAGGTACAGAACTGTTTTTTACCTTATAATAGACGTATTTTTCTATAGCCTAGTTTTGCATTTTCTTATTATCCTAAGTTGTCCTTTTTCCTTCCCTTTTTTTTATATATTAACTAATTCAAACAAGATATTTTTCATGATTCCATTCTTTGCAAACAGTTGTCATTTCACCCTTTTGGACAACCACTTACAAATGGTCAGTGTTTTTTAAAAAGGAATTCCCAATAAATATCTAGTATATCCAATAATTTTGAAAAACTACTATAGATTTCCACCTGAGGTGCTTCTAGATACTTTCTAGAAAAATGATAGAAAACTGTTTGTGAGTGTATTAAATTTATAATAAAGTTTCTAAACTTACAGTTGTTTGTAAGCATTTCAGCATGAGCCTTGCTGATTTCTGAAATTAAAAAAAAATAAAGTTGATAAAATATCATCATGCAATTCTCTTCAACCCAAGGACTAGATTTCCTAACCTAATTACAGCCAACATTTAACTATTCAGGCTAGTTCGTGTATTGCTTATCAACCCCTCTCACTCTTACTTGTTATATTCTGGCCATCTCTCCACATCTTTACCAGGTAGTACAGGAAAAGGAAATAAAAAAGCAAAGCTCTCAGTTTTATGATAGTTGAAGTAAAATATTTAGTGAAGTAAGAAGCTTATACTCTTACTAAAAGAGGCACTGGGCATAATCTTTGGATTTCTTTCCCTTAGATAATTCTCATTACTCTGAAATACTCAGAGTTATCTATATTTTAAAGGAAAAAAATCCAACTAAAATTACATTGGGCCTATCCTACTCTTTGCAAGTCATCTCATTACTAAGACTGAATTATGAAATTTTGAGAATTTAACTTAAATTCAAGTCTCTTTTCCACTGGGAAGAGACTTTAGAGAGAAAGAGAAGAGAGAACTAAAAAAGAACACATCAGAAAGTGCTAACTCTTAAATCTCGGGGATACAGAGGGGCAGTAACTGGTACAGTCTTCTTTCCCAACAACTACTCACGAAGGAATTGTATTGCTTCTTTCAGAAGCTCTGCCTCAGACTCACTTGTCATGAGTGGCCCATTGGTGACAGGGTCTGTGTTCTGAGGCAAAGGACCTGTGACTGGCAGCTGGCAGCCATTATAGCTTTCAAGGACACTAGGATCAATTGTCAGTCTGGAAGAACCACAAAACTGGGCTCTGGAACCACAAGCTTAGACCACCTAAATAGACCTTTTAACAATCCAAGTTAGAGTTTCAGGACAAATGCAGGACCTTCAAGATGCTTACAAACGTTACTTTCTGCACTGAGACAAAATTCTGTCATTTTCTTCTCTTGTTTTCTGGGGAATTATTTCAGACAAGTTTTTCTTTAGTAGGATTACTTCCATTCTTCTACAAGAATCAATAAGAGCTCTCTGTCCTCAATTTCACACTTACTCCTACAATCTTCAGCTCAATGATCAAGAAAACACTTAAGTCTGTTTCCTATAATGAGATCCTGACAAAAGTAGAAGGTAGGGAGAATAATGCTTCAATTACTACCTTTCACCCCCTTTTCCATCCATAATACCCAACCCTCCCAAACTCACAAGCATATCTGTGGTTCAACACTCCTTCCTATCACTGTTCAGACAAAGATTCCATAGCACTACCCTTTCCACTATCAACTCAATGGTAGGAGTGCCAGAGTTTGGAAAGACTATTTTTTCCTAAGTAAATTTTTTCCTAAGTACATTTTTTCTGGTACTTTTTTTTTTAATAGTCTAGATACTTAAGTAGTAGAAAATAATTAAAATAGTTGAAATACCTATAAATTTAAGGGAGGTGGGAACTGCATTCCAGGATGCCATGTTGTCTTTCAATATCTGATGTAAGATAGCTTCTATTTCAGGCTTCATGCTATTCTTCTTTGCTGGAGGAAACTTGAATGTCAGCTGTAACTGTACACTGGAACCACTGGGATTAGGACTGGACAAAACAGAAATGTTCTCATGTGCTACTTCCTGATTTTTTAGATGTCTTATGAACATACTGAATTTCCCACATTGTAATTATTATATTGCCTTTACATATATTAAAAAACAATACACAGATATTGTCCCAGTATATATAAAGTTCAAGGATCCTTAAAAATCTTCTAATTGGTTTAGAGGTATTGTTTGTGAAAGAGGATGTGAACGTTAGAAATCAGAATATTTCAAACATGTATGAGAAACTGAGTACTGGCCAACAAATAATTGGCTTGAAATTTCATTATAATACAGTAAAAAAAAATAGTGTTTTGTACAGATGTTTTCTTAATTTTAGAGGAAGAGATAAATAAGAACTTAAATGCAGGGCTGGGAAGCATTCAAAAGATAAATTCTAGCATATATTCAAGAGCCAGAACTAAGCTTCTTCCCGTAGTTTCTTATGAGTGTCCACCCCAATGGATCTATACAATGAGAAGGCTCAGAAAGATAATTCTAAGCATAAGAATATCTCCGTTATCTGTATATTCAGTACATTATTTTTATTGATCAGGAGAGACAATTAATTCATTTTGGAAGACTGTCAATGCAAAAGCTATATTAATCACAATTTTTAAGAAACCACAGCTCTATTTTCAAATAATTAGGATCAATTGAAGGGCCTTCAGACGTTTTTGTCTGTCTGGAGGTAAGTAGGTTGGTTGGTTGTCTAGCTGGATTTTTTTTTTAGTTTTAAGGAATTCAGACTTCTCCAGAATAGATACTGACAGTTGCTAAATTACAAATGCTCTCTCCCTTAATCACTTATCCCCTATGCTCCGTGATACCTGCCTCCCCGCATCTCTCACCACCACCATTACCACTGTCAGGCACACTTACAATACATATTTAGACAAATGTTATCGTAAAGATTCACTTTTCTCCACAGTCATTACAGTGATGGTGATTATTAAAGAGACCGAAGGAGGATTATTTTAAGAAAGATACGGCCAGACGAGTATGAATGGGAAAAGAGGTGGCTAGTAGATGGATAGCAAGACAATCTTTATTTTCCGTAGAGTTACAATTGTCTTTTAAATTATCTTTTATCATAGAAGTCAGTTAGAACTGACTGCCACCAACAACCTTACAATTCCCCTTCAAGTACCGAGATTACAGATTTGTACAGAACACTTCCTACCCTGAACAGAAATTTGTTAGATACAGTGATATTTTAATTTATGGGGAGTCCTTCCTTCCTTCCTTCCTTTTTTCCCTTCCCTTCCCTTCCTTCCTTCTTCCTTCCCTCCCTCCCTCTCTTCCTTCTCTCCTTCTCTCTTCCTCTCTCTCCCTCTCTCTTTCTGTTTTTCATCACTGTTGTTACTTAAAACCAGGACTAATGTGACATATTACCTACATCTTCTTCCATATAATCTTGAATGAATTTATACTTACAGAAGTTTCATGACCTGAGAGTTGATATATTCTTTGTATACCCTAGAATTCTGAAATGTGGTAGATATCTGTCAAGAGAAAAAACCAAAAAAGCCATGATGTATGTTTCAATCAAATTTATAATAAAGTTAATAAAAAAGATCTCTTACTTACTTTAGTCTCAATATCTTTGCTCAGATTTGTGCTGGCTTCTGAAACTGCTTTTTCACAACTGTCATTATATGTGACTCCAGAAATATGAAAATTACCTTGGTAATAGTAAATCTTTCCTGTGAAATAAAGAAATATTCAGAAAATTTTAAAACAGGAAACGGCTTCAAGCCCCTCTGTATCTTTATCTCAAAATTAAATTTCAATAGATGTACTCAGTTAGGGCAATTAGTTTACTACCACTGAATGAGATATTCCCCTAGCTGTCATCCAACTCAAGTTACTCTATTAACAAAGATTGTATTAGCTCCTAAGCCAAAATCCTAGAGCAAAAGGGTTCATCTTTCAAAATGATTTCAAACAACCTTTGCAAGTTTGAATGTCCATTTTTACTTCACAAGAAGCCTGGTTCAACTAATTTAACTTTAGGTAATACAAGCTTGTCTAGTCTTATATCTGAAATGATAGATGGTTGAACATGTAGAGAAATTCAGGGGTGACTTATCATTCCACACACTTCCTACTCAAGCCAGGATGCCTGTAGTTCTCTCTTTTGCATTACTCCTTTCCACTAAGTCATTGTTTCTCCAGAAGAAGGGATCTATTAAAATGCAAACTATATTTTGGAAGGTTAACTAATTAGGCTACTGGTCCCCACTAACATATTGACAGAACTTCTTCACGGGGGCTTAATATGGAAAACTCAGAACTATCCTTAAGGAAATGATGTGAAGAATGTTATTTTTTAATGAGCAGAGACAAAAAGAGGCTAGAAGGATTCAGACTATGGAGAGTTCATGGATAGACATGCCAAGCAAGAGTCTGAGTGTCTACTACACTCATGAAGGACAAGTTTTGAAATTTGAAATTAAGATGATTATGGAGAAACAAAGGAGAAGCTAGGTTGAAAGAAAACTTGAATTGTCACTGAATCAAGCAAAATGTGTCCATATGACATTATTGTATAGGGTGATATATTTCAGAGGAATAAAACAAAAATCATGATAAAGTAGAATAATACACTTGAAGTATTAAAATGTGGGTTTGTGTTCAGCTATGTGACTTAAATCCTGTGATATCAAGCAAATCACTTGAGTTGCCTGAACCTCAGTTTCCTGCGTGTGAGACTAGGGATAGTAGTAAAACCTGCTCTCTCAAGTTCAAAGGATTATTGTGAGGATCAAGTGGAAGAGTAGGTAACAAATTTGTTTAAAAACCTTAAACAGTTACACAAATTTTAGAATTAATTTTTCTGAAAAGTAAAAATAAACTGGAAAACCAAACTTTCTGAATGTAGGTTTAATAAAAGATATTAAAAATAAGATCAAGTTAGTATGAACATTCAGCCATTTAACCATTCTTGACTGTCCACTATTAGAAGAACCATTAGTGGATTATCCATTCTTACTTATCAATTATATCTTTAATAATCAATATTAGAAATGAGCCAAGAAGAGTAGGGATCTCCAAAGCTTGAGGTATATTTACTAAAAATGTACAGCTTAACTGCAAACCTACTATATAAGCTCCTTTATTGACAACAAATATTGGCACCAAAGTATTGAATTTTTCAGTCTTGCCCATACTCCCATAGTTGGTGATACAACTTACAGAGAGGATCAAGGAAATACAGAATTCAGAAAAATTTATAAACTTTGGTGTCAAATTATATAAAATTATTATGTTGAAATAAAATAGTAGTGACAAAGTTTCCATAAGGAAATTTAATATTCATATTGTTTCTTACCAATTTCTAAGAGTTAAAAGAGATTTAGTGGTAAGGGTGAAAATTGAGTAGTCAATACTGACCAACTGCCAGAAAATGAACAATGAGACCAATAGTTATTCCCAAGATTGCCATCGTTCCAAGGAAGATAAGGATTGTCATCCACAGTGGCCAAGATCTTCTCTGGGAAAATACGTTGTACCTACCAAAGGAGGAAAACGGCTCAAATCAGATGATAGATATTCTAAATCTACCTGTTTCTCCTCCAACTCATACAACACAGTTTATAACTTATGCATTAGGTCTTTATGTTAGTTTAAAACACAGATGCCTTAACTGTCTCAGTGAGGATGGACATTACTGTTCGTCCATTTAGCAAGTCATCTTTGAGTACTGTGTTACAACAGTGAGTAAAATAGCATGGTTTGTGTTCTTACGTTGATAAGGAGAAGTTGGTTTGCTTTTTTATTTATCTAAAGCAAGTTATAAAACATTACATGTGGTCTGGTTGTATCTTTGTAAACTAAAGCCACATCAGATGTGTGGACATATATAGATTTATAAACACAAATATATAACATCATTTATATGTTTAATTGTGTAGGGAAACATCATGATGTCAAAAGCAACTTTCCCATATTATAAGATTATGGGTAGACTTTTTGTCATTTTTGTTTACTTTATTCTTAACTATGTTTTCTGATGTTTCTATAATAAATATAGATTATTTGTAAAATATAATTTAACAGACAGGTAAGATTCATCATCAAAACCAATCAATTAGATGAAAAATAATCAGAAAACATTGTGACTTGGCATCATACAAATAGAGAGGTCTAGGGTTACAGTTAGGCCATATGGCCACCCTTAGTCTAATTTTATAAAGTTTGGACATTGTTTATTCTTTATAGCTTGAAAGATATGATGTCATGAAATTGTCCATTTGGACGAAGACCTGTAACACACAAAAAACAAAATCTGATTTCAAGTTTCAAAATAGCCTCAGCTGTTTCTTCAATCTCTTTGTATTCTGCATCACCCTAAACAAAACTTGCAAAACAGAAGAGTTTGTAATCAGTGGGTACATTTAGCAAATCATATATTCCCTGTGAGCAGGAGAACCTTTTTGTTCTAATCTTTCTAGGACTAACTGATTTTTAGGTAGAGAAGGTCCTTTAAAAATAAATGAGTACCTTATGCCACACCTGTACAACTCCACCCAGTTTTGTTTCCTCTCTGTTCTCTATTCTTAATCCTAACTCTTCCTTGTATGCTTTTATACTAGAATTCAGTTGTTTAATCTCATCCTCAGAGCAAAACATCTATTTAGGCATGGTATTTCTTATACTAGATAAATCACAGTTTAAAAGGAGTATACAGTTAAGGTAATTAATAATGATATTTATAACCTTATTAATATCCAATAATCTGTGTCTTCTAATGAGTAGAAAAGTTCACTGTGATAGCAAAGTCTGAAATTTGTTTTGGATTAGTCAGTTGTAATGTAGTCTGGTAGCTCAGTCTTTCTGAGACATGAAAGTTTGAAAGACTCACACAGGTAGCCTAAATTATGTACATGGCACATAAAGTAGCTGAGACAGTTTCTATGCAAGTAATCACTATATTCAGCTTATAAAATGTTTATCGTTGAAAGCCCATTTTAGGTGTTCTTGGAAGTTCTAAAGAATACATATAGTTGACTGCAGCACTGATAAGCTTTTCCCTTTCATTATGGATTTCTTTCAGTCATAAGCATAATTAGTCCCCCAAAACACACACACACATGAAAACAAAAACAATTCAGCAGTAGTAAACAATCCTATTTTTTAAAAAAAGAACAAAAGCAGAGTCTACAGAAAGAAAATCATTTGAAAACCTTTTAAATTTTGAGGCCCCTTGTATTTTGCCAGGTGCTAATTTAGAATCTGTGTTGTAAAGTACATTATTCCAAAATCTATGTACTAGAGAACAAAAATAATAGTTCTTATGGGTGGATATAAAAAGTAAGCAAAATTTTGCTAAAATTCGTTTCCCCCCCCCAAATTTCTGAAAATTTCCCAGAGACTAAATACAGGGCCTTTAGGCCTCAGAAACAATTGCATGGGCCCAGAAATAACAATCTAAATTATAAAAAGCAACCAATTAACAAAAAACTAGAGAATACGCTATAGCAGCTTGTTAGCTTTTATAGACTTACTCTCCCAATTAAAATCCCATTTACCTGGACATAGTATTTTGATAGTTGTGGTGGTGCCACTGGCAATGGTAGTGATGATGATGATGACAGTGGTGACAGTGATAATGATAATAAGGATCTTCTGGTGTAGCTTTTAAGATGATCAGTGTTTCATAGGTTTATGTGCTACATCCAGTGTTGGTTTGTTTTTTGGGCTGGGTGAAATATGGAGAACAAATAAGATGAAACTTGTCTGACTAATGTTAATGACTGTCATATTTCTATTGTTTCAAGATAGGAGTCATCCAGGGAATGACAAACTTCCTTGACTTGGCTATTTTGAAAAAAATAATTGCCAAGTCTTGGATTTGTCACCTAAAGCTACACCCCAAAAACAGCTTTGTGGTAAGTCGGGATAATCCTAACTCTGTGTTCGGTCAATTCCATCATTCTGGCTTCTTCTTCCTTAACTGAAACCAGCTGTAACTAGGTAGAAATTTCTGACAAAAGACTTTTCACAGGGTACCAATTTTAATATAACTAATATTGCCATCATTTTGCTTAACTTTTTAGCACCCCTATGCCACCTGGACTGAATGACCAATGCCCTCTGGCAAGAAACTGTATGTTTGTAAATCTCAGGCAATATAGTCCTTTCCTTTCATAAACTGACCCTAATACAGTTTTTCCCAGTTTTTGGTCACTCTCTGCTGCCTTCATATGGCTGGTTTTTATGTTTTTTCCAAACTTTGTAATTATTAACTCTAAGAGAGCTTGATATAAGACTACCATTGCTGGAAGTGGAACTAATTATTGGTGATTTTTTAAAAAAAGATTTTCTTAATTTTAGTTTAAAAATTGTCAATATTTCCTTTTAAGGTTAGTATTTTGTGAGTATATGTGTGCAATTCATTTAAGAAATCTTTGCCTTTCATAAATATATACTTCCATGTTTTCTTCTAAAACCTTTAATGTTTCTTCACTGTCTGCACTTAGGTCAACAATTCACATTGCATTTATTTGTGTGTGCATTATGAAGTAGGAGTAAAAGATGCATCTTTTCCCATATGACTATTAATTGACCCTGTACATCTTATTGAAATCATAAACATGCAATCTTTATCCACCGCCCTTCAATGCCACCTTTCTTATAAATCAAGTATAAATCAAGTGTGGATCTCGTTCTGAACTTCTTTTATTGTTTCTTTGATTTATTTTTCTATTACTGTGCCATATCACACTACTTTGATTATTGAAGTTATAGAATGTATGCCAACTCAAAGAAAAACACGCATTATAAGAGTTGTGAATTCAGAGTCTTACTATAGCCTGGTGGACAGCCATTCAGTTAGCTCTGAGGAAAAGGCTCCAAAGAGGTAGGGGAAAAACCAAATTAAATATGATTACCAGATTAAATCTCGGTAAAAGATTACTGCTAGTCACAAAGAACAGATATCCCAAGTCAGTGATTTTAGTGCTTTTCTGTAAAATGGAAAATGCAAAAATCCAAGGTCATTGAAATTCTTCCTGAGATGTTTATCTATTTAAGGAGCATACTTGTCCAAAGCACGGAGGGCCTTACTCATTATGCTGTCCTCTTAATTTCATCTCACAGTGCAGTAGGTCAGTGAATATAGTGGGTTGTGACTTAATCCTTGTAGAACTTGGTGGTGAGCAACACCTTGAGTTTCTCTGTTTACACTTGATGTCTGGTATGTAAGCCCATATTTATTTTCCTTTGTCAAAATTGTCTTTGCTATTTTTAGTCCATTACATTTCCTTATAAATTTTAACATCATCTGATTAATTTCCAAAAAAGAATTTCTAGACTTTTGTTGGTATAGTATCGAATCTATAGATCTTTTGGGGAAGAACTGACTTCTTAAAATATTGAAGTTTCTAATCCATGAACTTGGTACCTTCTTTGTTTTATTTAGATTTTCTTTAATTTCTCTCAGTAGTGTTTATTAAGTATCTGAATAGAAGTCTTGTACATGTTCTCCTAGAATCAGTCTTATATATTTGACTTACTGAATCCTACTGTAAATGTCATTATCGTTTACATTTCATGTCATATTTATTGCTGACATATATAAATACAATTGACTTTTATATATTGACCTTGAATTGAGAAAACTTGATTCATCTATTAATTTCATTTTTTTCTATTTGTGTATTCTTTTGGGTTTTTAACATACACTTCCATCTGCAAATAAGAACAGTATTATTACTTCTTTTCTATTGCTTATATTTTTATTTTGTTTTGGTTGTAGTTGATTTATTGATTACTTCTAGCTTAAGTCATAGAATTCTAGTAAACTGTTGAATAGAGTTGGTGATAGCTGGAGTCCTTCTCTTTTTCCTAATTTCAGGGAAAGGTGTTTGGTACTTCACAATTAAATAGGATGTTTGCTATCATTTTATCAGATTAAGGAATTTTCTTTTGTTTTTAGTTTGCTAATTTTTACAAAAATGGATTTTTAATTAGCCAATGCTTTTTTTGGCATCTACTGAGATAATCATATCCTTTTTCTACCTTTATTTGATCAATATTGTGAATTACATTGATTTGTATTTAAATGTTAAACTGATCTTGTATTTCTACAATAGCCCCAACTTGATCGCAAATAAGATACATTTTACATTCCATTGGGTCTCACATTTTATTTTGCTTAGGATTTTTGTATCCATACTTCTGAGAAAGAATGACACAATTTTACAGTCTTTTAATGTCATTGTTACATTTTGTAATCAAAGCTATGTTGGAGACGGAAAAGATGGCGGAGTAGAAGGACGCTTGCAGGTCACCCTCTACCACAAATACACCAAGACCCACATCTACAGACCCACTCAGCCAACCAGAGCACCTGTGGAACTCCGACAGAACATCGCCCTCTTCAAAAGATAAAGACGCCAAAAATCTGGTACGAGAAAAGGAAAAAAGAAAGAACAAAAGGCAAAGCAGCACCGGACGGGGCCCGCGGGGAGGGAGCGGCAAAGGAGGACTAGCGCTGGCTCGCTGGGTCTCCCCTCTCCAACTGAGAGGCCAGCGGGACGGAGGGGGAGCCTCCGAGGCTCGGATCTGTACAGAGCAGCCCTTGACTGACAGAACTAAGTTAAACGGGCACACAGCGTCCCCCCGACACCCAGCCTGAGACGCGGGCCGGCAGCGGCGGGCAGGGCCAGGCTGCACAAGCCGGGCGGAGGACGGGGACGGCTGCACGGAGGCAGCCCCGGGGGAACGCAAGGGGCTGCGCGCCGTGGCTGTGGGTGCACAGGGCAGAACAACCTGGGCCCTCCATAAAACAGCAAGGTTGATGTGCTCTCGGGGGAAGGGTGCACACCCCCATCTCTGAAAACCCACGGAAAGTTTTTGGGGGAAGAGAGGCAGAGCTCAGGCACAGCCGCCATATACTCCGGCACTTAGCACCCAGGCAGAGGCAGGGGCGAAACCTGCATCCGCACCGAAGCGCTTAGCAGCCTCAAAGGCCAGACAGACTGGCCTGCAGCCTGGGGCAGATAGGATCCTCCATCCTGGTCCCTCAGAGAACTTGCTCCACAAAGACAAACAAGGAGCTGGGTTTTCGCTCGGAGCAGGGACAGGGCTGTCCCTCGGTCTTCCCCGAGCCCACCCGCGGAGCGCCTACCAGGGCGGAGCGCCGACCAGGGCAGAGTGCGCAGCCGCACAGAGTAGCGGAGCTACCGGCGGTGGCGCAGGTAGAGCGAGAGCGGCCCCCCGCCTTTCGGGCAGGAACACAGCCCCTGACCGAGGTGCTGGGAGGGGGCACGACCCGCCCTCCTACCCAGCCAGTCTGCAACATCTGACTGCGGCATCCGGAGGGGCAGCGACCCGCCCACCCACAGCAGAGAGCTGCACCTGACCCAGTGTTAGGATGAGGCGCGATCTGCTTGCCGACAGGTGCTGGGAGCAGCACAGAAGAGGGCGCCAACGGAGGGCCTCTGAAAACAGTAAGCTGAGCTTCCAAAACAGGAGACAAAGACAGAAAGACTTCACATTAAAAGCACACAGACTCCAGGAGAACACCGACAAACACCCCCCCCCCTTTTTTTTAAAATCTGTTTTTACCTGTTCTCTTTTCTATTACTCTCTTAATTTTTACTTCTTAATTCATTTCTATTTCTCTTGGGTTTTGATGTCCTGCTATTCATTAGACACAGGTTTCAAATACATCTATTCACCTCCCCCCCCCCCTTTTTTTGTAAAAGTTTCAAAAGGACGTCTCAACACGATTAATACTCTGCTTCAACTCACTCTTCTATTATTCATTATACACTGTTTTCAAACCCTCTTTCTCCCTTCTTTTAAAATTCTTTCTCTCTCTCTCTTATTTTTTTTTCTTTTTTTCCTAAGTTCTATTCCTAAATAGGCATCAGATAGATAAAATCCTTAAGGACCAAAATAAACAACTGATACTCCATAAACCACAGTGCCGGAGAGGTATGAGCAAGATGAAGAAGCAGAAAAACCTTTCCCAATTAAAAGAACAAGAGAAATCCCCTGAAAGATCAACGAAATAGCCATCGATAGCCTACTAGATCAAGATTTCAAAAAAGGAGTGATCGAATTGCTGAAGGAATTAAAAGAGATAGTGTTTAGAGATATAAAATATGTCAAAAATGAAATCGAAGCTATAAAGAAGAGCCAAGTAGAATGGGTAAACTCATTGACAGAGATGAGGAATGATCTAATAGCTGTGCAAAGCCGACTAGATAATGCAGAGGAACGAATTAGTGATCTAGAAGACAGGGCAATAGAAAGCACCCATTCAGAAGAACTACAAGAGAAGCAAATAAAAAATAATGAAAATAGCATAAGGGACCTATGGGATAATATAAAGCATCCCAATCTTCGCATAATAGGGGTCCCAGAAGGAGAAGAAAGATCAAAGGGGATTGAAAAGGTTTTTGAAGAAATCATGACTGAAAACTTCCCAAACTTAAAGAAGGAATCAGATATCCAAGTACAGGAAGCTCAGAGGGTCCCAAACAGGAAGAACCCAAATAGACCCACACCAAAACATATCATAATCAAGATGGCCAGAGTTAAAGATAAAGAAATGATTCTAAAGGCAGCAAGAGAAAAGCAAAGAGTAAGTTACAAGGGAACCCTCAAAGGCTCTCAGCTGATTTCTCTACACAAACACTACAGGCCAGAAGGGAGTGGCAAGATATATTCAAAGCCCTGAATGAAAAAAAGATGCAGCCTAGGATCCTTTATCCAGCAAGGCTATCCTTGAGGATAGAAGGAGAAATAAAGAGTTTCACAGACAAAAAAAAAGCTGCAGGAGTTTAGCAACACTAAACCCATGTTAAAAGAAATATTGAAAGGGCTATTCTAAATAGAAAAGCAGCAGGATGCTACAGAAATGAGAAACACACAACTGGAAAGGTGATAACTCATGAATTACAAATAAAGTAAACATGAAATTATAAAAGAAGACATACAAATCACTGAGAGTGGGAGAGGGAGGCAGGGAAATATAGAATATCTTTTTCTTTCTTTTTAAAATTTTTTTAACAGTAGGATGGGTTTGAGATCATGTTACTATCAGTTTAATAAGAACAGTTATAGTAATGGGTTGATAGATTTACAAAAAAGGGTAACCACAAGCCAAAAATTTACAAAGGAGTCACAAAATTAAATAAAATCCATAATAATAAAAGGAAAATTACCAAACCACAAAAGGAAGAAGAAAGGAACAAAGAGGATATACCAATTCAACTGCAAAGATAAGTTCAAAATGGCAATAAACACACATCTATCATTAATTACTGTAAATGTTAATGGACTAAATGCTTCAGTCAAAAGACACAGAGTGGCAGACTGGATAATAAAGCAAGAACCTTCAATATGCTGCATACAAGAGACCCACTTTAGGGAGAAGGACACATATAGATTGAGAGTGAAAGGATGGAAAAGGATATTCCATGCAAATGGAAAAGCCAAAAAAGCAGGTGTTGCAGTACTGATTTCAGACAAAATAGACTTTAAAACAAAGGCCACAAAGAAAGATAAAGAAGGACATTTTATAGTGATTAAAGGAGTGATACAAGATGAGGATATTACACTCGTTAATATATATGCACCCAATATAGGGGCACCTAAGTACATACAAGAATTACTAACAGAGATAAAGGGGGATATTGATGGGAATACAATCATAGTTGGAGATTTTAACACTGCATTAACATCACTAGACAGATCTTCCAGACAGAAAATAAACAAGGCAACAGAGAAATTAAATACTACAATAGAAAAACTAGATTTGGTGGATATTTTCAGAGAATTACACCGCCAAAATATAGGATATACATTCTTTTCAAGTGCACATGGAACATTTTCCGGGATCGATCATGTACTTGGGCACAAAAGAAACCTCAACAATTTTAAGAAGATAGAAATTATCTCAAGCATCTTTACTGACCACAATGACATGAAACTGGAAATCAACAACAGAGAAACAAAGGAGAAAAAAAGGAAAGCATGGAGATTAAACAATATGTTATTGAAAAAACAATGGATCAATGAGGAAATCAAAGCTGAAATTAAAAAATACCTTGAGACAAATGATAATGAAAGCACAACCACTCAAAACCTATGGGACACAGCAAAGGCAGTGCTAAGAGGGAAGTTTATAGCGATACAGGCCTTCCTCAAAAAAGAAGAACAATCTCAAATAAACAATTTAACCCACCACCTGAATGAATTAGAAAAAGAAGAACAAAAAGCCCCAAAAAGCAGCAGAAGGAAGGAAATAATAAAGATCAGAGAGGAATTAAATACAATAGAGATTAACAAGACCATAGAAAAAAATCAACCAAACCAAAAGCTGGTTTTTTGAAAAAGTAAATAAAATCGACAAACCTCTGGCCAAACTCACAAAGAAGAAAAAAGAGAGAGCACAAATTAGCAAAATAAGAAAGGAAAATGGAGAAATTACAACAAACAAAGTAGAAATACAGAATATCATACGAGAATATTATGAAAAACTGTATGGAACCAAACTGGATAACCTAGAGGAGATGGACAAGTTTCTGGAAACATACTGTCCACCAAAACTGAATCAAGAAGAATCTGAACACTTGAACAATCCGATCACTAGAAAGGAAATAGGAATAGCAATTAAAAACCTCCCTACAAATAAAAGTCCAGGACCGGACAGCTTCACCGGGGAATTCTACCAAACATACAAAGAAGAACTCATACCAGTCCTTCTCAAACTCTTCCAGATGATTGAAAAGGAGGAAATACTCCCAAACTCATTCTATGAAGCCACCATCACCCTGATACCAAAACCAGGCAAAGACACTACAAAAAAAGAGAATTATAGGCCAATATCACTGATGAACATAGACGCCAAAATCCTCACCAAAATTTTAGCAAATAGAATCCAACAACACATAAAAAAGATTATACATCATGACCAAGTGGGGTTCATCCCAGGGACACAAGACTGGTTCAACATACGCAAATCAATCAGTGTAATACATCACATCAACAAGAGAAAGGACAAAAACCACACGATCATCTCAATCGATGCAGAAAAAGCATTTGATAAAATTCAACACCCATTTATGATAAAAACTCTCGCCAAAGTGGGTATAGAGGGAACATATCTCAACATAATAAAAGCTATATATGACAAACCTACAGCCAGCATAGTACTCAACGGTGAAAAACTCAAAAGCTTCCCACTAAAATCTGGGACAAGACAAGGATGCCCACTATCACCACTCCTATTCAACATAGTCCTGGAAGTCCTAGCCACAGCAGTCAGGCAAGAGAAAGAAATAAAAGGGATCCAAATTGGAAAAGAAGAGGTAAAAGTGTCATTATATGCTGATGACATGTTACTATATATAGAAAACCCTAAAAGGTCCACAGAAAAGCTACTAGAGCTGATTGAAGAATTCAGCAAGGTAGCACGTTACAAAATTAACGTTCAAAAATCAGTTGCATTTCTTTACACTAACGATAAATCAACAGAAGAAGAAAGTAAAGAAACAATCCCCTTTAAAATAGCACCCAAAGTAATAAAATATCTGGGAATAAATCTAACCAAGGAGGTGAAAGAATTATACACAGAAAACTATAAACCATTGATGAAGGAAATTAAAGAAGACTTTAAAAAATGGAAAGATATTCCATGCTCTTGGATTGGAAGAATCAATATTGTTAAAATGGTCACACTGCCCAAGGCAATCTACAGATTTAATGCAATCCCTATCCAATTACCCAGGACATATTTCACAGAACTAGAACAAATCATAATAAAATTCATATGGAACCATCAAAGACCTAGAATTGCCAAAGCGCTATTGAAGAGAGAGAAAGAGGCTGGAGGAATAACTCTCCCAGACTTCAGACAATACGATAGAGCTACAGTCATCAAGACAGCATGGTACTGGTACCAAAACAGACATATAGACCAATGAAACAGAATAGAGAGCCCAGAAATGAGCCCACAAACTTTTGGTCAACTCATCTTTGACAAAGGAGGCAAGAATATACATTGGAATAAAGACAGTCTCTTCAGCAAATGGTGTTGGGAAAACTGGACAGCAGCATGTAAAACAATGAAGCTAGAACACTCCCTTACACCATATACAAAAATCAACTCAAAATGGATTAAAGACTTAAACATAAGACAAGATACAATAAACCTCCTAGAGGAAAACATAGGCAAAACATTATCTGACATACATTTAAAAAATTTTCTCCTAGAAGAAATAAAAGCAAGAATAAACAAATGGGACCTAATGAAACTTACAAGCTTCTGCACAGCAAAGGAAACCAGAAATAAAACAAGAAGAAAACCTACGGAATGGGAGAAAATTTTTGCAAGTGAAACCGACAAAGGCTTATCTCCAGAATATATAAGCAGCTCATACGACTCAATAAGAAAAAAATAAACAACCCAATCCAAAAATGGGCAGAAGACATAAATAAGCAATTCTCCAAGGAAGACATACAAATGATCAAAAGGCACATGAAAAAATGCTCAATATCACTAATTATCAGAGAAATGGAAATCAAAACTACAATGGGGTATCACCTCACACCAGTCAGAATGGCCGTCATTCAAAAATCCACAAATGACAAATGCTGGAGAGGCTGTGGAGAAAGGGGAACCCTTCTACACTGCTGGTGGGAATGCAGTTTGGTGCAGCCACTATGGAAAACAGTGTGGAGATTCCTCAAAAGACTAGGAGTAGACTTACCATATGACTCAGGAATCCCACTCCTGGGCTTGTATCCAGAAGGAAATCTACTTCAGGATGACACCTGCACCCCAATGTTCATAGCAGCACTATTTACAATAGCCAAAACATGGAAACAGCCTAAATGTCCATCAACAGGTGACTGGATAAAGAAGAAGTGGTATATTTATACAGTGGAATACTACTCAGCCATAAAAACCGACAACATAATGCCATTTGCAGCAACATGGATGCTCCTGGAGAATGTCATTCTAAGTGAAGTAAGCCAGAAAGAGAAAGAAAAATACCATATGAGATCGCTCATATGTGGAATCTAAAAAACAAAAACAAACAAACAAACAAAAACAAAGCGTAAATCAGGGACAGAAATAGACTCACAGACAGAGAATACAGACTTGTGGTTACCAGGGGGTTGGAGGGTGGGAAGGGATAGACTGGGATTTCAAAATTGTAGAATAGACTACACTGTATAGCACAGGGAAATATACACAAAATGTTATGATAACTCACAGAGAAAAAAATGTGACAATGAGTGTGTATATGTCCATGAATAACTGAAAAATTGTGCTGAACAGTGGACTTTGACACAACATTGTAAAATGATTATAAATCAATAAAAAATGTTAAAAAAAAAAGCTATGTTGGCCTTATAAAACAAGTTGGGAAGTAACTGTTTTATTACACATAAAATTTTAAAGTTACATGAAGTGAAAAAAATCTTAAGGAAAAAAATTCAAGTTTCTAAAACTGATATAATCACCAGTATAGGAATTGCTACCTGCCCTTCAAGAATACCACATTTTGAACTCTGCACAAACCTGAAATAAACTTTCACTTTACCAACTAACTACGATTCCGAAATTCATATGTTGAAACAGCTAACAGAAATATAATCTGACTCATATAGACATTATATGACACCGTCATTTTATCTTTGTAAAACAAGACAAAGATTTAAAGCTGATGTATGTAATGTATTTATACTAGATATCAATCATCTCATATGCATTTCTTTTTTCTTTTTTGATTTGCTTCTAATGTCAAAAATCGCAACTGTGGATTGATGTGGTTCTCCAACATTCCATGAATAAACAGTGTTGCTGCTGAAACAGTATAAGCCTTTCTTCCATCTTGGACAAAGCCTTAAATGTCAGTGCTTACACCAGTTTTCTCCTCTTGGCACCATTGCCACAAAAATCCTGTCAGTTGTAAAGGAGAAACACACGTCATGTTAAATTTTTGGTCTTATTGAATCATCATCCTTTACATGAGTACATTTTAGAATTTACGTGTGTTCTAAGAACATCCTATAAATTGCATGTCCCAGTTTCAGTTCAATTACAAAGTCTCAGTGTCTTAAGCTTGGATAAGAATTATCAAGTGCTATGTAGCAGCTGATATTATCCACCACATGACAGCACTTCCTCTTCCTGGGTTTATATTTTCACCCAAAGCTTTACCATGATATTTGCATTCAAATATATTTATTTTCAAATTTTTCAAAATCTTTCAAATACGCCTTAAGACTCTCTACTGACTGGCCCACCTTAATTTTATTATTTTCTGTCACGAAGTTGCACATGCCTCGTAACAACTAATACTATTTATTGTTCTGTTTGTGCCATACTTTTTCCCCAAGAATCTTATAGGACCCTAAAGTATAGGGTTTATATCTTATACTAATTTTCCATACATTTCAGGTTTTCAATAAGCACTTACAGTCTCATTGTCTGATTCTTACAACATGAAACAGCAAGCAAGGGCCTCTTCTTTCTTTTATTTCTACATAGTATTTAGCGCTTATTCATACTGTTTTCTTTTGCATTTGCAATAATATTTTGGGTTAGCTTATCTGGCGAGCTAACAGTGGCCTTTTTAATGACGTTGTTCCTTGATAAGCTCACTTCTAACAGGACCTAGCTTTCAAAAATAGAAAAATGAGAAGCTCAGTTTTATCAATAGCCCATCAAGATCCAGCTCTAAGGAATTATTTCATATTTATTAGACTCATGGCATATTTTTTGACCAAGGTGTCAGGTAGTTAACTTAGAATGGGAGCTACAGTATTTTCTATGTATAGAATGCATGAGTCCATTACTAGGAAACTACCTTTGTATTCTCAGGGAACCTGGGTAATATACTCAATAGGTCTGTTACTCAATAAGTGACACATATGTGTTAAATCCTACTATTCTGGTACTTGAGTGCCTACTTACTTCCTATAAACCCTCTAGATTAAAAATGTCATTTCTTGTGCATTGTTAATTTTTGTTGCTAAAAATATAATTTCGTTATATATTCTGTTCCTACTAACGAAAATTTAGGGGAGATTGACATTCCTTGCCAACCCTTGTAACACAGTGAACTGAAGCCTACATTAATTAAAAGATTGTAAGAGACTAAATTGCTATTCAATGAGTTTCAGTTTTTTGTAAGATGGATTACATCCCTAGGTACAAAAGGTACTTACGAATGAAATTGTTTGCAGTGTTATAGCTAATGTTTATATAATTTTGATGACTCATAAAATATGAAGAATACGAAAGTGGAGATAACAGTCTACTTTTTTAACTGAAAGAAGTTGTTACTAAAAAATCATTTGCCACTCAATCTAATAATTCTGGGTAAAAAGAAATCCAGAATAAATTATTAAAAGTATGGCTTGGTCAAATCTAAAAATTGGAAACAATCATTACTTGAAGCCTATGTTTGTTCACTTAAAATAAATGTTGTCAGATTAACTTTATATCACTTTTAGATTAGGAGCTCAAGGCAGTGTGGTAGATAGAGACTCATATATTTCTCATATACTCTTCATCATCTTAATAATTATTATCACTAATATGAAAAAAATAATAGTTGCTATTTATTGAAGGGATACTAGTGGCCTTATATTGTGTCTTCCAATGTTACTAAGTAACTATTTCATATTAATTTTTTCAACAATTCTATGAGATAAATATTATCACTCTCACTTTATAAATGAAGAAATTGAACTTCAGAGAGTTTATTTGTCAAAGGTCACATAGACAGTGAGTAGTAAAATCAAGGTTAATTTTTCAAAAATATATGGGACTGGTATTTCTTCTAATGATGGACTAAGCAATTCAGAACAACACTTCTGATAAGTATAGCAAGAAAGATGGCTAAAAGAAATAGTTGAAAATTCTTTTGAAGAGCTCATAGAGCTAACAAGATGATGAATTCCAGGCCAAGATCTTGGTGAAGATAAACCCAAAGAAGTTAGTTAGCCTGCCATTTGGAGCTACTATTTCTGAAAGAGGACGCCAGAGCTGAGTAGGACATATGATAGGATCAGGGCAACAGCATCAAAACTTGGAATCCAGGGCCTGCACTGGGTAAGGGTGGTTGGGAAACCCACCACACTTTGAGATGGGCCTCTGAAAGGCAACTTCCTAAGTGTACATATATACCTAATGTCTGAATTGGATATCTTTATGAAAAGAACAATGATACTTGACCCCTACATGGCATTCTACTATAGGAAGATCATAGATCCTAATGTAAAAGGTAAAATAATAAAACTTTAGAAGATCATTTAGGAAATAAGCTTCATGATCTTGAAGAGAGCACAGTTCTCACTTTTTACAAAAAGTATTAAAAAGTATTAACCGTAAAAGAAAAGATTGATAGATTGGACTACATTTGGAACTCCTGTTTATCAAAAGACACATTAAGAAAGTTAAAGGCAAGCTGCAGACTGGAATAGATATTGCAAAAAATTTACCTGACAAAAGACTTTTATCAAGAATAGATAAAGCACAGCTCTAAGTTAGTCAGAAAAAGACAGACATCTTAATAGAACGCAAAACTTGAATATGCAATTCTGAAAAGTATATAGATATTTATAATCATATGAAAAGATATTCAACCTCATTAGTCATTAGGGAAATTGGAATTAAAATCACTACATATTGACCATTTTGGCTTAAACTAAAAAAAAGTAATAATGACAAGGGTTGGGGAAGAGGAACTAATAAATCACTGCTGGCAGGTGTGTGAATTGGTCAGCCACTTGGGGAAACTGTTAGAGCAGGCAGATAGCAGGTATGAGCAGAGAAAGGGGGACACAGACCAAATGGCAGGAATTGGGCAGAAAGGAGGGGCACAGGCCAAATGAAGGAAACCACACATCCTGTGAGCAGCAGGGATCCCTGGGCAGAGAAAGAAAAGCTGGAATCTTTGAGCTGATAAGGGGCCACATCTTTTGGCCTGGAGACCAACAAAGAAAGGTCAGAAAAGGCAGGAATTTCCAATGTCCGAATGTAACCTTTTACTCATTATGCCCTCATTTCAATAAAATTAGCCTTGCAGATCAGAAGTACCCATCATGCACCGACACCATGACTATTCCGATCCAGACTAAATAAGGACAAAAATCCCTCCTCCCTTTGGGAAGGTGTAGTCAGGGAATACGACCCCAAACCCTTCCCTCCCCAATGAATATTCCGCCCATTCATTTTTACACCCTATGTAACTAACTTGCCAAAGAAACTCAGGGCAGCTGCTCACCTGAGCCTGCCCACTCTCCCCTGAGAGTGTACTATCCATACTTTAATAAAGCCTCACTTTACCTTTTTAACCTCTAAGTCTTGTCTCTAAATTCTTTCTGGGGCGGGACAAGAACCTGGAACACCAGTTGCACCTATCGGCGACAAAACTAGTTGACAGTTTCTACTAAAACAGAATGTGGGCATGCATAGCAACCCAGCAATTTCACTCCTGTTCTAAACCCACCAGAAGCAGCATACATATGTGCACCAAAATGATGTGGAGGGGCACTCCCAGCTACACTATGCATGATAACCCCGAAGGGGAAGCAACTCAGATGTCCATCAGCACTAGAGTAGCTACAAACTTTGTGGTGTTTTCACATAACAAAATGTTCCACGGCACTTTAAGTAAAAGAACTTCAGATACATGCAGAAACATAAGTGATTCTCAAACGAAAGGATTAGATTCAAAATAATATACACTAAATGATTTTATTTCTGTAATAGTCAATGACTGTTAGATGTATAGAGTTAGAAGTTCAGGATACCATTTGTTTTTGTGGAGAAAAAGGCACATTGATTGGGGGGAATTGGGAGAGTGTGGCTTCTGGGATGCTGGCAAAGCACTATTTCTTGACTAGGTGGTAATTATATGCCTGTTCACTTTGTGACAATTTATTGATCTGTATATAGTCTTCTGTTTTCTGTGTTACAGTTAACAGCAAAATTTCTGAAAAAAATATGTCATCTATTAGAAAGGGAAATATTTCTATATAAAAGCAAAATAAAAAGCTTGTCAACAATATGTACCCAAAACTTAATATACTGCAGAACATCTTTCAGGGTTCTGTGATGGTAGATACAAAAGATACAGTAAAGAATGTGTCTGCTGTTTAAAGAGGTTACATGTAATAAGAGAAATAATGTATCTGTAACACATGTAGGTATTTTATTGTAGTCGCTAAATGACTTTCCAAGATAACTGCCATGTCTAAGAGATTCACATTTCAATATATTTTCAAATGGAGTTTTCATAAAAAAAGAAAATGAGTACTCAGTATTTATTTAACTAAACATGTAAATATTTATGTAATAAATGTGATTTTGTTCATACAATTAAACATTTTAAATGTATCCTTAGTAGCAAATACTTTCCAAGTTACTGGGGAAAGAACGACTGAAATCAGAGATACTACATATTTTCTTATGGTTTGCAAAATATTTTCAGCTTTCTGAAAATACTAGTATTTTATATTACTTTGCACGAGTCTTTTTAAAGTGCAGACACAAGTAGCAGTTGAGTTCTATTCTATTTTCTTTCTTTCTTTTTTTCTTTTCTTTTATTTACTTGTTTATTTTTAATATAGTTATCCTAATTGTCCTCTCAGAATTAGTCCATCTGGACCAGGTTTTCTTTCCTGACTGAAACTCTGATTTTCAAATTAGTAGCGCCATCTAGAGTCCTACCGACATATTTCTCTATGGGGAAAAAAAGCCCATCTTTTAATGTTGCACAGAGTACAATTTATTTAGTACTGTCCTCATATCTATTTTTAAACATAAATTGCTTTTTAGTGTTAATTGTATTTATCATGTTGTACATTACATCTGTAGTACTTATTTATCTTAAAACTAGACTTACCAGCCCCCAGAACTGCCAGAAAAAAATATTCTGTTGTTTATAACCCACCCAATCTATGGTATGGCTGCTTTTTTGCAGGAAAAAAAATGGATATCAGCAGTATTTGTTCATTTACACCACAAGAAGTGCTAACACTAACAAAATAAGTATTCTAGTGTTGCTAAAACACCACTGCTACACTTGTTTTCTGCTAAAAGTTGTTCCTTTGAAAATGTTTTGTGAATTTCTTGGATGCCACAAAATTTAATTATTAAATTCCCTATGTTTACAAAAAATATATTATTAATTTAATAACCCTATTATTAAGATATTATATTTGAACATGTAATAGGCCCTGCAGAGTTTCTAAGTGACTACACAGGATGGTGCAGCAGGAACAGTGGTAAATGTAAAATTTGTACAAAGAAGGTTAGAATTGGAAATTGTGCATTTGCAGAGTACTTTGTATAAAATTGGGAAGGAAATGGGAAGATACAAACATTTTGGTGCTGTGCTCACTAGGAGTTAGTACCTTTTTTAATGTGAGCTATCTACTTCTCTGCCTCTAGAGGCTGGATTTTCCTTCCTTGAAGACATTTTACAGAGTCTGTGGTTGCTGGGATTCACCTTGTATCTTGTTCCCATTCTCTTGCACCAGGTAGCTACCTGATAAAATTTCACTTTATAACAGGAAAAGAAAATAGGTAACATATGTGTTTTACCAAGTAGTATATGTGTTTTAATACTAAAATATGAAAATTGATATTAGAACTTTAAAAAAATTAGTGCTTCTTTAAAAAAAAATCAATCTGAAAGATAATTGATGACAGCTAGGCCTTTCAAACCACCCCCAATATACCACATTGATTTCTGCCAAATTGGCCTTTAAGGCCAGATTTATCAGAGTGAATAATCAGCAAATGCTTGTTTAAAATGCAAACTCTTAAGCTCCCCTAGACCAACTATATATGAGTTTAAGAATGAGGCTCAAGACGTGCTTTTGACAAGTACCTCTGATAAATTTTATAGACAAGAACATTGCTCTGAGAGTACTCGAATGAGGTATAATAAAAATAAGCTCTAAGATCTAAGAGTTCCTTTAAGACTTCAAAGGATTTTTGTCCTCAAAGAATGAGACCAAAAGGTTTTGGCATATATTAAAAGTAGTGAGGTAAATTATTAGTACACCCTTGTACGACCAACTGCCAGAATTTTTAAAAATTCAAATAAGAGCTACAGCTTAATTAATAATGTTGTACTAATGTTAATTTCCTGTTCTTGATCATTGTACTATGGTTATGCAAAATGTTTGCATTAGAGGAGGTGGGGTGAATTTTTTTTACAACTCTCCTGTAAGTCTAAAATTAATTCAAAATGAAAGTTTTTTTGTTTAAAGCTACTAAAGTCTTTGAATAATTCCCTCGTAGACTTTATTGCAGAGATTAAAAAGTAAGGCCAGTATCTTGAACTACTGTTGCTTGTGTAATCAGAGGGTCCCGTGACCCGCTCCTGGGGTTTGATTGATTTGCTAAAGTGGATCACAGAACTCAGGAATCTACTTACTAGATTACCAGTTTATTACAAAGATACTGAAGGATTTGAATCAACAGTGAAATGAAGAGATACATAGAGAAAAGTGTGGAGAAAAGGCATGGAGCCTCCATGCTCTTCTCTGAGTGCCACTCTCCCCCAAATCTCCATGTGTTCATCATCCCTGAATCCCTCTGATCCCTGTTCTTTTGGACTTTTATGCGACTTTCATTACCTAGGAAAGATTGATTAGATCATTAGCCATTTAAGATCAATTCAACCTCCAGTCCCTCTCCCCTCCCTGGAGGTAGGTGGGGTGTGGTGTGTCTAAAAGTTTCAACCTCTATTCATGGTTGGATCCCCTGGCAACAAACCTCCATCCTTTTTGCTTTCCAGAAGTTACCTCATTAACATAAACCCAGCTGTGGCAGAAAGGGCTTGTTTTGAATAACAGGACAGCCATTTCACTTTGGACTCTGAAGCTATTTCATGAAGTGAGGACAGGAGACCAAATATTGTAACAAAAGATGCTCCCATTGCTCTTCTCAGTCAGAAAATTCCATGAGTTTTGGGAGTTGTGAGCCAGGAAGTGTGGACAAAGACCAAATATATATTTCTTATTATAAATCAAAATATCACAGATTAGGTTAAAGACAGTACATCATGAAAATATTTTCACGTTTCTTTTTTTATTTTTTAAAATATGTCTACTAGAAAATTCAAATTACATATGTAGCTTACATTTTATTTGTTATGAATACTTCTGTTAGACAATATTCATCAGCAGATGATAATCACTTATAACATTTTGGCTTTTTTCCTTTCTATCTTTTTAGGTCTACATGTATAAAAAATGACCATGATATAAAATGAATAGCCCAGACTTGTAAGACCAGTGCCTTTATAACAAGACTGTTATATTTGTGTTTGTGAATATGTATTGGAAGGATCTGGGGCAAGACAATGCTTAATCTAATCAACAGTAATTCTAGGGTAGGAAATGGTTGGCTCTTGTACAGGAAGAGAGGAATAATTTTTAGTCTTGGGGACTAAAATGAGGTGTTGTGGGACAGTAATGTAGGTGAACTGTCTCTGGTTTAGAGAAGGCAAACTTTCATTATGGAACTTTTTTTTCCCTAGCATCTTTTGTGGCATCATAAATCTCTCAGGCACTGCTTTATATGTTCTTGGTCTCACTTCAATTCCAGATACAACTATGGTGAAGAGTTCCACACACACCTCAACCTCCTTCAGTCTGACATCACCTCACCTCAAGTGTTCCAGGACTTTTCTAAAAACTTCAGCGTGGGATGCCTGTGGAATTCAGATGAGCGCTTACATTTGCAGAGTCTGGAAGTGCAAACAGGTAAGTCACCATAGGGCAGCTCTCAATCAATGGGAGAAAATATTCCTCCTTTAATTTCTCAAGTGGATAATTCTGAGAAGTGGTCTATAGGGCTCTTCAGAAAACCCTGAGGGATGGAACACCTTCCCCCAAAGGTGCCAACTCAGTAACATATCCAGCCTAGGCTTTTCCTTCTCTGTTTTTAATTCCAATCCCCCATTCCTGGGGTTGCTTTTAGGAAACTATCTGCATGGAAGTTGTTTCAGGCTCTGTTTTCAGGGGAACCAAAGTTAAGATCATGGAGTCAACTGGAATCACAAAAGCAGGGTGGAGTCTTGACTTCAGAGGACCTCTTCCCACTCCATGTTCATTGTAGGCAGCCTCTAAAATGCCCCGAGTAGTGTCAGCCTCCTGAAATGCATACCCTTGTGTAATCTCCTCTCCCAAGTGTGGACTAGACTTAATGATTCACTTTTACAAAGCTGAATGAAGTTGAGATGATGGGATGTTGTTTCTAAGATTAGTTTAGGTCACTTCCAAGGATACAAAAAGACTGTAGCTTCTGTCTTGGGCACTGTCCTGGGCTGGATAGTGTCCCACAAACATTCACGTCCGACTGGAACTTAGAATGTGACCTTATCTGGAAAAAGAATCTTTGTGGATGTACTTAGTTAAGATGAGGTTATACTGGAGTAGGTGGGCCCTAATCCAATACCTGGTATCCTGATAAGAAGAAAGAAACACAAGAAGCAAAACGCAAACACATGGGGAGAACCTCTGTGCTGACAGAGGCAGAGAATGGAATATGAGAAAACTACAAAAACAAAAAAAAAGGGAATACCAAGGATGGCCGGCAACCCCCAGAAGGTAGGGAGAGGCAAAGAAAAACTCCTCCCTAGAGCCTTCGAAGGCAGTGTAGCCCTGAAGGAACTTTGATTTCAGACTTCCAGCCTCCAGAACTATGAGACAGAAAATTCCTGTTGTTTGAAGCTGGCAAGTTGAAGGTACTTTTTTATGGCTGCCCTAGGAAACTAATACAGAAGCTTTCTCTCATTCTGTTTCCTGCTCCCTCTGAGGAAACCAGTTGCCATATTGTTATTTGCCTGAGTAAAGGCTAATGGTGACTCTGGCTAACAGCCAGCAAGGACGCAATGGCCATGTAAGTGAGCAGATCCTCCAGTCAAGCCTTGAATTGACTACAGCCCTGGCGATGCCCTGATTAAAGCTTTATGAAAGGTCCTGAGCCAGAGACACCCAACAAAGCTGCACCCAGGCTTGTGACCCACAGAAACGGCTAGATATTAGATGTTTGTCGTTGTACGTTGCTAAGTTTTGGGGTGACTTGTTTCTCAAGCAATAGAAAACAAATGTAATGCTCTGCCATGAAAGACAAGAAGGACTCTTGGTGGCCTGATGTAAAAGAAGAGGACGTGTTTCTCTCCAGTCTCAGTGGGGAGACTAATGCTACAACTCCACCTGACAACAAAGCCATTCTCATACCTGGGGCAGGTGAGGAACACATGTGACTGTGGGTTCACACACTTAAAACAAATGGCCCAAAGCCAAAACATATTTGTGTAATGTCTACTAACAGAGTTACTGTTTAACCAAGTTTTCTGGTCTCAGGAATATTAAGAAAACTAATCAATTAGAATAGTACTTGAATAATGATAAACAGTGTAATTTTAAGACAAAGAGAAACAATGCCATTCATCCTAGCTGAGCATTCTGAGCCCCACTTCTTCTAGATTCCTTCTCAGAGTATCTCAGGGTTTGAAGGCACTGTTTTATTCATTTAATAAATAATAATTGAATAATTGCCATGTGTCACACACTGAAATACAACAAACAAGAGAGGAGAATTTCTTACCTCACAGAATTTATATTTTAGTGTAGAATATAGGCAATAAATATTTGTGTGTGTGTATGTGTGTAGTATAGGGTCAGGCAGGAATAATTGCTATAAAGAATGTAAAGTAGGGTAAAAAAATGAGTAACAGAGGCTACTGTGAGAGATAAGATCATCAAACTAGGCCTCTCTGAGAGACTGATATTTGAGCAGAGACTTGAATGAAATGATGAGGGGGACAAATCACATGACTATCTAGGGAAATACCTTTCTAGGTGGAAAAAGCAGTAAAAGCAAAAATGCGGAGGCACGAGAATTAATGAGATGCTTGAGGGACAGCAAAGTACCCAAAGAAGTTGGAGAGTTAGAGAAAGAGCAGAAATATAAGAAGTTACAGAGGTAATGGCCTAAGGAAAAATAGTTTTCATTGAACCTTATAGGATGTGATGAGAACTCTGAATTTTATTTGAGTTTGGTGGAAAGCCATTGTAAGGTTTTAAAACAGAAAAGGATGTGATCAAAGTTGTATTTCAAAAGACTACCAGCGGCTGCAAGAAACTAGTTCCTTGTGAAGCAAGAAACTATCTGTCAAGGCTGAGTGGGAGGAGGCAGGGAGTTAAGAGGTTGTTGTGTTGCCCAGGTGAGAAAAATGGCTATTTGGACTGCAGAGATAGTAACAGTGTTGACATTGGGTATAGTTTGATGGTCCAGCTGGCGGGATCTGTTGATGGATTGGTTGTGGCAGGTGGTTTGGGGCCTGAGTAATAGGTTTGTGGTGGTGCCGCTAAGTAAGAAGGTAACTCGCAGAGAAAAATAGGGAGTGGAAGTCAGAAAGCAAGACTTCCCTTTTAGGCATGCGCCATTGAAAAGGGCTTTTAGATGTCTTTTAGATGAAAAGGGAGCTGTTAAATGGGTCATTGTTTATATGAAACTAGAGTTCTTTGAAGAGCTTTCAGCTGGAAATGTAAATTTCGGAGGCTGAGGAAACTGGAGACCAACTCTTGTCACTAGATGCACTGACAGGTTGACTGTTCTAGTTGAAGGAGACAAGCAGCAGACCAAGTGAGGTGGCTTGACAACCATGAACAGGAGGTTGAATTGCAGACGGCAGAAGCTCACAAGGAATGAAAAGACTTTAGGAAGCTATTATGCTGTGATAAATGCTTTCATGTTTCTTTTCCCAGAATGAACTCTATTTCATGGTAATGAGAATAATTGAAAATGATTGCTGAACTACTGAAGCTAATATCTCTGGAATTATGGATTTTCAGACAATGGGAGAAGTGGCAAATGACATTCTTTTCAAAAGAGCAGAAAATTAATTTACAAACAATAGACAAGTGAGCTTCAGTTTAGGCAAAATTCTAGAGAATATTAATATATTAGAAAAGCTTTAGATGTGGGATGGGAGAGAAAGAGAGGAATCAAGAGGATGTCAAAGTTTGGAGACCGGAAAAACTGGAAGAATGACATTGATGGAGATGGGGAAGACAGTGGGTATGAGATGTTTGAAGAAAGGACATGCTGTGTTTAAACTGGTATTAGACATCTGAGTGGAGATAACCAATAGGCAATTGGACATATGAGTTTGGTTTTGGGGAGAGAGGTCTGGGGTAAAGATAAAAATCTGGAGAAGTCATCATGTAGATGGCATTAAAGACCATGAGACTGAATGGGATCTTGACCAAGGAAGCGTAACAAGGTGTTAACTCTGAAGTAACCCAGCACTAAGGGGTCAAGGACAAGGGTAGCTACCAGAAAATGAGACTAGCCTGTGAGTGGAGGCTGAGAGTAGTAGGAGATCAGGAATTCGTGGTACCCTGGAATACAAAGAAGGTTTATGAAGGAGGGGTGGGGGGGGGAATCAACTGTGTCAAATGCTCTTGATAAGACGTAGAAGATGAGAATCCACCATTAGATTTACCAACATAGAGATTACAAATGTTCTTGCAAAGAGTAGTGTTAGTGAAATTATGAGGCATTTGATAATGTGTTTAATGGATATTGGAACGAGAGGTATGGGAGATGGTGAATATAGACTTATTTTTTTCAGGACACTTTCCCTTAAAGTCTTGGAACAGTCACTGGTGGGGAACATAGGATCAAGATAATTTTTGATGTTTGCTTGTTTGTTTGCTTTAAGATGGAGGAAATAACAAAAAGAAAAGGGAGGGAGGGGAGAGTTGCTGGAGCAAATTCTTTAAGTGAGAGGAAGAGATCTAGTGTGTAGGGGAGCAAAATTTGCCACCCCAAAATATGTCTCTTTGGCATAAGGATTAATTGTGACTGATTTTTTTTAAGAAACAGAAGATTCAGGAAGTCTTTTCTGTTTATCTCCTTCTCTTCCTGCCTAAGGAATTTAAATAAAGGGGCTGTTGCTGAAAGGGTTATCACCAGAGATACCTGCAAAGAATATGAACTAGGTGTTGTGAGGAAAACTCAGCAGGGCCTGGAGATCAGAGTCCACTCTGTGTCTGATTTGTCCCTTGTGACCTAAGTAAACATTTATTTACCAAACATTTGCTTTTCCACTTCCTCGTGAATTGCCTTCCTCTCCTTTGAAGTCCCAGACCACTACCCTCAACATCCTCTTTTGTCTTTAGCTGAAGATGATATTTAAGATGACGGCTTCTACCATCTTGGCCAGTTTCTCAGTTTTCCTGGGTATCTCCCATGCTTACATGTTATTAAACTTTATTTGATTTTCTCCTGTTAATCTGCCTCATGTCAATTTAATTCTTAGGCCAGCCAGAAGAACCTAGAAGGGTAGAGGAAAAATTCTTCCTCCCGGACAAGTTGGAGGATCGGCTTTCAATCAGAGCACCTGGGACAACAGGTAGGCCGGCTGAGTGTGCGGATGAAGCTGCTGCTAAGTAAGTAGAAGAGGTGGAGGGTTTCCACAGAATGCTTCAATCTTCAGTGAAGGAGGGAGGAAGCAATATCATCAGTGGAGAATGGGGATGGATAAAGAGGTGCTAGGGGAATTGAGGAGAGGAGAAGATATGAAATAGACAGCTGGAGAAGGGCAGAGTGAACAGAGACACATAGTATGATGTGGGGAAACATTAAAAGTGTATTGGAGGTTTGTGATCATGAATTTGACATTGGACCAGTCAACATGGTTGTGTATGACTGCATGGTATAGGAAGAGCAGATGGAGATTTGGACTTTATTAGGGTTGTTGTAAAAAGCAAATGTCACATAGTAGTGAAGCAAGAGAGAAGCCCAAGAGTCAAGCATATGTGCAAGGCAGTGATCATAGTGATTGACTGTGGTATTTATTTAAGCTGGATACAGCTATGCCCAAGAGGTACTGATTAATGGGTCATTGTCAACTAAGGGAGATATTCCGACTGTGTTTAACAGGCCTCTCTCTGTATTTCACTCTCCAATATGATAAAAATTATATTAGGACAAGCAAATTATAGTGTCATGGTTACACAAATTAAGAGCAACAGGTATTTATTGAGTATATCTCTATACTGAAATCCATTTCACAACTACAGTATAGAAGCTGATACAGATACCATTAAGTATTATGTATCAGGAAATTTATTTAGGCACAAGAATAGAATGATCATCTAAATCATACCTTTAGACTATGTTTGATAGGATATCATGTGGGAAAGTGGAAAACAAGATTTTAAATCAACCTGCATGAGATACTTGGAGATAAAGTCCAGAATTATAGAAATTAAGACATAATACATTCATGAAAACATTATGCAATATTGTTCATTCTTTTCTACCCAAACTAACGTCTTCTTTTTCATTTTACATACAGTGCCATGTTTGCTTGTTTTTATTACTATCTTCCCTCTTAATTTAATAAATCTTTATTGAGCATGTGCCATAAATATACTTTCTTATGAACTGTGAAGTTTATAAAAATGAGTTAGTCATGGTCCCTACCCCCACAGAGTTTACAGTGTAGTGTTGAAATCAGATCTATTCACACATGTCTTAAAATATGGGGAGAGAGTAGAGGTACAGAGAGATTTAAAAATGGTAAGAAATCATCTGAAAAGAATATGACAGTTTCTTCAGAAATCAAACATAAGCTTACTATATGACCATGAATGCACTCTAAGCCATTAATCCCAAAGAAATGAATACTTATGTTCATACAGAAACCTAAACACAAATGTTATAGTACCTTTATTAACAGTAGCCAAAAATTATAACCAAGTCAAATGCCCTTCAGTGGATAAATGGTAAACCAACTGTGGTACAACCATACTGTGGCTGTGGAATAATACACAGCAGTAAAAGGGAATAAACTGTTGACACACACAACCTGCATCGATAGCAAGGGAATCATGCTGAGTGAAAAAGCCAACCTCAAAAGTTTACATACTTTATGATTCCATTCATATACCATTCTTGGAATGACAAAATTATATAGATGGAGAATAGATTAATGGTTGCCAGGGGTTAGAGACTGGGGATGCTGCTAAGGAGGGAGCCAGGTGTCTGGATCATATGAGGAATCCTTATGATCAAACTATTCTGCATCTTGACTGTGGTGGTGGCACACAAATCCATATGTGAGACACATGGAACATGCACACACATCCACATGCATAATTACATGTTTTAAAAACTGATAAAATCTCAAAAGGTTGATTGATTGCCTCATTGTCAACTTCCTGGTTGTGATATTGTACTATAGCTAAACAAGATGTTACCATTTCCAGAAACAGGATAAAGGATACACAGGATCTCTCTGTATTATATTTTACAACTCTACATGAGTCTATGATTATCTGAAAATAAAAAAGTTGTTTTTAAGTGGGTAAGGAATTTCAGAAAAGAGGATGTTATGGCCACTTGAGGGAGTCAAGGAAAGCTTCACGGAGGAGGCATCATTTGAACTAGACTGTAGCTCTTGATATGATCCAGTCACTCCATGGTTAATAAGGTTTATCATTTTTGAAAGTTGAAATGAAAAATTAGAATAACAGTCGGAGAGCAACTTGACAGAATGTTTTAGAATGACCCCGATAAAACTTCTTTTGCAGAATCAGAATTAAAGAAGAAACAAGCCCATTCTGTTGCTCTAATTATGTTTCAAAAATAATTATTTAACCTATTATAGTCAAGATAGTCAAGTAGCAATCATATAAAACAAGACTGTAGTTTTATTACAGTAACAGTTATAATAGCACCATTTCTTGAACACCTACTCTGTTCCAAGAACTTTGCTAGAGAAGCACTTTCAAATATTATCTCATTCTAATTCACACTACAGTCATTTGAGGTAAATATTATTATCCTTACTTTATGAATGAGTATACTGAGGCTTAGAGTGTTTATGTAACTGGCTTAAATCACATATTTAGTGTAAAATCTGGGATTATTTCTTAAAAATCAATGTGTAAAAATAATAAAGCTGTATTTTCTACATAATACAAAAGTAAAAAGGTAGTTCAACAACATTTATTGAAAGACTATTATGCACAAAGCACTTCACTAGGTGCTGTAGGAAGAGAGATAAAAGACGTAGCTGAGGAACTGCCTGCTTTCTTCCACAATAAATAAGTATTATTTCAGCCATGACTTCTTAAACTTTTCCAATGAAGTGGTTAAAACAGACAAGTCCAAGAATGCTGAAACTTTTATATGTTATCTCTCAAAAGAAGCTGTCGTTTAAAAAATCCAATACTGTATTATCTATTTCTCTGTGCACACAAAGTTTCAGCTGTTGCTCACATATTCACTATGGCTTTAACTCTACTTCTCAAATCTTTCATTAAAAAAAAAATATATATATATATATCTCCCTGAGAAATATGATGCCATTTTGAAATTAAACATCTAAAATTTGTCCTTAATTTAAATCTCTTCAAATGTATTTGCAGAAGAAATTACTTACATCACATGGCTTAAATTTTATTTTAGTTTGGAAACTCACCTCCAGATACCTGAAAAATACTATTCATAATGTCAGTTTACCTGGATTCATTTTTAAACGCCTTCACAAAGATGAACTGTGTTCTTTCTGTTTTACAAGACCCTAACATAGAATGTCTACTGCAGTTTTCATTATTACTTGATGGTCCTGACGTCGTTCTTCCCTGTATCTACCTATAGCTGTGGGTGCCATCTAGAGTCCCAACTGCAAAACATACTCCAAGGGAAATCAGTTTTTAACAGAACACTGAGAGTAATGTGGTTTGAAATGTACTTGTCTTTGTTTAAAATTCATCATTTTCCTCAATTTTTAAAAAGTATTTCATTAAATAGAATAAAAACAGCTTATGCAAAATGTTTAACACTGTCGATTCTTGTCAGATTTCATATCTTATTTTAGCCAAGTGCCTAAAATTTGATCAGTTCATATGCCAGTGTTATTTGGGCTAATAAATGTCAGATTTTTCCTACTAATGTTACTTTCAAAGTGGTTATGGTACAATACAGAATTTGTATGAGTAGCTGTATACGATGAGGAAAGGGTAATGGAAAGATTGAGTGAAATCTCACCATTAACATGTACGTGTGCCATGGCACCAGTGCTTACTTCATAATGGCCCAGGTCACTTGAATGTTGTGTCTCTAACAGCCCAGTAGTGGTTTACCAAAGCCAAAATTATGAAGGTGGTTGATATTAGGCTTTCTCTTCAGTTTTCTGTCCAGGCAGTGAGCAACTTGGTGCCATGCTAGATGTAACAGGGAGTTTCCAGGATGAATTCCCTCTGATATCTTTCCATCTAAGCCCAGAGGAGTCTAAGAGGCCCATGGTCCAAGTGTGGAGTGCAAATGCGGTAGGGGGAGGAACCTGCAATCATCTCAAAATAGAGGTCCCACCTCCAGCTTTATTTGCACAGCTGCAATTACACACTAACACTGGGTCCTTATTCCCCTTCAAGGCTTTGCAGTTTGGGAAAGCTTTAAATATAAATACACAAGCAATTGGTCATAATCCTATTTCATCCATTAGTTTGTACTGAATCTATCTTCATTCCCTCCTATTCAACTGTACAAAAATCTCACCATATAAGGTATGCTGGTTGATCTTAAGTGAATTTTCATTCTAGTGAATTTTCAAATTTTAAAAGAATTTGCAATAAATTGATTATTGACATTTCCCCATCTTTCCCTTCTTCATCAATTATCATAATGTCAAGCAAAAGGATGATTTATTATTATTATTATTATTATTTATTATTATTATTTATTCTTCTTATTATTAAATATTGATATTCTTAGTAGTGCAATGTTACATAATTATTATTTGCTAGAACTTAGAATAAGCCCATTATATAGAGTTTGTATACTTAGCGTTGGCCACAAGAAAGCAGAATCTTCCCCACATTTATCTCTGTAGTTGTTTGCTGGAAATAAAAATAAAGCTGTATCTTAGTTTCTCTTTAGTTCCTTAACTTAGTTCCCATTCTTTTTCCATCATGAAGTATTTGTTATTCTGTTGTCTGTTTGCTTGACCTTTCATAATGATTATGATCATTTTCCTCATTCCATAAAGAAAAAAATACTAATGCTTTTCTACACATGAAAAATGTAGTTCTTTCCTTTTCATATTTCCTTTCAGTCTCTGTCCTACACCTTGAAAGTGGAAATTTACTGATATGAGAGAAGCTGAGGAAATGAAGGAAGGGATCACTTCAAATTGTGTACGTGCATGAGAAATTGATGTTAACAAGCTAAAATCTGATGACAGTAAACTTCTAGGGAACAAGTGAATGCAAGTTGGGACGGAATCCATCTGGCAGAAGTTAGGAAGGAAATATATGCACATACAAGCAGACAGTTTAGTTCGATCAGACAAATCTAGGTGATCTGCAAGGCTTCTTCTGCAATTCTGTATCTTTAAGAATGGCCTGTATATAAAAATGTGTTCTACTCTACTGGGTTTTTCTCTCCTAGACACCGGTTTTGGAAGCGATCCAGCCCCGGAAAGCAGTCACTCTAGTATAAACGCTGGGCTTATTGGGTGCCCCGCAACCATCGCCCCAGCTCACTATTCCAGCAAGGTACCAGGTATCTCTAGCATCTGGAGTAACCAGTGGTCCTCCGGAATCACCCTAAAGGAAAAGGGAGAAAGTAGTCATTAATAATTTAGTTCGTTACAGAGAAATCTACTACTTTTCTAATTTGAGTTTAATGAAAAGGGCGATTTTCAAAAGTCTTCTATGTGCTCCCCTCTACCTATGCCAGTGACTCACGGTAAGGAGAAGCTCCCCTACCTGGAGAACTGGCTTAGACTCAGGGTTCAGAAAACTGAGATTAAAGGCTCCATCTCTTTGCAGAATGGTACTTATCTGATACATCCGTCAAAGCAACTGTCCGTTTTCTTTATGAGTGTGACACAGTTCCCAAAAGAAAGGTGAAGGGTTTATTACCGATGAAAAACATGGACATTAAAGTCAGACACCTGGGTTTAAATCTCAAGTCTGGCCCTTCCAAGCTAAGACCTTTAATTTACTTCTTTGTAATGCTTCTAATAATACCTACCTCCAAGGATAATTTTGAAGATTACGGAAGACAGTGTATGTAATGTGCTTAGCATGGAGCCTGGCACAAAACAGAACTTAGTAAATATGTATATAAAATCACAAATTCCACACAATTGTTTATGTCTTGCAAACTCCAAAGGGCTGTTTCTTTATACAAGTCATAAAAACAAGGTACTGGATGATCTTTCTGAAAAATCCTGGGGTCTCTATTCACTGACCACCCATCAACACTGGAACAACAAGCTGGAAAATAAGGTGACATCCAGCAAGTATCAAATAGAGAAAGATGTAATCTGCTCTGCTAACACTAGTTAGCTCACACTCGAGGAAAAAGGAAAAGGGGAGTATGGACGTTGCGATGACTTATACGTGTTTTGTTTTAGTAAAGGACAGAATAATGGGAGTAGAAGTACAATCTTCAGGAAAAAAAGGAAAAGGTCTCAGCTCCACTACTGCACAGGCAGAAGCCTTTGAGGCTTTATTTTAAGAAAATGTTAAAAGAATCCCTGCGCCTGGGAACCTTCTCCCTGCCCAGAGAGACACACCCCAGACTTGCTTAATTCTTGGGTCCTGGCAGGTTACACTTCCTCCTCTACTGAAGCTACATTCCCATGGGCATTGTCTAAGCCTCTGCAAGCTGGTATTTCTACTCTGTTGTTTCTGTGCATTTTTAACTTCCTCTAAGTCAGCCACCAGCCACTCCGGGCATTCTGCCTACCTACACTGTCCACGTTGTTTTTCAAGGTCCAGTTAATTGTTGTTAATTCTCTGCTTACAAAATTGCACAGCCTTTGAGGGGGGCTTTTGGTCTGTATCTAACCCTATTTTTCTCATAAATCCAGTTATTTTTAGTGAGTGGTTTAGTGAGAAACAGAACAAGAAGTTTATTCAAGAATATATATATACCACAACAGAAACTTTTAAAACGAGAAAAAGAAAGTCAAACCAGGAAGCAATTAAGGTGATCAAAATATGAAGTAAGGTGATGGACTAGATGAGGATGTTAACAGAAAGAATGGAGACAAAGAGATAAATTTGGAAGAAATGGTAAAGGGGAAAAATATTCTATAACTTACTTGATTACACGTGAAGGAGATTTAAGAGTAAAAGAAGATTCCAAGCATAATAAGATCCAACAACACAAATGAGAAAGTTGAAAATGAAAAAACAGGTAACATTTCATGATGCCTGTTGAGTTTAAGATGGCACATACACACATTTTAGTCTTATACTAACAATTTAAAATATATAAATGGAAATGGTTTTGAAGTGGGTGGAAACGTGAGACTGAATTTGGGCAAGAGGTTGATTTTGGAGATATAGGTTTGGAAGTCACTAAAGTGACAGCTGATTTAAAGAAAAGAAAAGATAATTTCTTTGAGTGAGTATATAGAGAGCAGAAAAAAAAATGAAAAGATTCTTTAGGAATAGCCAAACTTAGAGAGAGGGAGAGAAAGAGAAACCATAATAAGTAACCAGAAAAGAGTGATTGAAGAAGGAGGGAGATTAGGAAGTCAGCATATTTCAGGATCATAGAACCCAAAGAAAGATCATTTTTTAGGAGGAGGTAGCCACATGTACCATCATGTTTGAAAAAAATGAAAAAATAAGAAGTTTCAGCAAAGAAATACCATATATAAAGGATCAAATGGAAGTCTCAGAACTGAAAGATATAATAATCAAAAGAAAACTTCCCTATATGTGCTTAGAGAAGAATGAAGATGACAGAAGGAAAAAAAATCAGTAAACTTAAAGATAGAATGATAGAAATTTCTCAGTTTGAACAACAGAGAAAAAGCAGAACAGAAAAAAAAAAAATGAACAAGAACTCAGGGACCTCTGAGAGTATAACAAAAGAGGTAACATTCCTATCATTAGAGTCCCAGAAAGAGACAAAAACGTATAGGGCTGAAAAAGTATTCAAAGGAAAAAAATGGCTGAAAATCTCCCAAATTTATCAAAGGACGTAAACCTGCAGATTGAAAAGCTAAGCAAACTCTAAACAGGATCGCCCAGAGAAAGCCATGCTAAGATACATAATCAAACTTCTGAAAACTAAAGACAAAGAAAAATTCTTGAACACAGGGAGAAATGACACCTCACCTATAAAGGGAAAACAATTCTAACGGGAATCCTCATCAGAAATCCCAGAGGGCATGATTTAAGTGCTGAAAAAAAAAGAACTGTCAATCTTAAATTCTATATCTGGCAAAATCACACTTTAGAAATGCATAGGAAATAAAGAATTTTGAAAATGAAAAAAAAAAAAATCTAAGGAAATTTTTCACCAGCAGATCTACATCAAGAGAATGGCTAAAGGAAGTTTCTGAAACAGAAAAGAAATGATAAAGGAAGAACCTTAGAAAACCAGAAGGAAAGAAAGAACAGACTTCCCTTCTCCTCTTGAGTTTTCTAAGTTATGTTTGGCACTTGAATCAAAAACATTGTCTGCTGTGGCTCTCAATATATAAAGGAGAACTATTTAGTATTTGTATTTATTAATATTCAATATTATAAATGAGAAAGGGTAAAGAGCCTTAAGGGGAGGTAAGTTTTCTATTCTAAACTCCACTCAAACTAGTAAAATTCCAATACCAGTAGACTGTTGATAAGTTATGTGTATTTAGCTAAGAGGAACCACACAATTTTTCTACAGAGAGAATCTTTTGTAGGTCAAAAACACAAATAGCTAAATCAAAATGGAATTCTTGAAAAAAAAAAAAGGTTACTGTATGGTTCTGTTTACATGACACTCTCAAAATTACAAAAGTATAGAGATGGAGAACATATTAGTGATTCTCAGGTGTTAGTGATGGTGAAGTGGTGGGTGAGGAGAGTGAATGTTATTATAAAGGGAAACCTCTATGCTGATAGAAGAGTTCTCAACTGCAGTGATGATTACACAAATCTGCACATGTGTTAAAAAAAAACCAAAAACCCAAAACCTAGAAGCACACATTGTACCAAGGTTCATTTCCTAGCTTTTACATTGTGTTATAGTTATGTGAGATATAACCATTGGGAAAAACTGATTGAAGGGCCTCTCTATACTATCTTTGCAACTTCTGTAAAGCTATAATTATTTTAAAGTAAAAGGTGAACAAAAAGTTATGCAGCAAACCACTTACGAGGCATGCATCTCTATTTCCCTTCAAGGAGCCAGCACATAACATTCTAGGAGTTATGGTATTATTGTAAATTTGCGGTTGGTTACAGGTTTCAGTGTCGATGAAATCCACTTGTACTTGCTGAAGACAATTTTGACTGATATCTAAAGGGAAGAAAATAGACTTTATATTAATAGATATACATATATTCTGTAAACCTGTAGAAAATCTTTTATAACTATTGGATAAGATGGTGGCACAGAATCTTAGGATATGTATTTTGTCAGATACAGTAATATTTGTGAAAATTTTTTTCTATTTTAAATGAAAAGTTAGGTGCCTAGGAAAGGACCTCAAGTTGTTTAAGTAATTTTTATTCCATTGTTGGGCTTAGAAGGTAATTTCAGTAGGTGAGAATGGTGGCTTTATGAGTCTCTGATCCTCACAGTTGGGTATGTGTGTTAATGATCCCTAATCTCTGATGTAGTTAATTCCCTAATACAAATTTCAGACATAGTCACTCTTTCAAACACCTTACCAAGCACCATGACTAAAGTAGTAGTGATGAACTTGATAGTAACCTAAGGCATGAAGGAATTTACGTGTCTTCTAAATGACTTGGTTCACAAGTAGAGCCTGGCTTGGCCCACGTCCACATGACCAACCATCAACATATTTCGGCATAATGACATTCCATTCTTTAAATGCATTAGAATACCGAATTAGATTACTATGACTTGACTTTCTCCCAGATGCTCACTTTCATTTCGCAGTGCTCCAAATCCTGTCACGAACATCACATTATCGGGGTGGAATTCATAGGATGCATCAGGGAGACAAATTCTGTGTACTGCATTTGTGTAAGGAACGGGGCTAGAAAGCTCTGCAACCGAAATATCATAGTCGTGCGACGGGTATTTGTAATTTTCATGGACAATTATCCTCCGGAGGCCCCGTTCTATTTTCGGAGGCATTAATGTTACTCCAAAGGAAGCAGTCCATCTGGCTGGGTCCTTATACCTGAGGAGAAAGTATGAGGAACAAATTTCACTTTGTACATGTTATCAATATAACCATTTATATTAAATAATTCAGTGGACAGGTGTCAATATAAGTTTTATTTGTTAAATTATAGTTTCTGTATATAGAAACAAATTCCAAGCTAATGTTCGGAGGACAGATCTTGTGGAAATACCATGGTGGCATGTTTCTCAGGCTATGCATGCCTCTCTGCATGCTGAGTCACCCACTCTAGACCCTAGGATTGTTTGACATTGCTGGGCATCAGTGTCTCCAAGGGGCATTTGGAGAGCATATCCTGGACAGAATGAGAGAACAGAATGTCTTATTTTATGTGCACCATGTTGCCTATCTATGAACATACACAATTCTCTAAAAATCAAAAATGCTGGAGGCAAGGGTATAGCTCAGTGTCAGGGGACATGCTTAGCATGCACAAGGTCCTGGGTTCAATCCCTAGTACCTTCATTTAAAAAAAAATCAAAAATGGTACACAATAATTTAACAAGGCATTACTTATCCTGTATACTGTAGACATTTTGCACTGGATTGGAAGATTGAATTGAAATTCCTTGAAAAATAACTAGTCAGCCTATTCAGTTGTATAATTTTTTTCATATTTAAGTTTTCTCTTACCATGTGGAATTTCCCCATTGGTGTCAAACCTATAATCTACCTGGCCTCCATCGCTGATAGATATGCAGTAGAGATATACAGCTCTTCTCTTTAACACCAAGCTCCAAATCCAAAGATGACTTTAAAATTCCTGCTTCCTTTGACCAACTGTTGTGTAGTTGTCAATGGATAATTTATCTACATGTACTTTGATGTCACTTCCATTGCCAGACTCTAAAACCTCTTACTAAGGTTTATGAGTTCCCCGCTCTCTTTGTGATGTATGTATTTTCTTTAATTTATATTGAACTCGTCTCTCATGAGGTATTTCCTTCCTGCCAAGCCCACAATCCTTTGCTGACCCTCAGTCATTCTCATGGATCAGGATTTACCTTCTAAAGCAGTGGGCAGCACTCACAAGCCATGTGCCATTAATTAAAGTCGCTCCACAGCGATGTCTCCCATCCCATCGCAGGCTAGCCTGCCACGGCCATTCATCCTCTTGTGCCTCTGTCCCACCAACAACCATGACCCTATATTTTGCAGTTTTGTTCCTTCGTGTCCCACAGCCTGCCAAAGAGAGATGTTGCATTAGTTAGCAGTCGCTTTTAAGTATCAAATTGTGTCATTATGTCTCAAATTTCTTATACTTTGTATTCCAGTAGTATCAAACATTTTTTCCTACTCTTACCTTTCCTTAAATTGTAGTGTTTCATATTTAACTCCTATTCATTTTGTAAGAGTTAAATCAGTCATTACTTCCTCTAGAATGCCTTCTCTAATAATTCCCCTGCCTCCAAACTGGATTAGTTACAACTTTCTTGATTCTTACAGAATAATAATAAAAACAGTAAACTCTTTCTTTCTATGTGTGTGTATATACATATGTACATATATCTCCGTTTATATATTTCTACTAATATATATTAGTAATATATTATATATATGCTTATGATACTAACATATTAGTACTAGAATATATACACATATATATTATATCCTTGTTGCCTAACACAGCACTGGCACATAGCAGGTTTCCAATAAATAATGGTGGCAAAAATATATGCTGTTTAGGTAATGAGATCATCCTTTGGTTTTATGTTTAGTTAGGTTTGTGAACTAACCAACATTCTGAGCTGGTGAGTAGCACATTTCCTTCCAACTTTCAAGATAAATGTATTGTGTGCTAATTCTGTTGACTATGAAATGTATTCTCTAAATCAGAGTAGGGTACTATGCTATAGGGGAAGGGAAACACTAGGCCTAGAGTCAGCACTTTTAAAATATGGGTGAAGGTATTATCTGGACCTTCAACAATTTCATCAGTATATACCCCAATCTCATAATTGTCTGCAATTTTTATAATATGGGATTAATATTATCAAGATTTTATTTAGTGTACAGTAACACTGCTTCTGTCTCTACCTGAAAAAATATCAACATACAGACCACTTTTATATAATGTTTAGAAAACTTTCATGAGGGTATATTGTAGATATCTGCAATCAAAACAGTGAGAATTTTTTTGCCTTTTCTTGAAAAACTGCACAACTCACTTCCACTACACATCTGCCACTGGCTCCACACATCTGTTCCAAAGCCCTCCCAATTTTTATCCTTTTGCAATAAAATGTGCCTCAAATATAAGATAAAACACCATAGATGTGTACAGATCAAACTTTATTCTGACCCTATAATACCAACAAAGTAAGCCTAAATAATCTAGAGTTAACTTTTTACATTCAGGTAATGCAACTTTAATAACTAATGTATTAAACTTACAATTGCTCAGAAAGTCGTCTGTTTCTGTCTTGTTGATTTCTGAAACACAGAAATGGTGAATAGAACAGGGTCAGCGTATCAGAATTACATAATGCCTCTGAATACTTCAACAACTAAAGGTTGCTCAATTCCATTATAAGATAATAGCTCTAGATTGTTTAAAAAACAAACAAACAAACAAGGAACACAGGTAGTTTATCATAGACTTAGTATGTTCACTGCCTTGAGGAAAAGGGAGGTTTGAACAGTGTTTCCTAAACTCAAGTGTGACTGAAAGTCACCTAGAGAGTGTTGTTGCTGTAAATGCCTGCTCTTTCCCGGTAATTCCAACTCGGCAGCTCTGTGCTAAGAGGCAGGAACCTGAGTGTTACAGCAGGTGCAGATGTTCCACAGCCTCTCTGCGGGCAGTGCCGCGCTATAGTGCTGATCCCCCAAATACAGTGATATTTTTATTGACCATTATTTCAGATTTTGTTTTTTACTAAACTCATAGACATAGTTCCATTTGTATAACATATCTGAGTGGTGTGCCCCTAAATTAGTCCTCACTCCCATGTTATTAAAAACAGTGTTATGGAGGGGAGCGATAAATTAGAAATTTGGGATTAAAAGATAACACACTATTATATATAAAACAGATGAACAAGGACCTACTGTTTAGCATAGGGGACTATATTCAATATCTTGTAATAGCCTATAATGAAAAATAATCTGAGAAAGAATAGATGTAGATAAACGTATAACTGAATGACTTTGCTATTTAACTGAAGTGTAAATCAACTATGCTTTGATTTAAAAAATAAATAGATATATATACAAAAAGAAAACAAAGAAAGGAGAAAAAAAATTTAAAAATTAAAACAATGTTATCCTTTTACAGGTCTTCTTTCTGCTCAAGTTTTAGCAAGACAATTTGCCCTCAAATTGCCATTCAGTTTGCCCTGAAATTGACTAGCCAATGACTCCTTAGATTGTTGATTTCTCAACAGTTAGGCCCTAATCCTATCCAGATACTAAACCAACAGTTACATCAAACTCTAAGCACTCAAATTTCATGATTCAGTAGATTTCCAATGACCAAACCTATTTCCTTTGAACGTGGCAAGATGGGAGTTCTAACTGCAAAAAAATAATGTTAATTTTTCTTATAATATTTAATAGTACTGATTTACAAAAAAATAAAATCTGTATTCTAGAGAGGCTTCCTTCTGACTTTCTCCATTATGGCTATATTTGAGGAAAATGACAAAAATAAGGAAGAAGTGACCATTTATTCTCAGTAAATATTTTAAAACACCACCACTAATCTCCTTTTTCAATAATGTGTTCTCTATCTCAAGCTTTCCCTAGAGAAAATTCTGGCTTTTCATGTTGCTACTGGTAAAAAAAAAAAAAAAAAAAGTAATAAATGACCCCAAGTAGAGTCACTTGTTCTAAGCCCCACATCAGCAATTAAGACTTAATATCTAGCCTAATTGTGGTTTCCATCTATCCCAAGAATGTAACCGCTAATCAGTCAATCTGGCATCACCTGGTCAGCACTAGTGAAGTAATCTGCCTGACAGATTTGCAAATCTGCTTGCAAAAGAAGGTGCCCTTGCCTGAAACAATCTACTCTGCTAGAAAGCCTCCTTGCCCAACCTCATTCTGTCTATAAATGTCTTCCATTTTGTACAGCAACTCAGCTCCTATCTATCTGCTAAGGTGTGGTGCTGCCTGATTCATGACTCATTAAATAAAGCCAATTAGATCTTTAAATTTATTCAGTTGAATTTTGGCATTTTACAATACTACTGACAGGACTGACTTCACGGATGTGTGACTTGTGTGTCTGCACTGGGTCCTGCACTCATTATGAACTTACACTGGGTTTAATGCTCACTGTCTTGAAATTCTTAATAATTGTTATCTCATAACTTGTGCTTGGAAATGAAGTCTGATAGGATAATAGAGCATGGCATGAGCAGAGGAATACACAATGTGTCCATGGGTTCTTGCCACCCCATTTGCTTATACCATTCACAATACCCTGTGAACTAAGAATTCCAGTGGACCCACAATGTTCAGCAAACTCAAAGTGAGTACAAAATGAGTATGTGATGCCTACCACTAAGGAAGTAGAGGACACTGGCAGTTTTTGTTTGAAACAGAGCTTGCTTTGAATGCCAAAGAAGGCATTGGCATTCTAATTAACACAAATGGCCAAGGGACCCTAGCACATTCTTTCTTGCTCCTGTTACTTCTTTGCATTAGCCAGTAGCTTCTGCTGAAAATAATGACATAGAGGGATCTTTTGGTCCTTTGTCATATAAACAGAAGGTAGAGAGCATTGGCAAAATGTGCCAGTATCAACGAAAAGTTTTTTAAAAAGCGTGATCTAGACTTGTGTAGTGTTTCCATTGATCTGGTAACCAAAATGCATGTATGTATGAGCTGTGAAATACAGCTGTATATTTTTATTATTCCAAATAAAAGTTAAACACTTTTATATTTACATTTGAAATTGATATATCACAATATAAAGGTGAACAGCGAAACTCATGCTAGTAATTTTAATTTTTTTCACTTAGAATAGCATTCATTAACAAATAAAAATACCATCACAAGTCGAAAAAGACTGTGAAAGAAGAAAAAGTTTTATATTTTAGTACCTTTAACAGCACATTTTTATTGCTTTTCAGAGTCCAACACTTTAATTTTGCACTGGGATCCACAAATTATGTAGATAGCCCTGACTAATGAGCCTCTTTTTCTAAGTAAGTAGAGGGGCTGACCACCAGGTTAGGCCTCTAGTTTGGTTTACCAGCTTTTATACTACTGCTTTGTATTCATTCTACTTGACCCCTATCCTGTAGTTTCTAGTGCTGACATTTCAAATATTGTATTCCCTAGCCACATGTGCCCAGTGAGCTCTTGAAATGTGGCTAAATTGGAATGTGCTATAAATATAAAATATACACTTGATTTCAAAGCCTTAGTACAAAAAATACTCACGAATAGTATTTACATGGACTACTTGTTGGAATAGTACTAATTTGGATATATTGGGTTAAATGTGTAAGGTATTTAAATGTATTTCACATGTTTATTTTTACTTTTTTTAATGTGACTACTAGAAAATTTAAGATCGCACATGTAGCTGGCATAGTATTTCTACAGACTAGCTTGTTTTTATTTCCACTAAGGATCGCCTATGTTCCTTACTTTCTAATAATGAAGACCTAACACTGCTTATTTTGTCCCCCTGCCCTGACAAAAAATACAAGTACCCCAACCACACAAAATTATCAGACTTTACAAGTTAGTTGTAAAACATACCAAAAATAAGTTATATCAAAAAATTAATTATAAACTTTTCATTGGTAACCTGGAAGCAGGTAACAAGGTATATTAATGACATTTGAAAGCAAATATGTGGCTGGCATGAGCCTTTCTACACATCATACTCACAGGACATAAAATGTAAGCAACAAGAAAAAGAAGGATAAATATACAAAGAAGCTTTCTCCCATTTATCACTGGATTCTATAGCTAAAGTGAAAAACCCAATGTAGACAAAGAACCCAGGCTCAGGAGTTACTGATAGACTTGCATGGGTGGCATAAGTTTTGGGTGGTATTAAAAATTTTTAAACTTCCTTTGGACCAACTTAGTCACAAAGAAATGTTCTGCTGGTGGCAAGACCCCATAATAAAAGACATCCAAAACACAATTTTTTAAAATCAATGCCCAAACTTATCCTGGAGCTATTGTATGTAAGAGAATTGAACTAAATAAGAGGAAATAAACTTACTTTTAAGTACAAATAACTCAAGATTTAAGTTAGGGGATCCTACAGCATCTTGCAGCTTTTCATGTAGAACACGCTGAATAATTATATTTGTGGTTTCAGGATCCTCAGTAGAGCGAAATCTAAAAATCAGCAGTATATGAGCCAACACTCTATGTTCCCTGTGACTGTGGGCCGAAAAATAAAGAAATAAAAATGTGGTTTTAAAAGGTATAATTCATAATAAGATTTATGGTAATATCACACTCCATTTTTTTTTATCATTCATTTGAAACACATTCACACAAAAACAAATCCATAAATGCAATTTTAAAACTTCCAGTTTGTTTTCTTCTATATTCCTATTTTTTACCACATATAGAACTCCCATCTCAGCCTCTCCGATAGCTGGTATGCTTATGGTCTCCCTAACCACCAAAGGATCTAGTTAAGTACATGGATTACTAATATAAAAAGGCAATTCTCTTGTCAACCACACAGAATTATAAAGTACAATATATAGTCAGTATGAAGTCAACTCTGGCTATGGCTTTCAGGCTTAATCCTCAGGGGTATAAATCCAGTGATTTCTCCTAAGCAAATTTCAGGTTGCCTAAACAACTCCTAACCCTAACGATGTTAGAAAACTTAGTCAAATTGTCTTGACTTCATGTGATTGTATTTTCAAGATAGAGCATTAATTAGCCTTAGCATTATTTGAATGAATTACTACTTTGAAGTCATCTTTGATTACTCTTTCTCATTCTCTGTCAGCTACTCTACCTTTCCTATTCACATATAGTCAGTTCCCTTTTAGTCTGGGTGCAATTGGCAGCCTCTGGGCTAAGCCCTGAGGTAGGTGAGTCCGAGGCATTGGCCCATTAAGAGCCACCTCCTCAACAGCTACAATCTTGTGGGTCTCAGAACTTGAATTCCATTGGTTTTCAAAGTTAGATGTTTTGGAGGCTCATCTCTCAAATGCAGGTGGTAGAAGTTGGGGTGCCTCGTGGGTTTCAAACTCTTTGCCCATTGAAGAGAACCCTGGGGTTTGAGGGTTTTTTCCTGGTGTGCTGGGGTGAGGCTTATGGCAAGACTGTGTCCCAGTTTCTCCAACCCTCTTCAATGTGGTTTTCTTTCTCATCTGCCCAATGTGTAGTAGTCGCTCAGCCAGACTTTGCTTTTTTTTTTTTTTTTTTTAGGAAATTATCTCTTATGTATCTTTGGAAGGCAGTTTTGTTTATAGTTTTGATTATCTATCCTCTCTGATACAGCATTTCTACTTTTAGAAATTTAATCTTTAAATACACTCTTGTGTGTGCAGGGAGATACGTACTTACATGTTCATCATAACCTTGGTTTTAAATCAGAAAAATATGTAGCAACCCAAGTGTCCATCAAAAGAGCTTTGGCTAAATCAACCCTGACATATTCTGAGAGTGAAGCCCTGATATACACTATACAACCAGCTAAAGAATGAAATAGATCTATATGCAGTCATTGAAAAAATATTAACAACAAATTGTTAACAAGATGTGTTATTTCTGGGTGTGAAATTACTGGAGAGGAGGCTTTTGCTTTCTGTTTTATGTAATAGTATTTTTGAATTTTATGTAATTTTGTATTGCTTTTGTAATCTGAAAAAAGAAACAAATAGGGCTTTAAAAAGATTATTGTTATCTATCTCATCCCTCTTCACAGCCTCAGCAACCCTGTACCTCCATTATTTATTCTTTCTTCTTTCTCTTAAACTATTCCCATACTGGCTGAGTAATAGGAGCAAACAAACAAACAAAAAAAACAAAACCCTCCCTCTACTCCAGCTATACAATTTATCTTTCACCTTCATATCACAGAAAACCTTCTTAAATGGGTAAGTTACATTCTGCCTCATATTTACTTCATTGCAGTCAGCTTCCTCCCCTTCTGTTCCACTGTGTTGCTCTCTACCTAAACACTAATGACTTCCTCATTGACAGAGCCAGTGAGTTCTTTCTAGTCATTTTACTTGGTCTCTGGGGAGTATTGTCAATGCTTACCACCCTCTCCCTGAAACTCTGTCTTAAGCACCAGCAGAACCTCTCTCTCTCTCTATTCTTTTTTCTTCTGCTTCTCCTCTATTTCCTAAGTTTCTGTTTCTCTTCCATCTCCTTAAATATTGTTCTTCAGGCTTTCTTCGTCGTCCTTTTTCTTTCATCACCCTTTTCTGAAAAGTTATGTTTATACCCACACTTCCCAATACTTAGAGTTGATGATAAGCAAATGTCTGTCTTCAGCTCAGTTCCCTTTTCCTCCCCTACATCAGACTCATATTTCAGGCTTATCTGGTCCCTAACTATCTCAACTCAGCAACTCTAAGACTGACTTTATCTTTGCAACAAACTTGCACTTCCTCAAATTATAGTAAGAGAAGAAAGACTTAATAACTAGCAAGATTTCTGGGATGAAGAGTAAAATAAATTAGAAAATGATTTGGAAGATAGAATAGGTAGAATTTAATTATTCACAAAGTGTATACAAAGTCATCATATGACTTCTAGGTTTCTCATTAGTGTGACTAAGTTTTCCCTGAGTTTGAGAACTTTCTGTGAAACCTCCATGTGGAGATGTGACTAGCAGGCATTAGGTCTAGAAATCAGGAAGACAGTTTAGATTGGAAAGAGAAGCTTGGATTTCAAAAGCATGTGAAGCCAGGTGCGTGGATGAATTTTTAACCTTTGAGAGAGTAAAAATTTAAGAAGTGAAGAAGCAGATACATACCCAAGAAATAATATTTTAAACATTAGAAAGTGGAAATACTGGGAGGAACTGGTCAAAGTAACACCTCAGAGATGTCAGCTAAGTAATAGACTGAGAAGTAACTTGGGGTTTTTATCACGGAAATAATATTGGAAATAGCTCTTATTTTATTTTTGAAAAATAAAAATAATTTTTATTAAGAATGTATTATTTAAGATTCTTAAATAGTATTTTGCTTAAAATAGTATGTTCTGAACTTCTATTTATTGTTGGTTGATGATAATCAGACCTGAGAGCTTAAATATGTGTAGCAGAAACGGGTAGAATGGAAGAAAAGAAAGAAAATTGGTAAGCTGGAGAACCAAGAGGAGAAGAAAAACCTCATCACTGCACAGGTTTACACAGGGCATTATTTGCTATTAGACCAAGAGATGTAGTTCAGGTGCCTGTTTGTGCTAATTAGAGTTTCCAAAAAAATAATGATAATAATTCCATAACATAGCCACCAATAACACTTCTGTCCCTCGAAAGCATCTTGCAAATGCTTTTTTTTTTTTTTTTGGATTTGAAGAATGAATAAGGCACATTGTAACCCATAACTTACACAGGACAGGTACCAAATGAATATCTGTTGAACTAAATTATATCATATCATTGACACTTCAAGCAGTATTTATTACTAACCAGGTTAATAGCCTTAGCTTTAAATTATATTCACAAGTCAGAATTTTAGATCTACATACCTGAACCTGATAATGTGAGACTTAACAAATTTGTCCCTCAGTGAAGATTTATGAAACATATTTTTCACCTGTTCCAAAAATATTCAAAATGTCAGTAAGATTAATTTTCTGAAATTCTGCAGTTTGTTTCAAAGCTTAAAAACATTTTAAAAACAAAACACATTGACTGACATTTCACAATGTGCTGAAATTGAGGAATTTTGAGAATTCTTTGTATTCTACTCAGTGATTTCAGCTGCACTCTGCTAGGGAATCATAGCAGAACGGCTAGGAGTGACATCTGCTGCACTATACTCAGAAAGAGATGGTTTGGGGAAAAGTGAGAGTTCACACCCTGAGATACAGACTTTTTCTGTAGGTAGACTAAAGGAAATGAAATAACTCTGGCAAGTAGTGGGTCACTGAAATAAGTCAATCTACTGCCACACCACTGTAAACACACTATCTCATCTGATCTCACAAGCTAAGCAGGGTTAGGCTTGGTTAGTATTGGGAAGGGAGAAATGAATGCATAACAGTGTCACGTGGCTCTCAAACCTGTTGAAAAAGTTACCAAATATCCTGTCAAAATCTGCCCTCGGTTCACCACTCAAAATGCTCTGACGAAGGCTCAGGTGAACTGGAATACTTCCTATGAGGTGTACTCTAATAGAGTAAAAGAATGTATTTTGTAGAGATATTTCTTACTACTACAAATAAGAACTCCAGCCAACTTACATTTTTAAATTAGGAGTCAAGGTAAACATGTCAAGTGTTTCTTTTCTTACTGTATGGATATTTGCCAAACACAAGCTGGTTACTACAAGCTAGTGATTGATGGATAAAACCACTGAACCCTTTTATTTTTTTCTTACATTTTGTTGATTCCTTAAGAAGAGTTTATTCAATATTTCCCTGAGTTGGTGTTTACAAGTACAAAAACAACCAAGATTTGACCTGAGCAAAGTATTCAAATTCTCAGGCTTCTGAGTCTACCAGGCAGATTCCAGGTGAGTCATTGCCATTCTGTTCGCACTCAGGATATTGGAACTAGAAGACAATTTGGAAATTATCTAGTCTAACTCCTTAATTTTCACACAAGGGAGTCTTTCCAGATGATAAGAGATGTGTCAAGAGACATGTCACTAGCTAGTAGGTGGTACTAGAACTAGGTGTCCCACCTCCCACTTTAGGATGCTTTCCATCACACATTCCACTAATTGCCTCCCAGACCATCAGGAAGAGTCCAAATTGTTCTCTAAATAATCTGACAATGATGAGAAGTTATCGCCCAGGCTCTTGCTTTTTTGGCTTATACTGTTAATTTTCCCACTTTTTATGACAATTGATTCATCTCTCAGGTTGAATGTTGATGCCTTAGGGTTAAAGATAAGTATCCAAGGATTTCCTGTAAACTTACATACTAAAAACTGGTCCAAGGTTAGATATTTTGGGGTACTAAAGTACTATTCAACTATGTGTCTGAATAGTTTCAATCTTGTGGCCTTTTGCTCAAGGTTTCTTCTTTAAGAAATAAAGGATACAACAACTATGTTTTGGGTCACCCTCACATTTCCAGAATTTCTGGTCTCTGTTGAACAAGAGTGTAGCACTAGCTAAGGAGGGGTCAGTTAGGAGGGACAAAAAGGAATGGCTAACACTCACTAGGCTTAGCTCTGCAAGGCATACTCTTTTAAGTCATGTCAATTTTGTTTATATCTCTTAAGTAGGGCCTCTTCCCACTTTGCAAAGATACATGAGATTGGTTAAATTTGAGAAGCTAAGGTACTAAAAATTATACTCAAAATTGATAACAAATGCCATTGAAGTGGGAAAAAATGCTTACCATTGATTCAATTTTCTGGCTCATCTCTGTGAAATTTTTAGAAGCCTCTTTTTCAAAATCATCATACAGCTTGTCACTTGTAAATGATAGTGTGCTGTAATAACTGTAGGTCTTCCTTTGATCTATAAGGAGAGAGACAAAAACTCCCCATACTTTTTAGCAGATGTGTGTAAGCATCATCATTTCCCCATTTGTTAGTTGCTAGACAGACTGAGAGAGGAAAGAACGTTCCTAACCTAGGTCATCATCTCTGTCATCATACCCCAAGCTTCATTGTCATCTAAGAGTAAAAGACAACACCATTCATTGTTATAAGATCTTGAGTGTAAAAGCCATAAGAAATGCTTGGTGTTCCTGTAGGCTAATTAGTCATGTGTTATCCATTCCTGAATAAGCCACAAGAGGCAGAAAGTCACTCCACCTGAGCACACAAACAGGGATGGATTCAGAAGCTACCCAAGAGTAAATGCATTTTTAGGTTTCAAAAGTAGATTTCTCCCAGTTCTATAAACTATACATCCAATTCTGGCCACAAGGATGCTAGTGTAAGAACTTTTATTTTGGCTAAAGAAGGAGGTGAGGGTAGGGATTAGAATGCTGGAGTTCAGTATATCAAAGCTGAGGGAGCTAGAGCTGTTACCCAGCGTGACTCTCTAGGGACCCTGCTTAGTTTCACCTGATTCCCCTGTCACTCCATTTATTTTCTCCCACCAGCCGTAGGAATTGGCTTGTCCACTCCTTTAGCCATTGTCTCCATTTTTAGCATCCAGTTCAAGCAGTCCATGTTTTTGCTCTGCTGAACAATTAATGCAACATAGCTTTTCCTCTACCCTCCTGTACTCAAACATGTCACTAGGTGTCAAAACATATTCCCAATTGTCAGAATTACTTGGCATGTGTAGCTGTTGAAAATATTATTAAGAATGTTAACACAAAAGTAAGAAAAACAAGGATGAACATGAGTTTGCTGATAACTTTCACAGCTTTTTGAATCTATACCCTACAATGATGTTGTTCATAATAGATTCACCTGCTGCCATTCCAATCACAGAGGGGACAGAAATGCAGTCCCAAAGGCCACTGGACACAAATCACATATACAGTTTTATGCTGTCCTGGGCTTTATGCCCAAGTGATGTTTTTCCAAGTCTGATCACCTCCATCTTTATCTGTGTTTCTATTACAGATTTGTTTGGCTTAGTTTGGTTATCTAGGCAGGCCAGCTCCTAAATGCTCATGTGCTGTATCTACTCTGTTCTTAGGTTACATCTGTAAACAGAGCTCAAGTCACAAATATGACAGTAACACATATCAGAACAATTGCTATTTATTCAGGTGTGCTGTGTGGACAGTGGAAGTTTGTATGTTCATATTATTCAGCTAATTATCCCAACAATAGGATATACAGGAACAGTTTACTAGAAAAATCTAACCAGATTTTTATTGTATGCATATGAGGAAGATTTGTAAGCATTGGGAAGAGACAAATGAGAAGTAGTAAAGAACATTTCCTCTTACTGAGGCCATGAGACCCCCTTTGCCATACTAGAAATCAGACAAACCGAAATATGCCCCAAGCAAGTATCATAGGTGTGATTCGTTCATTTCATTAAAACTTTTTTAAAATTTAGGTATAGTCAGTTTACAATGTTGTGTCAGATTCATTCATTTTTATCACTCAATATTCAATAAATATTAAGTATCTAATATGTGCCAGGATCCTGCTAGTTCCAGATATACAGAAGTGCATAAAACATAGTTCTAGGCATCCATGGAGATGAATAATGATGCTTATAACATAATGGGACTTAGTATATCCAGAACAGAACTATAGAATTGTGAAGTTATTTTAGCTATTCTTTTTATATTAAAAACACGTACCAGAGAAATGACCAAAATGCACATACTCCAAATTCAAAGACCTACGTGTGGGCAAATTCTACCAGGAAAAAAAATGACTTTTGAATATTTTTTTCTTTAAACTACCCAGAAATAATCTACCTTATTTAGGAAATTAAGATTGGATTTATGTCTGCTAGCAGAAGAAGATAACCAATTTACAATTGCCATTTCTCTTTATAGGAAAACAACTTCCTATACATTCCCAATTAAATTAGAATCAAGTGATTAGGTTTTTTACTTAGAGGATCTTGAACATCAAAGCATTATCTAGTCTCTAAGGGAGATATTAAACCAATAGGTCAAAGTGGAGTCAACTCATTAAAACCCGAGGCAACTAGCAGGAAACTTCAGAAGGGTTGTTATGCCTGGAAGAATAGTTCTGAAGTACCCCGGGGACTTTTCTAATGACATAGCAGTGTTCACAGTTCATCTAGCAGGGAGGTACCCGATTACCACAGTCTGAACCTCTTTATAATTAACCTTCTCAGCATATCTCATCCTCTTTAATCACTTGCAATATAACACAAGATGATTTTAAAATAACAGAAGTAGGCATTTATTCAACAATATATCACTTTGAGCCTTTTTCCAGCTTACTAGTACAGTATAGGGCCTACTTCTCTATGATCTCTGATTGTACAATTTATTGGGCTATCAGGATTTTCAGTGAGTTGTAGTTATTATTTTAAATCAAGGTGATTGCCTTATGACCTCCAATAACACAAAACATTGAACTCTAGCTTTCCTGTGGTCTTCCCTTAATTAAGGCTTGATTATTGCTTATTATGGAATATAAATACTAGCCTGCTATTCCCAGCAGGAGGCATTGGTTCATCAAAGATGGAAGAAAGACTCCTCCTTGGTTTATGAAGATTAAACGATTGACAAGGCAGGTAAAGAATTCTTTGCACTAGCTATGCAAATGAGTTACAGAAATGAATGAATAAGCTTGAAACAAATCAAAACAGGAATGTACATCAGGAAATATCTGAGGTAAATTGCAGTCTGCCAGGGCAGCCGCTACTTACTGTATCTCGCATAATCAAAAGTGAGTCCAGTGCACACTGTCAGGACAATTAGGGAGAGAAAGATGATGAGGACAATAATCCAGGGCTCCAAATAAGCTCTCCTCCTGACCTTCACCACTGACAGCCTGAGAAAGAAAGCAAATAGATGGATTATGTTACAGTGCACACTGCATCTGCTCCTTAGGTAAAGCAGATATTCCTGGGGAATGAATGTGGGACACTCAGTTAGGTGGAAGAGGACTGTTTGGTTTTAGAACACAGCCTAATCAGGGCTTCTGAGGCCATTTCTGGCTCTGGTCGCTTGACTTTAGGCAAGTAATTTGACTTCTCTATGCATCAGTTTCCTCGTTCATAAAATGAAGATAATACCTATCTCATAGGATTGTTGCAAGGATTAAATGACTTACTATATGTAAAGTGCCTCCAACAGTACCTAGCATGTAGAAAGCGCTATGTTAGCTATGATTTACTGAGCTGATCGTGTGCAAGATACTGAGTTAGGCACTGCAGGAGCTACAAAAATGTTTCAAGTCTGCTTTCACCCTAGAATCTTAAATGGCCTATGATATGTATTACAGCTTGAACCATACCAGCTGTTCCAGGCAGGGTTTCTAATTCTATTTTCCTTCTAGTTTTCTGATTTATTTTCAAACAAACTTAAAGACTACATGCAAGTGATAACCTGAGATATCTTCTAAGAACCTGAGAGAGCTAAACTTCAACAATGCTGCAGGAACTCTCTTCTTCAACCTCTCCCATTGGTTCTGCTTTCAGAAATAAATGTTACTAAAAAAATGCTGATCAACCTTGTTTTTGATTGATTAGCAAAGTTGCTGTTCCCTTTGGTTGTAATAATTATTAAGCAAACCCTCTTCAAGAAAATGAAATAAGTCAACAGTTGGCCAAGTTGGTTAAGTACGATGCTGTTATTTTAAATTTCTTGAGGTATTTATCATGCTGGCTAAATCAATGGCATATATTCTTAACAGTACTATCTTGTACATGAGAACTGGGGGAAAGGGTAATATTATCCTGGGGAGAACTGGAGATGGAATCAGAATAAAGAGAATTCTGAATCCAGCTCTTTCCTTACCAGCTTGGACAAATTATTTAGACTCTGAACTATGTTCCTCCATCTGTCAATAAGGGACAGGCTACCAGTTCTGTCTAAAGTGCGTTGTTGACTGTGGAATCCAGAATGAGATCATGAATGTGAAAACCTCTTGGAAAACTGTGAAGCATTTTGCAATGAATAATTTTTGCTTACAGAAATCAAGGAGACTCTGTTTCCTGGTGTTGTAGGACCAGAAAATGGGATTATCACTCTGGTCCCTGGCCCACCATCATCACATCCTGGCTCTGCCTCAATGTCCTGTTCTGTGGGAACTATTGCAGAAGTCAACCGAGTCATCGCTACATGCCCCTGCACCTGCCCCTGCCCCTGCTGAAGTCACTGGGATGTAGTGGAAGACTCCAAGGATTCTACTTGGTCTCCTCCCTTATTCCTTTTTTTTTTTTTTTTTTTTTTTTTTGCTCCCTTATTCCTGAGATTTTCCCATGGGGCTGTAGCCAAGGAAACTTCATCTTCTTCTCCCCAATCTCTTTCATCTCTAGTTCTCCCTTGAGTGGGATTCCAAACACCTGTTCCTAGAATTACTGTAATATAAAAAGACTTCTCCCCTTATCTTCTGTACATTTTTTATGTGCAAACATGTCTAAGAAGACTATAAGTTGATTCCTATTTCTTCATTCCTGAATGCTTATTATTCACTTGTTGGAGAAGAAAGGATATGCCTATAGCAGACATAAGCAAAACTTTGGAGGAATATGGGGAGGGAGGGCCTCTCAACTAATGTCAGTACATGCCAGATGAAGAATATGAATTTGTAATTATAGGAAACATGATCTAATAGTCAAAAGCACATGATTGCTATGTAGAATTGTGACATATAAAACAGAAGTTCTTTTTGTTCTACCATAATTTTTAATCAAGACAAAATTAAAACAGTGCAGCCATTAAATTGATGAGGTGGAGCTACATGTATTAACATGCAAAAGGTAAAAGATGCATTTTAGTGAAAAAAACGTTGCAGAATAATATGCATTCTATGTTGCACTTGTTGCAAATAATAAAACTACATATGTGTGTGCATAGCAAAATATATAGAAAGACACAAAAATATTAGCAGTAAGAAGCAGAATAACAGGAGACACTTTAATTTGTATACTTTTTGTGTTTTGCTGGATTTTTTTGTGTGTGTTCTGGTGGATTTTTTTCAACAAGGCTTTTGAATTAAATGAGAGAGAGAGGAGAGAAATAACAAGGAGGATTATGCATGTCCTTTCATGGAGCTCCTATCACTATCTTCGCCAAGGTACTGCTGTCTTCCTTTCCTGTCTCCCACCTTTCATAATGATTTTAGTGGTGCTCTGTCTTTGGTGGCTTTGAAGAAGATAAGACCAATAGCATGGAATAAAGGAAAAGACAATCCATTAAAAACACTTTGAATAAATTATCAAGAGAGTATGTTTCTGACTCTGGCCACCAACTTATTTATTGTATAGTATGGTACTAGCAGATTGAATTCTCTCTCTTACTTTCTCCATATGAAAAGCAAGGATAAGAATCCCAGACCCTTCTTAGCTCTATAGAGATAAAAATGATAAAGTATTTTATTGCTTTGCGCTCCCAGGTAGAAAATCATTGTACAAATAGTAAGGATTATTATTATTATCATTATTATTTTAATTATTAATAATAAAGGTAATGACCACGTTACTGCAGTATTTGTCATCTGAAACATGATCTCTTTCTTCCTAGTCTATATGACATTGCTTTTCAAACTTATTTGACCTGTTTCTTGTTAGTTTTTTTGTTGCTGTCTCAGCAAGTGATTCAGTATTAAATTGCTCCAAATTAAATGTAATAGAAGTGTGCTCAAAAAATTATTAAAATGGAGAAATAAACCCTTTTTATATATCAACAGACACTGATGTCACTAACCCCCTCCTGCACATAAACCCTTGCCCAGTCATGATTGGGGCCTTTTGAAACTTATCTGAACCTCCTCATGGCTGAAACTTCAGACAGACTGGATGAATTCTAGTAGCTTCACTGGTATCAAATTTCTTTCTTTTTGTGAATTTTCTTTTCAATTTGAGGACATGTGTGATTAGACAGTGAATATAGCAGTTAAAATATGGGTATATTTTTGTCAGCCCCAAATTGCCAGAAGACAAGTCCAGAATTGCATTATCCTGATCACCTCTTAATGCGCTGTTTTTAGAATAGTACTAAAAAAGAAAAGCAGCAGCAGCAACAACAACAAAAAAGTGAGGGGGAGAAAAGGTACTAACACAAACAAACCTTCTGATAAGCACTGGAGAACCGTTGTCAAGGCTCACAGTGCTTCAAAGAAAAGTTTACCGGAACAAATGCCTACCTGACACCACTGCCATGCACTGATTAATAGCGCATCTCCAACTCGTTGCCCATTCTCTGTAATGTAAACATCAGCACTGATGTTTAGTTCTGTTTCCCCAGCTCAGTCTGGCTGAGCTGTTCTGAATGAGCATGTACACAATATCAATAAAGCTGGTAATTCCATTACTATCAACTATTTCATTATTGTCATCCATTTCAGCCGGAGGTCAGCAAACGTTTCTGTGAAGGTCAAGATAGTAACTATTTTCAGTTTTCTGGACCATACATTCCATGCTGCAGCTACCATACTCAGCTCTGTGTAGCACCAAACAGCTGCAGATAGTACACTCAGAAATGAGCAGGGCTGTGTTCCAAAAAAAACTGAATTTGTGTACACTGAAATTGACATTTTGTATAAGTTTCACTTGTCATAAAATATTTTTCTTCTTTTGATTTGTTTCAACCATTTACAAAGTATAAAAATCAGTCTTAGCTCAATTAATTTATAAAAACAGGTGGTGGGCCAGATTTGTCCCTTGGGCCATAGTTTACTGAAAGCTGATGTGAGCAGTAGCCTACAAGTCAAGGCTCAACGCTCTTCAAAGGAAAGTTTACCAGAACAAATACCTACTTACAAGCCAGTGCTAATTGTGTTAGGAAGTTATAATAATCTTTTCGTTTTCTAGTCTCACTCACAGGGCAAATCTAATGTAGTCCATCTCCAATCCCATTGCCACCAACCTTGTTCTAGAAATCCTGACTGAAACTTGTCCTGCAGCTTGATAACAGGTTTCTCTCCTGCCTCCTCAGTCTCTGAATTATTCTCCAGTACAGTAAGCGGTCTTTCTGGAGGTGAGGGAGCCAATGACTGAGAAGACTTGAAACCCAAGTTGGCCTCAGTTTGCTTGGCAATCCGCTCTTCCCCAAAGCCCTTTGACTTTGCTCCTGCTGCCTCCTATGTGGAGTAACTTAGTCTGTTCTTTGCTTGAATTGTAAAAATCAGAGTATATTTAAGAGCCAGTTCAAAAAGTCCCCTCTGCCTCAGGAAGTTTTGTTCACCTCGAGTATCTCATTAGAATATGCATTTTGAGCTCCTTAGGGATGGTGTCTGAGACTTACTGTATCTCTGTATTCTCTGACTGTACACTCAAGATTTGTTTCCAGAGGGAACTGAAATTAACTAAACCAAACTGAATGGACCATTTGTCAGTACCACAGTATGGGTTTCAGTCTCTCTCAAAGCACTTCTGTTCTGCCTTAGCCTTAGAAAAGAACCTGGGATATTACCCATAAGAAAAGATAGGTCAGACACTGGGAAGAATAATCACCATTTAAGTAAAGCCTTATTTCCATAAAACACTTTATATAATGATCAAGCGTTGTAGTTAATATTTCTATTTCACCCATGTTTAAAATACATGATTTTCCAACTGATTTGATCTATCTGCTGTGAAGTGATATCATAGTACAGAAAGTGACAAATGAAAATAAAGGGTCATTAATTTCAGGAGACATTATTTGGGGTCATTGAATATCTGTATATAACTACAATATCCAAACAGAAGCATAAAGAAAGATACCACAATGAAATAACAGCATAGTACCTTATGACATTGCTAAGTCAATGCTTACATTTTAAAATATCAATTAATAAATATTTATTCAGTTTTTATTATGTGTTCAGCACTAGCTTATTTCTTTAGCTCATAGACTGTGCCTGCTTGTCCTAGCCACGCAAATACTCCAGATGCTTTTTCCTTTGTGGAAGACTCACAAGCTGGCACTGGTGAGATCTTTACTCTTTCTTACACTTTCTAGAATAAGACTATAAAAATATTCAAGGTGGAACTAAAGTTTTGAATATGTGTGAATGGATCATGTTTTCAGTGCCTTTTTAAAAAGAAATACAAATTACTCATGTAAAATTATGAACCATGTATTTCTGTCTTGTCCACTCCCACACAAAAACATCTACAAAGTGTCTAACAGCGTCAGCCAGGCCCTTGAACTGAATGACCTGTGCGTTCCTTAACAGTGGTAACTGTGGATACTTCTATTAGAGAAGTTACAATTATATCAAGGTGGTAGTCTAATTAGGAGACAACTGTTTCCATTTTATTTTATAGTACCAAGACAAATGGTGGGAAACTTATTATTTTTATTATAAATGTTTTCATTTAGATTCCACCTTGTTCTAGACTGGTTTAAGGTAGCTTATAAGGATATTTATATTTATATTATCAAATTATATATTATTACGTTATATTTATGTATGGTATTAAATATAGGGATGCAAGGAGAAAGCAAAACATTAAGTGAAAACATAAAGTGGGAATAGTACTAAAACTACATATCCTAATTCGCATCTACATATTTCCTTAAGTCAGGACATAAAATTTGTAGCTTTTTAGCAGCCAACTCAAAAACAAAACTAAATAAAATAAAGCACGCAAACAAACCCTCCTCCGGTGCATTCTCCATGGCATGCATAAGATAAAAACTGAGCAGTTGTTCAGCAGCAATACAATTCTTTTGTATTCTAATAAAAAGGACACTATGTAATATAATGAACTATATTCTCCACAGTATTCTTAGCACAGAAACAAAAATTAGTTTCATAATACTCTGTTTGTCCCTCAATACTGGCAAATGACATCAATTACTAATCAGTAAAAGCAGTATGTGGGAGAAGCAGTGTGGAATTATTCATACCAAGCTCTAAGATAATTTTTTAAAATATCTGACAATACTTCCCTAATTGTTGAAACGGCTCCATGTGGCATTTTCAACATGATAAAGTACCTAAGGATTATTGAAATCATAGACAAAAAATACCGTATTACTTAGGTAAGTTTTTAATAAATATTGGGAATGACAGAAAACCCTACCACGAACTGTTAATTTAGGCAAAACCCATAGCTTAATGATTCCTATATTTAACCACCCACAAAACTGAAGTGATACTATCTTTCCTCCTACCTACTTTAAAAGGAAGTTGTGCATCGTCGGTGTTGGATACATGTATTATATGTGTCAGTGACAACTCGGTGGTAAGGAGTGTCTCTAATCTCTGCTATGTTCTTATCAAGGTCTTTATTAAGTTCCCTGCCAGATATGGTGCATCACAGGAAACTACAGACTGAGATTCAGGTTGGCACTTTGCCTGACCTCTAGAAATTTACAATCACACATAGATGGGGTGCAAAAAAATTAAAGGTATTATTAAGTAAATTAGGTGTGGGTTTATAGACTTATAAACTGAGCTGTTTTAACCCTTAATTACACTAACATGTTTGCTTTATTTTCTTCAAATTCTTTCCAGTTCAGGAAATAAGTCAGCATGACCTACGTAAGCAATTTTAAAAGCAACAGTTTCCCACAGAAAGTTTGACAAGAGTGGCCACTGCAGCTAGTCATAGGGAATTGTATGTACTTTAAAGTGTGGAAGAAAAATAAGAATTAATAGGGAAGTGTGAGTATGTCATGGGAAGTATACCAGAAGAACAATGGTTGAGAAACCTGACCTAGAGACACTCTTGAGGCTGCTGATATATAGCACTGACTTTCAGAAATTTCTTGTAACATTAGATGCCTTCCTATCCAACCTTTCTCTTGAGTTTGTCTAGATGCCTCTTAAGAGAGTTGGTATTATTGAGTGGAAATAACTCTGAACTGGAAGAGCAGTGGCCTGTGTCTTACTCTTAGGATTTTCATTTAAGGACTATGTCCTTCCATTTAAGTCTAAGTTTCTCAGATGAGAACTCTGAGAGCATATTCAGCATCACGTAAGTTCCAGCATCCCCTAACCCTCAACTTACATGACACTGCATGTGCTTTCATTTTAATGATTTTAATTGATCTAGTTTTAATTGATCTAGTTGCTCTTTAATTTCCACCAACGCATGTGTTCCATGTCTCAAATAACCTAAAAATGCTTAACATTATCATGGTTAAAATTCAGGCTTTTTAAAAATAATCAACTTTAACATAATTTTTCAAGTGCATCATTTTCCTGATGGCTAGATGTCAGACTATTTGGAATAGTCGAATTAAGGAACTGCAAGTCATTTGAAATAATCTAACTTTCATATGAGGAAGTCATAAAGTTTCTTGATTACTTGCATCCTAAGCCAGTTTTAAAATCCCTACACCCATAAAATTGTATTTTGTGAAGTCACTGATGGCTCTTAAAATTGGAATGTGCCAGTTGGAAGATGTGCTGAGACCATGTGGTGACCCTCTGGCTGCTATTTTCTTGGCAAGCACTTGTAAGCCATACAAGGACCTAGAAATTTCTGTATATAATAAAACCCTATCTGAATTTATTTAGCTATGAGGAACAACTGGAAAATGTGTGGATTCTGTTAATGTTTATATTATTCTTCCGAAAGTGAGATTTCTTGCTTAATAAACTTGCTGCCTCAATTGCTGACCCAAAATATAATGGAAATATTGAGTCTTAACTTTTGGATTGAACACAAATTTGTGAAATATTCACCTTAATTATACTCAAATACATTGGCATTTTAATAGGAACATAGTGAAATATGCTCAGATTCATATTAGGATAAGGTATAATTTGCTATGTAAATTAATACCATAAAATTACAAGAAAAGCATTATCCGAAAGACCTAAATATTTTCAGTCACTAGTGCCCATGGCTTTAATACATATCTATATGCTGATGGCTACCAAATCTTTAACGGCAGCCCAGATCACTTATCTAAACTTCACATCCATGTATCTACCTGTTTGGCGTCAAAACAACTTGGGTTTAGTCCTGGCTCTGCTTCTCATTAGCTAGGTGGCTCTGAGCAAGTTACCTTCTCTCAGTCTACATTTCCCCACCTATAAATTAGGATAATGATAAGACCCAACTATACGATTCTTTTAAGTGTTCAGTGAAATAACACTTATTGCAATTGACATCATGCCAAGTACACAGTACATGCTCATCAAATGTTGGCTTTGTCCTTATTCCTTCTTCATAATGAGGCATTAATTTGTTTTCAAAGCAGGTTGAAAAATGCTTCAGATTGCCTCATGTGCCTGAGAGGATAAGGAAAAGATGGAGCAGGTGAGGCTCCCAAGCCTTAGACCCACTCCACCCATCACAACACTGCTCCGCGCAACAGGGGCTTGTACTAGGCCTTATGTGTAAAAGGGATTCAAGTGGTAAAGAAAATGTGGAAAACTACTCATCTTTGGACCTGTCTAGCTCTAAAAATCTGTAAGTCAAGCCTGTGGTCACCATGAAGTATATAGTTCAGGGCAAGGATTTTATTTACTTATTTTTTAAATCTTAAAAAAAATTTTTTTTTCACTTCTTAGGAGAGAGGTAATTAGGCTTGTTTATTTGTTTGTTAATTTTAGTGGAGGTACTGGGGATTGAACCCAGGACCTCATGCATGCAAAGCACACACTCTACCACTGAGCTATACACTACCACCTAGGGCAAGGATTTTAGAACACTACTTATGAAGCCCAACTTTAGCTTCACTGCTGAATCCAGTATTATATGTCCAGGTGCTTTATTATGACTTGAATATGTTGTAAGTTTTGAAAGATTGGTTTGAAATCTTTTAGATGTATTATTTATTTCTTTGCTATTTTCTGTATTAGGAAAATTGAGAGATTAAGATTAAGCTAATTGTTTGAAAAGCAAGGAAGGTTATCTCTGCTTAACCAAGGGAGCCCTTGTGATTCTGAGGGTCATGATGTGGTGGAGGCAGCAGGCAGCACTGCTAGAAAGTGCAGGACTGGAGTTAAAAATGTATGTTCAAACTCCAGGTCTGCCAATCACTTACTCAGGCATTTGGAGACTTCGATCTTCCTAATCTTTGATTTCCCTATCTATAAAATCATGGTAATATTAAAATTGCCTGCCTCTCAGTGTTGTTAATAGGTACCAAATAAGAAATATATGTTGGAATTACATGTAAAGAATATATACATATTATGTGTGTATGTGTGTGTATATATATAGTGTATATATAATATATATGTATTCCTATTATATGTACACTTTCTGAATTTTTGTAAATGTGACCCAACGAGCTTTTAATGTGCAGTAACTAATTTTTAAATGTCCATATATTTCTATACAAATTCAAATGGTAATAGTAGCAACAGTAATAATAATATTTCCTGTGTCTGGTTGACACCTGTGTTAATTTACCTCTTATATTTAACAACGTTGGACTCAGTACACAGATGAACTGGCAGGACGGATTCAATCTCTAGTATTAAGTGACTCACCCATTCCTGTGACCACATGCAAATTACCTAATCTTTGACTGCTGTGTCCCTTAACTTATAGAACACAGACAGAGATGCTTCCTGTCTCTCAACCTCAAGGTCTATTTAGATGACTATTCAGTGAATAATAACATTGTTCCTTGTAAATGTAACTTTTATTTTAACACAATAAGACAGTTAAATCAGCACAGTAGTAGCACTGCCTTGGTAGGTAAAGAAGGTATTGTGGGGATAGTATAGCACTGAGGTTAAGAGTATAGATTTAGAGTCAGGTGGACCTGGGTTAATTCTCAGTTGTACCATTTATCATCTCTGGGCAACACAGTTACTTGTCTGAGCCTCAGTTTCCTCATCTGTAAAATGGGTATAATAATATAACCATAAAATGTAAATGTGCATGATATTTTAGAACAGTAGTTGACACACAGTACATGTGAAACAAATGATAGCAATTATATTGCTCTTCACTGGCTCATAGCTTGACTTTAAATAGAGTGCTTTGGGGAGGGATAAATTGGGAGTTGGGATTTGCAGATACTAACTACTATATGTAAAATAGATAAACTGTATAGCACAGGGAACTATATTCAATGCTTTGCAATAACCTATAATGAAAAAGAATATAAAAAAGAATATTTATATATGTTATGTATGTACAACTGAATCACTGTGCTGTACACCAGAGACTAACACAACATTGTAAGTTGACTATGCTTCAATTTAAAAAATACTATAAATAGAGTGCTAAATCCTTCTGTATCTGCTTTTACAGCTTCAAAAAGAGGTATCATCAGATATTTTCAGAGGAAAGGTTGCAAGATAAAATTTAATGATGACTGTGTGATACTTTGGACTACCCTAGGCTTTGTTCTATCATCTCAGAACTACTCTTCTAAAAATCTCAGAAATTGCTCAACCACGCAGGCCACGTGCATACACGGGAGATTGGGCTTGCAGGTTCTGGCATGATCTGCTATCTCTGTAGCCCATTTTTGTCTTTCTCAACTTCTTAAAACTTTCCTAGTCTCTAATCCACTCATTTCAAACCTACTAATTTATGCTTGAAACAATGAGTCTGTCCTTCATAATTTTCATCCACCATTTTCAATGAGACTGTGTCCAAAGCGGTATGCTTTGAGATGTTCTTAGTGGGGTACTTCTAAATCCTAATCCTGACAAAGCCATGAAGCACAAAAACATCCGCCCTCAAGCACAAAAGCATCAGGCAGACTCAAATCTCAGTGCTGACAAGTAAGCACCTGATGTTGATTGTTTTCCTTGAATGTTTCTATTTATTCCCTTGCGGTATTGAGGCAGTGACATTTTTCGAGGAAAGCAGACAAGGATGAAGGATAGCAAAGGTCCACCAGACAGTGATAGTCGCTACAGACTGATGAATTCCTTCCAGGAAATGCTGCACTAAGGTGAACTTGATTTTCACACAGTAGCATATGGTGCAATCTCGTTTAGAAAATGGTGACAATGTAATTGAAGTGCTATGCTCTCACTTACTGATCACCTTTGAGACAGTGCAGAAAAGTTAAGTCATATTCTTACCTTGTTAAGAACAGAGTCAGTTTTAAGAAAATTAAATAAGGGCAGCCTGTGAATTCTTCAAATGTTTCTATAGACCAGTAATGAAAGTAAAACTCTATCACCACCCTTCCTCCTTTCACATCTACTTGCATTCTTTGATATTAACCTGTACTGATCTGTTTCTTTGCCTGTACGTCGTGTAGACATGCATGCCTACACAGACATGCACATTTTCTCCTTGTGTGTATATGCAGTGTGCATGTTTTCCTTTTCACTGTTGAAGTGCAGACTTTCCAAAGAGTCTCTCTTTAGCCTCACAAACATGATAGACAGCGTATTACAGTAGAAAGAGCATAGACTTTAGAGCCAGAAAGGCCAAGGTCAGATTCTAGATCCAACACTTATTAAGTCTAGACAATTTGAGCTGCAGTTATTTCATGTTTTAAAGGAGTGATCACAATAACAGCATCTCAAAGTACTGCCAAAATTAAAATATGAGACAGTATTTTACAAAATGTTTAATACATAATAGGTGCTCAACAAATCTTTTTCTTCCACACAGAACTTAGTACACAATGGGAACTCACTAAAAGTTTTACATGGACCAGGACTGATCTTAGCTGAAGGAGAAGTGAGGGGCAGTGTTAAACAGATGGAGCAGCATCATACAGCAACTCTGCACCTAAGTGTCAGTAGAGTGACTCTTCACTATCACTATCTAATGACTAACCTCAGGGCAGAAAGGAAGGTGTTGCTAGATTAATCTTACACTGAGATTTTCTCTATAAACAAACAGATTTTTAATCCAAATAAGACCACCCTCCCTATCTAACACAAACTACCCAAATCATGTCTGTATCCTCCCTTCAGTTTCCCATCCCTTCTGAAATTATCCTCTCTTCCTTAATCATCACTATGTTGCATAAATGACTACTCTTCTTCCTTGGAGGGAAAGGTGACCTGGGAGAGAGCACCATTAAGATATAATTATACCAATTTGGTTAAAACAAAGAGCTACCTCTTTAAAAGCTGACCTATTTCATTTCTGCTTTTCTTTCTTTCTGTCTTACAAGTTCCTTTACTTTTTTTATGGCTTTATACTATATCAGTTCTTCTCAAACTTTAGGTTGAGTAAGAATTTCTTTGTGTAACTTTTAAAGTTGCGATTCCCATGCCTCAACCAGAGATTCATAAGAATTTCTTGGATGAGAACTGGACTTCTCTATTTTTATAAGTACCCGATAAATCTAGGGGAGGGGTCCATGGATTACACATTGTGAAATATTGCTTATCCTTCCTAGTAAAAATGGAAGTTGTCCATTTTGTTTTACTTGAATATTACTCATCTTACTTTCATCCATGTAAACATGTGTAGATATTAATGTCTACAAATTTGACCTGCTTAATTTTAATTCTTGTCAGTGGTTGCTGGTCAATGTAGTTAGCAGACATCCCATCAACAATAAATCTATTTGATAAATATATTCTCTTCCCATATCTCTTCCTTATAAACTGATTCTTGATAAATTTTTCTTTAACCTTCTGCTGCATGGGTTTTTATCAGATTAATGTGTTGATTTCTTCATATTCAAACAATAGAATCAAATAAGAGTTTGGGGGAAATGACAGCATCTGAAGAATAATGTTTACCTGACCCAAATTACTTCTTACATTTACATTCTGAAATAGTGATTTTTACTTAGAACAGGAGAAGTGGGATAGGGGCTATCAGAAATTTGGCTAAAGAAGAAGGAGCATGCTGTTTGATGAAAACTCTCCACTTATTTCTGATGCACCTTTCAAGTTTTGAGCCAATGGCCTTAAAAAGAAAGTTCCTAATATTTCAGTTCAAAGCATTCTTGTCAGTACATTTATTCCTGCAATAAACATATGACTTACCTGTTAGAGAAGTTGATTTTGTGACTAGGCACATCATTGGATTTATTTTAAATATTCAACTATAATACTTTAATTATATTGTCTTTTTGAATTGTTTCTTATTCTTTTAAAACAGAAAATTTTTTAAAATTTATAATATTTACTAACAGAAATAAGAGTAATTTTGATCTTCATGGTTTCAGATTTATATTTTTCTCATATATAACTTTAAAAATAAAAGTATTTCTCAATATAATGTATATATAATATACTATAACTTGGGGCAAATAAAACCCAAGCTAAAAACACATTCTGTTCTTCTTGAAACAAAACAAAAGACAGTTGTCAAACACAATGTGCCTTTATCTGTTGTTGAACTCTTCTGAAAGTACATAGAAAACATTTTGGGGTGGGACACATGAGGACAGAGAACACTAATATAGAAAGAAGAGAAATCTATTTCTTGACATAATTACAGGTTAAATATCATAAATATTTTTGTATATTAAATAAACAATAAATTGGAGATCTACATATTTGTTGGTATGGTTTATGCCATTTTAAACAAGCTAATTTAAGACAAGGAGAAGGAAAAGAAAAGGGAAACTTACTGATACATTGCTGCCCAGCAAGGAACAGTCCTGTGGAGACCAAAGTCTGCAGTCAAGTGTGTATATCCAGGCTCTATCAGCAACGTTGTGGTCTGGATTGAGGTGAAGAAAGAAATCACTGATGACCTAACTAGAACCAGTCCGACAGGTCTCGGCTAGTGTGATGGGGGCTGTGTAACTGGCAAGACAAAGCCAAATTTTACGGGGAGTGGGAGAACATGAATAATATAAGCACTTTCTAGAAGTGGGGACTTAAACGCTAAGCACTGTTAAAGGTTATAATAATTTTAAAGTGTTAATGTAAACCAGATTTTTAAAAATAGAAACCAGATGTTTAAATATAGAAAGAAATTTAAAAATCATCTTGCTCAGCCTCCTTATGTTTCCAGTGAAGAAATTGAGGTTTCATTGTTGGTCAAAAGCACATAGTTTTTTCACCTATTTAGGACTAACACCTTTTTTTTTTTTTTAACTAATCTGACATGCTTTCTACTCTGCCATGCACAGAATGAAGGTTTTCCTTTGGTACTGACTACAAATCAGCTGCTGAAAATACAGTAGAGATTAGAAAAGCATTAATATCTTAAAATTATGTGCCACCATTCTTCTGCAAAAGTCAAGTCGTTTACAAATATTAACCCCCAACTGAGACAGTGTGTGTTCTTCATTGTAGTGGAAACAGGCATATCAGCCAACACTGAGTCATTACTTTCTTATTTCTGAAAAGTTCATAATGTATCTTTTTAAAATATGCATTGACATATGTATATGCAAATATCTGTGTGTTTGTGTCAGGTGTAATCTTTAGATTGCCTCTCCTAATCCCCATAAACTAGATTAGGTGTTTCTCCTCTGTGCCTCCATGGTATCTTAATACTTACTGTATGGTACTAGAATTTTTAATTTATATCTCAACTCCTCTAGACTGTGAATTCTTAACAGACATTAACTCTATTCTTAACACATATGGGCTTTCAAAAGTATGCATGAGAAGGAGAGAGGGAAGGAAGGAGAAAGGGGATATGTGCGACCAGACCTAAAAATCACCATAAGGAAGGCAGTAAATACTGTTGAATATGACTACACATCCATTTAGCCATCAGCCCCTCTGAACAGATGTACAGGTTGGGATCCATAGTGAAGTGTGGGATTAGTCTACCAAGAATTGGGATCACTCTCTAACAGTAACTCAAGAAACCCTTATGGTGCGGCACACAGTACTGGGACCAAAGAGAGCATCACATCTACACTTTCTGTTCTAGCCAAGAGATTACTTAACACTGAAGAATAGAATGTGTATTTACTTAAAGTTATTCAATGTAGTATCAGGTTTCTGTCTGCTCACTGGAAAGTACAGTTTAGCCAGAAATAAAGAAGAAACAATAATGAAGTAAAAACTTCCAGGTTATGAGATTAAATGGTTCTTTTATATAACCTTTAAAAAGTGAAATCCTCATTAATTATATGTTAATACTGACTTAACATACTATATTCTATTTCATATTCATATATTATGAAAATATTGATTATATTCTTGCTTTCAAAGGAAGACAGTTTCCTTTTAGGAGTGACTTTGGGCCAAGACTTGTCAGACTCATTTTAACAGAACCCCATGACTTTTTTTCGCTACCAAAATCTAGACTCCAAACTCAAATAAATCCTTTATATTGTCCTATGGTTGCTATATACTCAGGTTTATGTATATCTAGAGATGTAGATGCAAAAAATAAGAGAGCTTTCATGAATTTTTTTTTAAAACCCTAACGAATATAAACTAGAATTTATAGAAAACCAGAAAAGTAGAGATTAAAGATATGTAAATAGAGAATGAGTGGATGTCAGCCAAAAGAGAATCATAACTACATCCTTCCTATAAATAGCCTCCATTCAAAGAGCATTAACTGTGCCATCAAATTTCATGATATTACTTACCTTTTAATAGAAATTTGAAGAATAACAGGGAAAGAAGAAAGAATGAAACATTAGAATAAAGTTTTCACCAAACAGAGCATTTCATGTATTTAAGGTATTTCTCTGATAGTTATTTGTAGAGTTGTAGGGTAGAAAAGCACAGTCAATCCATTTTAAATTAACTGATCTCTAAGAGGGAGAAAAGTATCTTAGAGCAAGTTTATCTTTCATTCAAATATTTATTTTCTTCATGCTGTTTTCCTGAAATTATAAATGTTTTTCTACAATCCTTTGCCCTAAACTGTGTTGTGAAGAAAATGTATTCAGAGCTATCCTCCTCTTTGTGTCTGAGATACAGCAGTCTGTCTTCCCTGTGTCCTTCTGTGCAATGCGGAAGCAGAGTCGGAAGGAATGTATTTGTGGACCTGAGTCTCTTGGAAACCCACAGTAGATATGTTACATTGCATAACTAGTAAAATAGCTGCTTGACCTCAGGCATTTTTACCAGCCAATAAACTATTCCGTAGTCTTTTCTATACATGGCGACATCATAGCAGTGAGGCATCTGATGGCCGTAAACATAAGTATTTTCAAGAGTATAGGGCCAGTGTGGCTAGTAATAGCTGATTGTTATCATTGTTTAAATATCCCCTGGCCTGAAGCAAGTTCTTTTATGCCTCATAATACATGGATGCTTATGCGTAGTAATCTGATTAACTTATCTTTATCTGTAGCTTTTTTTTTTTTTTTTTTTTTTTTTTTTTGAGAAAGGGGACTGGGACTGGGGATCTGTCACATAGTTAAGTAGATAAGAAATCTTATTAATCCAATTTTGTTTGAGAGTTCCTTGTCCATAGGATTTTTTTAAGACCAATTAAGTTTCACAAAATGTTTCTTTGTTTCCTGAAATTACTTTTGGAATAATATTTAAAATGAGAGATTATAACCCTATAAATTCCATAGGGAATAAAACATTCCAGTGTACACACATAAAAAGGCAAGTTTTAAAATCAAATAAAGAGTGTTGTAAAATGTAAAAAAAAAATTCCTCTATGAGATGTTCTGCACCTGCTATAACTATCTTCACGATTCTATGGATAGTTTTTCTGCACATTGACATGAGGCTCTGCTAAGCTCTAAGATACCTAGTGATACATAGAATAAAAACCAGAGATACGGTTTTTATAATTAACAGACAGTAACAATACTAAAACAATCTTTTTATTGCTTAATTTATTGGGATATACAATATAGACTATTTAATGTTGTTAAACTAGTGAGTGAATGAAGATAACATTTTTGGACACATTTTAAGTTTAAAACAGTTTTTTGCAATTAGTCTTTGAAAAACATTTTTAACATTAATTAATTTCATGTTGGGGGATCAACTTTCAGTCTTCTGAATAGACTTCCTGAGATACAAACTAAATTTATTTATCTATATATACTTTATCATTTTACAAGTAGACACTCCCCCAAAATGTGCAATATATTGATAAAATAGGAATCAAATCCAAGAAAAAGTACAAATGCAAATATGCTCTAAATATTGTTTAATAAACATACTTGCTTTGATAGAGCTGCAAATTTGACTTTGAACTTCCTGGCAGTAAGAATAACAGCAGAAACTTAGAAAGTTATACAGTTGTAATTACTGAAAGGTATTATTATGCCCATTTTGTAGACAAGGGTACTGAGATACAAAGATTTATGTATTTTTTAAAATTATATTTTATTATGATAAGAACACAATATGAGATATTATCTCAACAGATTTTTTAATGTACAATACGGTATTGTTGACTATAGGTGAAGTGTTATACAACAGATCTCTACAGACTATTCATCTTGCTTAACTGAAACTTGAAGCCCATTGATTATTAACCCCCTATTTACCCACCACCCTCCCCAGCCCTTGGAAATCACCATTCTCTTTGATTCTGTGAATACTACTATTTTAGATACCCCATATTGTTGGAATCATAGAGTATTTGTCCTTCCGTGATTGGCTTATTTCACTCAGTATATTGTCCTCAAGGTTTACCCATGTCACGCATTGCAGAATTTCCTTTTCTTTTAAGGCTGAGTAATATTCAATTGTATCTATATACCACATTTTCTTTGTCTCTTCATCTAACTATGGACGTTTAGGTTGTTTCCATGTCTTGGCTATTGTGAATAGAGCTGCAATGAATGTGAGAGTGCTTATATCTTTTTGAGATTCTGGTTTCAATTATTTTGGATAAATACCCAGAAATAGGATTGCTGGGTCATGTGGTAGTTCTATTTTTAATTTTTTGAGGAACTTTCATACTTTTTTCCAGAGAAGCTGCACCATTTTGCATTCCCACCAACAGTGTGCAAGAGTTTCAGTCCTCCGCATTCCAACCGGTGTCTTTTTCTTCTGTAATAATTATTCTGATGGGTGTGAGGTGATATCTCATCATGGTTTTGAGTTGCATTTCCCTGATAATTTTTTTTCTATAAAACTCTTTAATGCCACATTCAGCACAAAAAATGTACAGTTAGGTGAGTTTAAAATTAAAAGTTACCTGAATTATGACCACACAAAGTTTAAATTCTAGATGAGTCCGACTACTGCTAGGACCTTGAGTGCCAGGAAATACTGATGGCTCAGTAGTCAGTAGAGTGATCCAAATCAACCTTCACTGCAGAACCATTGCAGTTCAGTTCCACTGCATCAACAACAAGTGCTCTCAGCTTCTCCACGTTACCACATAAGTGCTTCGCCTTGGGACAAGCAATGATTCTTTCCAGGGGTACATAAAACTTTCCTCTTATACAGAAAGGTTTGGGAGTCATCTCTATGGCTTTTTCAGCTTCTGTGAGTGGTTGAGGGGGTGGAAGGTTTAAGATGAACTTTCTCCTTGGGTTGTCAGCATCTTTCTGGGTCAGCTTCCAATTCATACCATCTTAGACCATTGAAGATTTTTGTCATGTACCTGTTGGCCCTTTGTATGTTTTCTTTAGAGCATGTCTGTTCAAATCCTTACACTATTTTTTATATCAGGTTATCAGTGTTTTTGCTTTTGTGTTCACAGGGGTATTTGTCAGAGGGCCTCAGAAGATGGGAAGCCATAAGACCAATAAGAACCATCTTCGTACAGTGTCAAATTTATTCAGTGGTGAGTAATTTAAAACATTCTATTCCTGCTAAACATAGATAGATAGACTAAAATGCACATTTTCACAGATTTTAAGAAGTGAGATTTCAAAATAACTCTGTGCTTTCAAGCGAGCCTTTATTTTGTGTTCCTAGAGTCACGTGTTTTTCCTCTTGATGTTGGGGATACTGCAGGACACATTTTGGGGAAGCATAGGTAAGGTAAGAAACTAAGCAAAACCAAACCCTCCAAGAAATATATCGGGCACAGTTTGGGAAGGATCTTGCTCACCTGACAAGAGCAATATTGGGCTATCCTCAGCTTAATCTTACTGATTTGCATAAAGGTGAATTCTATGGGTTAGAGAAAATAATAAGTAGGCGACTAGATCTTAACTTCTTTTAACTAAAATCATCTTTTTTCTTATTGCAAAACAATGCATAAAACAAGATTTGTCACAAGTTAGTAATAATTGAAGCTAGGTTATGGATACTTGAGGTTTCATTATACTGTTTCTATTACTTTTGGACTGAATTGAAAATTTCCATACTAAAAGGTTAAAGAGAACAACAATCGTGCTTAGTTATAGAAGAATATTACATATAGGTAAGCAAAAGGAAGAAAATGTAAGTGAAATGTAATTATACCACCAAGATACCACCATTTTATAGTATTACTTTTCTAGACTATTCATAAATACAGATAGATAGATAATTTTTTAAAATCTATAATAAATGTAATTCCATAGCCCCCAAATCTTCTAGTCTACTCAAAGATAGGGATTAGATAGGTATTTTTTAAATTGTGTTTGACTTTCCAAATGCACTTTACCCTCTACTCCATTGAATAGTAACACTCTGGTTTAGGAAATTGACCTTAGCTCAGTAAGTGAGTCTGACTGGTCTACAGAGAATCACATTCCCTTTGCCAACTATGAGTTTAGAAACTGAACATGATGCAATTCTAGCCTCTCTAGATAAATGAGGAGATGGTTACTAGAGACTTCTAGAAAGGTTCCTCTTCCATCTTAACAGCAAGTGTAGTCAGCTATTCCCTCCTCCATCTGAATGTGAATGAGGAAGCAAGTAGTTACACCCAATGGCACCTGGCATCCATTTTATTTTATTTTATTTTATATATTTTCTTATTGAATTATAGTCAGATTACTATGTTGCATCAATTTCTGGTATACAGCATACTGCTTCAGTCATACATGGACATATGTATATTTGTTTTCATATTTTTTTCATCGTAAGTTACTACAAGATATTGAATATAGTTTCCTGTGCTATACAGTATGAACCTGTGGTTTATCTATTTTTATATATTAGTTAGTATCTGCAAATCTTGCTCCCAATTTATCCCTTCCCAGCCCCTTTCTCCCTGGTAACCATAAGTTTGTTTTCTATGTCAGTGAGTCTGTTTCTGTTTTGTAAATAAGTTCATTTGTCTTCATTTTTTTAGATTCCACCTATAAGTGATATCACATGGTATTTTTCTTTCTCTTTCTGGCTTCACTTAGATGACAATCTCTAGATTCATCCATGTTGCTGCAAATGGCATTATTTTATTATGTTTATAGCTGAGTAGTATGCCATTGTATGGGTATACCAGAACTTCTTTATCCAGTCATCTATTGATGGACACTTAGGTTGTTTCCATGTCTTGGCTATTGTATATAGTGCTGCTATGAACATTGGAGTGTATATATCTTTTTGAATTAAGATTCTCTTTGGATATGTGCCCAGGAGTGGGATTGCTGGATCATAAGGTAAGTCTATTTTCAGTGTTTGAGGAATCTCCATACTGTTTTCCATAGTGGCTACACCAAACTACATTCCCACCAGCAGTGTAGGAGGGTTTCCTTTCTTCACACCCTCTCCAGCATTTATCATTTGTAGACTTTTGAATGATGGCTATTCTGACTGGTGTGAGGTGGTACTTCATTGTAGTTTTGATTTGCATTTCTTTGATAATTAGTGATATTGAACATTTTTTCATGTGTCTCTTGGCCATTTGTATGTCTTCATTGCAGAATTGCTTGTTTAGGTCTTCTGCCCATTTTTGGATTGGGTTGTTTGCTTTTTTCTTATTAAGTTGTATGAGCTGTTTACGGGTTCTGGAAATTAAACCCTTATCAGTCTCATTTTTTACAAATATTTTCTCCTATTCCATAGGTTGTCTTTTTATTTTGCTTATAGTTTCTGTTGCTGTGCAAAAGCTTATATATTTAATTAAATCCCATTTGTTAATTTTTGCTTTTATTTCTATTACTTGGGTAGACTGCCCTAGGAGTATATTGCTAAGATTTACATCAGATAATGCTTTGCCCATGCTTTCTTCCAAGAAGTTTATAGTGTCTTATCTTATGTTTAAGTCTTTAAGCCATTTTAAGTTTATTTTTGTGTATGGTATGAGGGCATATTCTAACTTCATTGATTTACGTGCAGCTGTCCAGTTATCCCAACACCATTTGCTAAAGAGACTATCTTTACTCCACTGTATGTTCTTGCCTCCTTTTTCAAAGATTAATTGACCAAAAGTTTGTGGGTTTATTTCTGGGCTCTCTATTTTGTTCCATTGGTCCATATGTCTGTTTTTGTACTGATACCATGCTGTTTTGTAGTTCTGTAGTATTGTCTGAAGTCTGGGAGGGTTATTCTTCCAGCTTCATTCTTCTTCTCCAGTATTGCTTTGACAATTCTGGGTCTTCTGTAATACCATATAAATTTTAGGATTATTTGCTCTAGTTCTCTGAAAAGTGTCCTGGGTAATTTGATAGGGATCACATTAAATCTGTAGATTGCTTTGGGTAGTATGGTCATCTTAACAATGTTAATTCTTCTAATCCAAGAACAAGAGATATCTTTCCATTTCTTTAAATCATCTTTAATTTCCCTATTCAGTATTTTGTAGTTCTCCACATGTTAGTCTTTCACTTCCTTGGTCAGATTTATCCCTAGGTATTTTATTTTTTGGATGTGATTTTAAAAGGGATTGTTTCTTTACTTTCCTTTTCTGATATTTCATTGTTAATGTAAAGAAATGCCACTGATTTCTGTATGTTAATCTTGTATCCTGCTACCTTGCCAAATTCTTTTATCAGCTCTAGTTGTTTTTGTGTGTAGCCTTTAGGGTTTTCTATATATAGTATTACATCATCTGCATATAGTGATAATTTTACCTCTTCTCTTTAAATTTGGATCTCATTATCTCTTTTTCTTATCTATTTGCTATGACTAGGACTTCCAACAGTATATTGAATAGAAAGCAGTGGTGAGAGTGAGCATCCTTCTCTCATTCCAGATTTTAGTGTGAAGGCTTTCAACTTTTCACCGTCGAGTATTATGTTGGCTGCAGGTTTGTCATAAATAGCATTTATTATGTTGAGATGTGTTCCCTTTATATCTACCTTAATTAGAGTTTTTATCATAAATGGGTGTTGAATTTTATCAAATGCTTTTTCTGCATCTGTTAAGATGATCATGTGATTTTTGTCCTTTCTCTTGTTGATGTGGTGTATCACATTGATTGATTTGCCTATGTTGAACCATCTTGGTGTCCCTGGGATGAACCCAACTTGATCATGGTGTATAACCTTTTTTATGTGTTATTGGATTCTGTTTGCTAATATTTTGTTGAGGATTTTTGCCCTATGTTCATCAACAATATTGGCGTATAGTTTTCTTTTTTGGTAGTGTCTTTGTCTGGCTTTGGTATCAGGGTGATTGTGGCTTCACAGAATGAGTTTGGAAGTATCCCCTCCTCTTCAGTCTTTTGAAGGAGTTTGAGAAGGACTAGTATGAACTCTTCTTTGTATGTTTGATAGAATTTCCCAGTGAAGCCATCTGGTCCTGGACTTTTGTTTGCAGGGAGGTTTTTCATTGCTGATTCTATTTCACTTCTAGTGATTGGTCTGTTCAAATGATCTGTTTCTTTTTGATTCAGCCTTGGTGGACTGTATGTTTCTAGCAACTTGACCATTTCTTCTAGGTTGTCCAATTTATTGCCCTATAGTTGTTCATAGTATTTTCTTATGATTTTTTGTATTTCTGTGGTGTTGGCTGTAATTTCTCCATTTTCATTTCTTATTTTGTTTATTTGTGTCCTCTCTCTTTTCTTCTTGGTGAGTCTGACCAGAGGTTTGTCAATTTTATTTATTCTTTCAAAAAAGCCAGCTCTTGGTTTGATTGATTTTTTATATTGTCTTTTTAAATCTTTATTTTATTTCCTCCCTAATCTTTATTATTTCTTTACTTATGCTGACTTTAGGTTTTGTTTGTTCTTCTTTTTTTAATTCTTTTAAGTGGTATGTTATATTGTTTATTTGATATTGTTCTTACTTTTTGAGGAAAGTCTGTATCGTTATGAACTTCCCTCTTAGGTCTGCTTTTGCTGCATCCCACAGAGTTTGTGTGGTTGTGTTTTCATTGTCATTTGTCTCAAAGAATATTGTATTACTAGAATGACTAGGATTATCTAAAGAGATTAAACAATAATTCCTCTTTTAATTGTATCATTCCTATCCATTATTAAGGACTCATAGTATGGGTTGAGAAAATGTGAAAAAGAGCAGCAGTTCATATGTGAATATAGTCACTTTAATAAATAGTCATATCAAACTGTATCATGATCAAAAGAACATGAATGAACCATAAATATTGCAAATATAAGTGTTCTAATAAATTTGACTGCATCTGTGTCACTACCCTAGTTACTTGCCTTAATTTAAGGTGAGTGTTGTCAAAATCTCAAATATTCCTATCATTTTGGATTCCATGCACAGACAGGTAAATTCATGTCCTATTATACTCCTCTGCTCTTGTATAACAGTCTTGCCAAATTGGCAAGTGTTTTAATCCAGATTATTTTATGAATAGAAAATGGAAATAAAAATTACTGGCATAAAATAGAACCACAGTGGATATTCAATACAATTTACTCTTCTGTTGCCTAGCAAATATCCAAAGACATACTTATAGCTCCAAAAATGTCTCCACCAAGTAATTCATGTGCCACCAAAAACACCCACCTCTTGCCCAAGAGGAAATCACAGAAAATCATGTCTTTCAAACCTTCCCTCAGACAATGTTCCAAGCTCAGTGTTCTTCAAGTCCAAGCTTTCTGTGCAATCTCCTTTAGTACAGTTGAATCAGACATTAGTATGAAGTTTCAATATACCAGTGTGGGTTAGACAATGAGTTTCTGTCTTCTATCAGTCAGGGTCCCCAAAAGAAATAAATGGCACAACTAAATAGGCTATTATCAAGGAAGAGTTGTTTATAAAAGGACTATTTCCTAAGGTGTGGATGTGGGGGAATAACAGGATATAATGCAGGAACCCAGAGTTTTGTAGCAGCTGAGCTGTTGCCCCTAGGCCACAAGTTACCAAAAGAGGGACAGAGACAGAGTGATTTGGCTTGAAATGAACAGTGACATTCAGTTGAGGAACACAGAAGGCAACCTTGTAGGGAGGGAGCCAGGAGATAAGTCCTCTCCCCCTGTCTCTGATCTACTGCCAAGCCTCCCCATTGGCTGAAACTAACTGGAAGTCAAAAGGGATAAGAATCTATTAATGTTGACTATACACGTATGTCTCCGAGGACAGAGAATAGGGTAGAGAAGGTTGAAGGATGGACAGTGGAGTCAGAGGGGCAAATAAAGGCACACCAAAGGTAGAGTAGCTATAATAAAATATGTCATGTAGAAAGAAGAAAAGGGAAAAAATGCTCTCTTGTTAGGAGCATGTGCTATAAAATGTCATTGACTTGCTTTCCTGAAAGTTGAGGAAATATTCTTGATGAACCAATATGCACCTTGAAACTCCCTTGTTTATCACTGTTTATCCAATGCCTGACTTAATAGTTACAACAAATGAGGCATTTGGTGCTATTATTCTTGGAGATGAGTCAAATTCCTAATTGTTTTTTTTTTTTTTTTTTGCATCTGGTCTTGTTCTCATGCGGTACACTTACCCACCTCTTGCTAAGATGATCATTCTGAAATACCAATCTCACCATGTCATGCTCTTGCTAAAATTCCTTCAATTACTGTTCACCATTTTCAGAATAAATTTTGAACTTATTAGTATAATATCTAATGCCCTTCCCCCACCTACCTCTTCAGCCACATCACTGGTCACGGCATACTTTGTATCCTGAGCTATCTTCTCTTTAATCAACATATCTTTATAAATGCTCTACTTTTGATTAAGAAGACCTGTTCTCCCTTTCTTAGTCTGGCTGAAGTACTCATCCATCAGCACTTAATTCATCTTTCACTTTCTCTAGGTAGCTGTTCTCCTTCGGTCTAGATTACTTGTCCTTCCTAGTCTGTACTTCCGTTTGCTATTGTATCTATTATAATGTATAAGCATTTTTACTAGGTTTTATTGATTTTTATTATTAGAAGTGACTTTGAGCCATTGTGAAAATTTCAGAAAAATATAGAATAGAAGTTTGAAGAGAATAAAGTTAATGTTAACCAATCTGATACTATCCCAGGATACTCACGTTGTGCCCACAAGTGAACACATTTTGTTACATATCCTCCTCCCTGTGTGTGTGTTTGTGCCCCTTCTTATTCTCCACAATGCGGGCAGTGATCTTTTTTAAACTATAGATTATTCAAGCCTTTCCTCTCAACTCTTTTAAAATTGGCTTTAGGGAAAGGTTTTATACCCTTACTATAACCTGTGAAGCCAGGAAAGATCTGATCCCTACTTACCTTTCCATACTTACTATATGCCCCTCTCCCCGTCACTTCTTCCCCATGCCACCTTGGAGTTTTCACCTCTTTGTGCATACCATGCTCTTTCTACCTTAGAATTTTGTTCTTCTGTTCTTTCTGCTGTGAACACTTTCACTCCAGCTCTTCATGGAAGTAACTTTATTTATCATTCAAATCTCAGTTTAAACATTACATTTTCAGAGAAGTGATTTTCTCATCTAGTTTAGCTCTGGAAAAGGTGTTATAACATTTTTAAAATCTTTTTTGAGAGGGGTGGGTTATTCGATTCATCATTATTATTTTTAAATGGAGGTGCTGTAGGTTGAAACTAGGACCCTCCTGCATGCTAAGCACGTGCTCTACCACTGAGCTATACCCACCCACCCTGCTTCATAGCATGCATATTGTTTGGAATCCCATGTTCAGTACCAGCTTCCCCACCACCAAATCTGTAAACTCTGTGTGTACGTCTGCCTCTTACTCACCTCCATATTCCCAGTACCTATCACGTACTTGAATTATTTCAGGTGCTCAGCATTGCTTACTGGAAAAATAATAGAATGTGTAACAAAAATATATTTATGTGTATTTTGTATTTGGCAATATATTATGGATATCTTTTCATATCAGTAAGTCTAGGTCTAGTGTCAATTTTGGTGGTTCATTGTATGGATTTATCACTCACCTCATTGTTATTTTCTCTTTCCCTGTATATTTTCCTGACTAGACTATGATCTTCCTTAACCCAGGGACTAGACTTCTTTCTCTGTGTTCCAGTGCCTAGCACATAGTAGGAGTCCGATAAATATTATTGAATAAATGAATGAGAAAAGTTTACAAGCACAGCAATAATGGCTACCATTTACTGAGAACTTTCTGTGTGCTGAGCACTATTCTAAATTCTTTATGTGTATTAGCTCATTGGACCCTCACAACAAGGCTATTAGCCCAATTTTACAGATAAAGAAACAGAGGCCTAGAGAAGATAATGTACCCCGAGTCTCCCCATTAGTAAACAGTGGAGCTGGATTAGGACACAATCAGTCTAGTTACAGACCTGAGTCCATAAAAAGAATCAAAAAGCGATTGCTGGATTGGACAAAGGGGACTTCAGCAGTGACTTTCAAGATAGAAGATCTGTGAGGGAGAAGTTGTTTAGGGGGTATGCTGAGGACAAAAGTAGGAAGTTTGAACAATGTATCCAAAAACCAAAACTTCTCTATCAGGTATGAGGATAGGGAATAAGTAGAAATGAAAGGAATGGACCTGGGCACCATTCCTGAGAACCATGCAGAGACAGAGTAAGAGGTCTAAGTATAAGAGAAGCATAGTTGAACTTGGATTTGCATGTAAGAAATAGGTGTAAGTCCCACCAAACAGGACTTCCCGTGAATGTCCATGGGGCCATAATGACAGTGAGTGGTCCTGTCCATAAACTGGTCTGAGAGTTGAGAAAGAACCTTCCCTTAGGATAGTTACCACAACATTCAAAGCACAAGATCTACAAATCCTGAAGAATTTTTTTCTGGGAACTCCCTATGTCTGTTCTCCATTATTCCATATTGTTTGTCAGTTCTTGACATCATACGTAAAAAAGCTCATTTTTCTTACCAGTAGTAGTCATTTTATCTAATATATGATGTACTTAATCAAATGATTGAAGTTTTCATTGTCATTACTTTGAGAGATTAAAGGATGAGACTGTAACAAGGTACTTCCTTGGATGTAGAGTAATACTGAGGATAGGTACAACACAAACACTGTTTATTTTTTTTAAATAGAGGCCTCTTCCAGTCAAACACAGGTTCAGTAAATAAAAACTCAGAATACATGCACATACAGGGTCTATTTCTGATTTTCTTTTGATATTTAAGAACTGAAGGGAACTTAGAAATAAAATTGCACAAATGTAGGAGATCAACAGAGCTGAACACGGTAAACTCTCCGTGCTGAATACCTATAGTGAAAAAGACATGTTTTAATGATAGATCTATTTTATTCATAACTTTAAACATGATATTTTTTAAAACAAGAAAAACTTTGCCCTGTGGAACTGTTATTTTGACTGAAGAAAATGATTCCTTCCCCTGAACCCTAATATTTAGGCATTAGGAAAAATTAAAAGAAAGAGTATTATCAAGCTGTAAATAAATAACTTAAAATCAAAATGAATGTTTCACCTGTCTTTGTTCTATAGTCATGACTAATAAGGTTAAAAGTCAATAGTTTCAATACTATCAACCATAACCTCTAGGTTTGCCTTCACTGCTTCTCCATCAAACTAGAATTAAATCTACCTGTAATAAATGTATATACTAATGTTAAGTGTATAATATGTATACATATGTTTGTGGGAGAATAGACAGAGCTGGGGGATAAGAACTGAGGTAAGTTTATAAGGAATAAATATGGAATACAAAGGGACAATCTAATTAGTTTTTTTTTTAAAGTTTGTTTTTTCAGGTAATTCCATGGGTAATTATTTGACTATATTATTAAGTACAAAACACATGTTAATAAAAAAGAAGAGTGGAGGGCAGACTTCCAGTTTCAAAATGGTAAACATTTGGTGTAATCTCCTTTCTTACACTAAAGTCACAGAAATTAAGGAAAAGATGTTTAAAAAACAAATAAAATAGCCGTAATCAAACAAAAAAGAATGACAGAAATAGTAATTGACCTTTGAAAAATACAGAGACAAGAGAAAGGTCAAGTCCAGAATTCTCTTGGGAAAGTTCTAACCTAGCGAGGTGAGACCAGCAACACAAATGCTCCATGCGTCGAGATGAGGAAATCCAGTAGAAGGAGCTAGACCCAGATGTAACCAGCAGGATGATTAGCTGGAGTACCACAAAGGGAGGAGCCAGGCATTCAACCCTAGCACTCCTCTCTACCCACCTCCTGCAAGACAAATAGTATCTACCTCCCTGCAGGAAAGGTGAATATAATATAAGCACTTACTGCAGGGAACTAGGGCAGTGTGCCAGAGGGCTGGTGGCATGAGGGGGAGTAAGGAGAACTCTCAGCCCAGAAGACTATCATCAAGGCTTCCTGGTTGTAACCATCAGGTGTAACATCCTTCAGCAGATTTAGCGAAAATATAGAAGAAATATTTCAGAAGGTAGTCAGTGGAGAGTGGGGTATAACTCAGTGGTAGAGCGCATGCTTAGCATGCATGACATCCTGGGTTCAATCCCCAGTACTTTCATTTAAAAAATTTTTTTTAAGGTTTTTAAAATTTTCCTACAATTTTCCAGAACTTCACAAAGGCATGATAACTCAAAAAAGCCAGCAAAACTCTCACAAAATTAAAAAACAGAGAAGAGATGGCGAAATCTTAGAATATCAAGTTAAAAAAGAAAATATCTAGAAAGAAAAGACAGATTCCTTACAGGATATTAAAAAACAGACTTTTTATCAGCATCCTGCTCACAGTGAAAGAACTGAGCAAAATTCTGAGTGAAAAAAACTTTGAACCTGAAATTCTACACCTAGCCCAATTATCAAGTAAACAGAGCCATTTTCAGAGAAAACAGTAACTGAGAATTTGACGATCTTGTTTTCCAATTCTGTATGGATTTAATTCAACATTAAATGTGTGAATAAGTCTTAGCCACATTTCAGATACAGCATATGGCTGATCCTACCCGTAGGCCTCCTGCCAATTGCCTGCTATGCATGAATGTATTCAGTTGTTTCTCTGCAACCGAATTCATTCTTTGGAAGCTACACTGTTTGTCCCTTTGACTAATACACTTATTTTCTACCCGTTCCCCTGTGCTTCCCCTCTACCTTACAAAGAATGATCTAAATTTTAAATTTACCTGAAGGCTAATGTCTCTGGCCTGAATCTCCTGTCTCTAAAGTCCATCTGTCCACAACGTCACATGTCTGCCAGACTTGAGTCACAGCCTCTCCCAATCTGGTTCATTCAAATACCACTTAAATCTTGGTTAGAGTAGATTGAAACTTTTAGTAAACTTTTAGTAACATGCAAGATTATATGTTCTTTTAGAGTTTTAGGCTACAATGTGTCAATAATAAATCAGCAGAAATACAAGAGTTATCTTATCCTCTTTAAATTTAAATCCTAGCCTTGCCATTTACTAGTTGTGTGACCCAGGGCAAGCTTTACTAAACCTGTTTTTATATAATGAGGAGAATACCTTTTTTTACCCCAGGGTTATTGTGCAGAACAAATGACATAATATATTTAAGGGACCAAGCAACACTTTATGTCAGTAAATGTGAATTTTCTCCACTTCCTCCCTCTTAACAGCAATGCAGATTCTGCTAATAGAGAAATGTGAATTTATTTAACCTTGAAAAATAATTTGAGAAATAGAAATTAAAATGTATTTTTCCAGTCCATGAATAAAGAAAAGTTAAAAATGAGTTGAATACACAGGATGATATTTTAATTTACCTACGTTGCCACCTGTGAATGCCCATTTAAATTTGAATTATCAAATATCTAAGCATGCAAAATACATAAAGTGCCCCCAATATATTTATACATGTTAGGAATATGATATATTTGTGTAACTAAAGTATATAACCAAAAACCTTGTTTGTAAATTCACAATGAGAAATACTGTCAATCTAGTCAAGTAGGACATATTTTTTGATTTGGCCTGACCAGCACATTCTCTTCTGGGAGGCAAATCTCTTGGAAAAATCAAACTATCAGAATATTGTCTAGTGAGCATGAAGTCAGACCAAAAGGCATTCGTTACATAATTCCAGCACTCCTGATGCTTTCTCCCCACAGTGAGTATCTGTGGCTGGGTATCCAAAACTAGAAGGTGGCCCTCACTTTCTCCTCAGCATGAAGTGGTTGTTTTACTACGAGTGGTAGACTTTGGGATTCTGCTTGTTTCTGCTTCTGTGACTGAACTGTTCTTTCTTTAAATTTGTTTTGCCTTCAGTTGAAGTTCTAGAACTATCTTGTGAAGAGTGATCTTTAAATTTTGTAGCAGGAGAAACTTCCAGTGAGAAGGTAGCACACAGTTTTCTACACTCTGTTGTGGGAATTGGGTGGGTCCTTTTACACATGCACACAAGTTGTTTCCATTATTCCTGAGGATAGTCCTGAATGTGGAGAAGTAGCCCCTAAGCAGAGGTCTGACGTTGGGCTTAAGTGTTCTGCTCAGTAATATAAATTTGGTTTACTAGCAAGACTCTACATGAAACATATTGTACACCATAAACTGACACAACATTGTAAACTGACTATACTTCAATAAAAAAGGAAGAAAGAAAAAAAAAAAAGAGTGCTCCACAGAGCTGAAGACAGTTTCACTTAATTCTGGATTTATTCTATTCTCTACCTGAAAATAACTATTTTGTTCTTAAAAGTTGTGTTTATATATATGTTTTTGTTCCAGAATTCACTCCCAGGAGATAGGTGATGAAATCATATTATACGTGCAGTTGCAATTTTTCTTTGCGTCCCCTTGAAGGCAAGACTGAAAACAAACTGTACTGAATTTGGTCCAGTGACATCTGGTCTCTAATGTAACTCTTTCCCATAAAGTGTTATTTGAGATGGAGTTGGGCGAATCACTGTGACTGTTTTGGCTTGTTGAAGCCAGACCCCATTAGTGGAAAGGATGCCAGTTATCCCTTGATAAGAATGAAATTCTCACTCACAAGCACTGTGTGTGTGTGTGTGTGTGTGTGTGTGTGTGTGTGTGTGTGTGTGTGTGTGTGTTGGTGCATGCCACAGGAAGTCTGATGGTTGTTATTCAGGGACTTGGAAGTGTAGTTGGGCTTTGGATTCTAAGAGTAACTACTTGTGCTAGCAGCTCTTAGTCAATGATTATAAACTAGTGACTGACAGTCCCATTGTGTTCTGTAAAAGTGTTTGACTTGGCCAAGGCAGTGTCATTTTAAAAAAAAAAATCAAGTGCCAGTGTTGAAAAATAAGCTTTCACTTAAAAATATAAGTTTCAGATTTTTCTTGCAAAATCAGATCTGGCAAAACTAAGTCTTTGTTCTCACAGGTCAACAATCAGTTGGCTTTAAAAAGTAGCTTCTCGTTTTAAATGGGGCACGTGCTAGCCAGTTCACCATCACTCTCACATGGCCTGTTATTTCCTGATACTGCAGCCAAAGATCATAGCCACTTTTCTTATACCACACAGACTTCATACATTTCCATGACCAGCCAGACCTCAGTTGACATTTGAGTTTGCAACAGCTATGACACCCAAACCTTGTGAAGGTCCTTGCAGGGTCTCAACCATCTTATAGAGAATTACAGGAACAGCGTCCCCTCCCAGGAGCTGGGCAGCTAGAGGCAGAGTGGCAGTCTGATAAACATCACTGACACCAAAAGTAATGAACATCTCCTTGGCCAGCAGGATGGGAAAGCTTCAGGGAGGGACCAGACTGCAGCAAAGCTCCTAGCCACATGCGAGGCAGTAATTTGGAACCTCTCCAGTGTGGGAGGTAAGCAGGTGCCAATCTCTGGCAAGCAGGTAGACTTGCCCAGAATTATCTAGACACAGAAATAAAAGGTAACTCCCATTTGTAGTGACAAGCTCATCAAGCTGGAGACATATGTCTTGCACAAGTTCTGGTTGTGGGGGTGGTCATCTCACAGTCTCTTCACATTTACCTAAAACCACTTTCTCACTTGTTTTTAACTCACTTGTCTTACCTGCTGAAAAGGCATGTTGCCAGGCTCTGGCTTTAAATAGAGCAGAAATGAAACACTTTTTCTTTGGAGTCAGTAAATGGAAAAAATTAAAGCAGTGACATGTTTTTTAATAGCTACATGTCACTGAGTCAGATGTGGGTTACAGCTTCTCACAGAGAACACATCTTAAAGCTTATACTTTCCTCTGTTGTCATGAATGTTTAACCCATATGACTGTTTTGCACACATGTATAATAGAATTGTACAGAAGAGAATTCTCTATGTTAAAGAATTGACAATATGTAAGTGTGAGTGGTTGTATTTGCGTTAGGAAGGATCTGCTGCCCTGCAGCTTAAGATTGAGAATTTTGACAGGAGTTGAACTATCTGGATTGGATGTAGTGTGGAAGTGGGGTGGGTACCTTCCGTTTGGAAGGAACTGCATGCACACAAGAGGTGAAGCTCCAGCTGATCATCATTATGCAAGGAGACTTGGTATTTTAGTTTTGCTGGAGAGTCACAAGAGAGTCATTTGTGAACTCAAGCTGTGCAATGTCACAGAGATTTCAAAGTGTCAGAAAAGAACACAAGAAGGATATTGAGGCTTTTGTGTGTTGGGTTATTTTTAACAAATCCATTCTACTTATGTGAATAAATTTTAATTAACTTCATAATTATGAAAAGTACCTATTTCAGAAGGTTCACTGATTATAAATTTTGTATAATCTATATAGTATGTTGTAAATGAAAGTGAAACAAGTGCCTTTTTAAGTATAATCCGAGACTGGGATGGGGGAGCGGATAGCTCATTGGTAGAATGCATGCTTAGCATGTGCAAGGTCCTAGGTTCAATCCCCAGTACCTCCATTACAAATCAATCAATCAATCAATCAAATTACCACCCCCCTAAAAAAAAATCCAAGACCATAAATGCTGGAAAATAGGGAGTGTCCATGTACAACTTTACAAAATATTGCCAAATTGCTCTTCAATGTAGTTTACCAATTTACAGTCCCATCAGCAGTCTGTGGGAGATCCTATGTCCAGCCATGGTTATTTCTGTCATTATATCTCAAGTACCTAGCACAATGCTTAATTATACCTAGTATAATGCTTATAGCAGAAGTGTAAGTGATGTTTGACAAGTGAATGAATGAATGAGGACCATGATTTGTTTAGCAGTGAGACAGTCCAAAATACAGGTCCAGCACCAGCTCCAACTAAAGGGAAGCAGGGGCAGAGCCAGCATTACACAATGGGTCTGCTCAGAGAAGCAAAGTAGAAGACACTACCTGAAAAGAATAATGGCAAGGAAACAATCAAATCCCAGGTGAGAAAAATGTAACAGAAGATGGATAAGACATGGCAAGGAGGCAGTATGTCAGCAGGCAATATGCAGACGTCCAGGCAGCAGTCTGACTGTCTCAGCAAATTCTCACCTAGTGGGAACCTTAACTCTGAAGGCAAGACCCCAGTTTCTGGAAGGTAGTGTCAGAGAAACTTTGTCTTTTATGGGGAGAAAGACAGTAGGAGATGCAAAGGACTTTAAGGACGATGGGGCATTGAGTAGAAACGAGGGAAAATACCATAGCTAGAAATCAGAATGGATCTATCAGACCACCTATGCCTTTAATCTCAGCCCTAGACCCACAGTTTTCTTAGATGTCAATGTATTTGTGGCTGTGGTTCAAGATCCACAGCGTCAATCCTAAAGAGATTTCTTTCCTGTTCATAATTCATTTCACCCTGACCACCTCCTCACTGATGGCCATTATTTGTATCTCATTCTTTCTGTCTAGTCTTTCCTGCTCTGCAAGTCAGTTATTTACTCCTGGTTGTCATCCTTTAATACCAAATCGTGGCTTCCCAAATTTAGCTCAGTCCACTGATGTGATTATTCCAAGGTAATCTGCTAGTATTGACTCTTCTCCTCACACATTTTATTTAGTCTGTTGGATGTTTCTACTGTACCATCTTCCTTATACTGCTCCTTCAGGATGGGCCATTTTCCAGTACAGTGGAGGAGGAAAGGGGAACAAAATGATGATCAGATATTGACTATAATAATTACTGCATCAAGGAATTCTAAATTTACTTAAAGTTCTGAGAGAAAGAATACCTACAGTAGTAGCTCAACGTTCATTAACTCCAACGGTGCTAGAATTCTGTATTCCAAAGAAGTAGGGACACAGTATCAGGAACTCAGTGCACAGTCATGGCACATTATGATGGTGGAATAATGCAAATGATAATATTATCTCCAGTCTTCCATCTTTGTCCATGTTTCCTATAGGGACATAATATAACACTGTGTCTTTGTGATCCCTGAGTCTTCCTATACACTGAAGAGATAGGGTTAAATTTTATAAATTCATTAGATCACATTAATTTTGAATTTGAGGGTTAAAACTTTCAAAGCGTGTGTAATGGAGAACCATATTTAGTAGATACATAAATATCAGTTAATGAAGGGAGAAATTGTACTTACCTCTGAAAGCATTGCTGATTAACTGAGGGTCTTGAACTTCAGCTATACTCAGAGATGTGGATTTTATTAGTCTAGTGTAAGACGGAACAGTATGAACTCTTTCATGAATTTCCGTAAATCAGTAGTATTCTCTGCTTTCATTCCTTTCCCGGCACTCATGAGGCACATCTGAAACACTGGGCAAGCATTTTGTACCACCAATACAGTGTAACAAATCTCAAAACATTAAGTGCATAACATGCATAATTAAATTGAGGATTTCTGATCAGCCCTACTCTACAAAATCCAAGCTCACGCCTACTACCATGGCAGTAGGTTCTGTTTGGGATTTAGGCTTCACAGTCCCTCCTCAGTCTGTAGAGTCTGTGAGATGGGTCCCATCATGATGTCAACAAGTATCTCTTTAGTAGGCTACATTTTCCATCCATTTCACTGTGAGGATTCAATGAGATTTAAAGGATGGTACAGAACTCAGCACAGAGTAAGCTACTGGTTCATTCATTTATTTGTGCAACAAATATTTATTCCTAGAAGTATTCCAAATAGGGGGCCTAACACTATGGTCTTGTGTTTTAACTCAATCTAGAGTATGGGATATACCCATCCTAAAAATTTATATACAAGCATATGGATATGCAGATCTATCTATATTGAGGGAGGGAGACAGAGAATATATATATTCTTCTTAGTTAGGACTAGAATATTTTGTAACTACATAGCCTTGCCCTGGGATATCTTAGAAATAACTTGAAGGAAAAGAAAGAAGAAATATGGGGAGGAGGAAAAAGTGAGAAAATGTAGGAGGAAGAGGAGGGCAAGGAGGAGAAAACATTAATCCAATGATACTTCAAATGATTCCTTTCTATTTTTATTTTATGTTATCTGTGTTTTTTAAACTAATTGATGTACATTCTAATTTTTTTATTCTTTTTCTTTTCATCTTCTCAAATTTTTCCCATTAGTATGTATAACTTTAGAGAGTATGCAAAAAAAAAAAAAAACTGGTGGAAAAACTGAAGACAGAAGGAACAAGACAACTTTTTGAGGCTATCAGTTCTCACCAGCCCATTTGGGCCCTTGAATAGACTTGGTGTACAGGCCTGGAATGGCCACCCTCTTTGGCAAGCTGACCTTGGCAGCTGATGTGTGGGTTGCTGCCTGAGGCACAGGTATTATGAGGTAATTACAACAGGTAAAATTAAGTGAAGGTGATGACAGCCAAGAAATAAAAAACCCTCTCAGGATAGTTTTAATCCAGTAAAAAACGAGTAGGATGACTGGGAATCATTGCCGTCAGTGGCAAGATGTCCTTTGCTCTCAAATCAACCACAGTTAGGAACCAGGCAAATAGTAAGTCTCATCCGAAGAAAACAAATAAGCAATTCAAGACAGCTTCATCTGAAAACTCTCTCACCCGTGCACTATTTATTTATTAATTTACATCCTTATCTGGGTTTTAAAATAATTTGATATCTCTTATTTCCACTGTAAAGGGATGTGCATTAATAATATATGCCTTGTCCTGCCCTTTTTTGAAAAGCAGTATAGCAATGTTTTTTTCTTACATATATATACATATATATATATACACACACACATGTTTTCAGATTCTTTTATATTATAGCTTATTACAAGAAGTTGAATATAGTTCCCTGTGATGTATAGCAATGTTTTTAATGGATTAGTTGCCAGATAGTCCTGACATATCCACGTATGCCCAAACTCTCATTAAGCACGACAAATGCGGAATGATATGTAAAAGCTAACTTTGGCAAAAGTCCTGACATGTGGCGTGTACCCTTACAGGAAACTTGCCTGATATAGCACGTTTGCAGCTAGAGACTTTGTCTTAAGAAAAGTACTGTAAGTACATATATTTTGCTATTTCTCTGAAAAGTGATTTGAAACTATTTGTTTAGATCACACGATGGAGGCTTGTATCCAGAGAGGTATGTCAAAGTAAATTATGCATTACAAAGATTTGCCAAAAGAATAAATCATTTTTCTTGGGCCAGCCTCTAAGCTTAAGGTTTCTCTCTCACTCTGTAGAAAGATAAATATTACAAGGTAAAAGGGACTATATACTTTCTATAAAGCCTATGTACAGTCTTCCTAGAAGACAAAGCAGAGTCATTTGGGGGGAATCTTTCTATAACCTTTTAAATATTAGATACATAAAGTGTACATACTTAAGCTAAATTATGGCCAGTGTTCAAATTCAAAAAATAAGGGAGAAATAATCAGTAAGATTTGTGACATGCTTTTTTTCTGCCTCTTACTCTCAAAATTAATTAAATTTTCCATTGGTTAGACATTTCAGTTCCATAATTGTTTTAGTACTGAAAAATGATTATCTATAAGACCTTATGCTAAAAGGTAACATAGAAAATGCAAAGACAATAAATAAACAGATGTCTTTCCTCATAAGCTAGCACTTGAAAGTTGGAGTTTCTACAAATACTGCAAACCAGAGTCATAGACTTTTCTTATTAACATCTTTCATGGAGGGGGTATTGGGGAAATCCTTAGCTTAAACCATTTGAGTATTACAAAAAAGGCATGATTCTCCACTTAAGCAAAATTTAATTTTCAATGGAAACAATGAAATCTGCTTAATCCTGATTACCACTGGACAGTTTTTTGTTTTTAAAAAGATGTTGTTTAAGAATCCGAAACCATCAGAAGCAGAAAAACAGAATTGACTGATTCCTGTAGAAAAGTTGGTATCTTGCCAAGCTTGCTTTTCTTAAAAGGAAATAAATTTCCTCTACTTCTGTAAATGACATTTAGGGCACAAGGTTAGCAAATAAGTCCCCTAAACCTTGAGCTCATAGCCAGCCTCTAGTTTTCCATTTCTGGTATTAAATTCCTCATCCTAAAAACCACACGTATGTTCATAGTTGTTGGTTGATTACTAGAAGATTGGGAGAAAATCCTTCCTCCTATTTTCAGAACTCCTCAGTTCTGGGATTATTGTTTCTCCACCCTCTCACTTCTTTTCTACCTGATGTCAAGGCCAAATGCTTTCCAGCTGGAGGCCTCTTTTCATGTCCTCATAATACCAGGGAGAGATTCCCTCTTATTCAGATCTCAAGATGACAAGAACGAAGACAGAACCCATGATGACCCAACTCTATTGCAATTCAAAAGCAGAAAGACAGTTGGGTCAAGAGGGAAAACAGCATCCTACCTTCAGCTGCACTTTGCAGGGAGGCAGAAGTGTGGAGCCCGCAGAAGAGCACCTTGCCCATGTAAGCAAAGCTGATGCGTGTGCACTCCACAGCTCAGGAGCCTCTGCACCCAACATCTTCCAGGACACCCATGTTTATAGCTATAGCAATTGCACTATGTCAGAAAGGGTTATTCCACTGTCACAGTTCCTTAAGGGCCAGTCTTGTTACAAGAAAATGTCAGCTTGGATTTTTTTTTCCACCTTTATTGAGATGTAATTTTTATCTTGCATAACGATAAATAAGGAACACTGCACAAATGTATGTGTCACTCTTGACAGAGGTCAAGCTAATTTCTCTTTATGGTTCCAATTTTAGTATATTTGCTGTGAAAACAAGCACGAGGCTTTATTGGATATTTATTTGGGGTGTTTGTATTTTTTAATTATTATTTTGATATTATTTAGATCTGAAAAGTCATCAAATCCCAGATTAATACATACACAGTAAAACAAACAAAAAAAATACACAGTAATATGAGTGGATATCTCTACATGATCTAGATTATTTTTAAACTTCTTCTTGATTATCAATGTTGTCTGAAGTTTCTGTAATGAGCATTTATTTACTATTTATAGGTTAAGAACAAACATAAAATTTCTTTTTCCTACAAAAAATGATTATCTCATATTAAGTGATTTTTCTTCTTTCTATTTTAATGCATTTTTTTCAAATGTTTACAATAAACATATATAATAAGAAAAAGTAGTCATTATTTTATTTCTAAAGAGACCTTGGTGAGGAAATTGTTTATTTTTTTGCCTGAGTGCTGGGAGCATACAAAGATGGAATTTAGGAGACCAGCACAATAAAAAGGCTTAAGTACTCTATAAAAAATGATGAGTCAGAAAAGGCAAAAGTGCTGTCTCACTGTATAGAAAGATGTTCTCTGCCCAGCTGGGTGAGCTTTGGTTCAGACTTAGGCAAATTCACCTCTGCTACTAAAGTGAGCTGGTATACCATGTCCTACTCTCCACCTGGCCAGAAAGATAAACAGCTAGAAAGAGTCTGAAATGGAAAGAGCAAGCCCAGCTTATTCAGTGTCAAATACTATTTGATGAACTGTTTGATCATTTGTATAATGTCAATTTGACTTAGAAATTAAGGTAAAGGGCCCAGAAATAACGAAATTTGCAGGCTCTACATAACCAAAATGTGCAAGTAACTTCATCTCTTGGACCAAATGCCTTATTCTAGTAAAAATCAGTATTTTCTGTGGTCTTTCTCAATTCTAATAGTCTATCAATTGTGTTGTTTCATAATAAATGAATTTGCATATATGCAGGAAATTCCTGTCTTCTAATTTCATTTTGGGAAATATTTGACAAAAGTGAAATTAATAGAGAAAAAATTGTCGGTGACTAGTTATCATTTAAAGACACAATAAAGCATCTTCAAGAAGGTAATTTTAGCTGTGGTTCTTAAAAGAAAAATTCTTTAATGTCCACTCAAAATACTGCATGATGTTCTTTTTGGGGGAAAACCTCAAAATAGGCAGCATACAGCTAAGGCAGCAACCCGTACAAATCCTCTTAATTTTGTTCTGAATTGCCAAGCCAGTAGCATGATGTTGATGAAATCTTCAAACTTTCCTGTTGATGCTGACATAACAACATGCAAACATTTTAACAATGTGCACATTAATAACTGTGTTCATCTGAACAGTTTCTCTAGGAGTTTGCCTACTAATCTTACCACTCACTTAAGCAATTGTGAAACTGTTAATGTGTGTAGTAATTTTTTAAAAGCTTCAAGAGAGTAATTATAATGTAAGGCTGGGTGGATGCATATAATTTGGTATTTTTAACTCAGAGATCCCCATCTAGAAACTTCCTGACAATGAAACTTTGTCAGAGAGAAATGCTGGTATACATACAGGAGAGACTACAATGCCTGGAGAAAAGAGGGTGTAATCACCCAAAAAGAAGTGGGTGGTGCTTTGATTGCAAAGCCCTTGGGCAAATGCCCAAAACTGGTGTTTCTCTTCAGCTTTCTTCTGTTTGCTTGCAGCGTTCTAAATGCTGGGCAGAGCCATTCACAGTAAAGTCTGAAATTTTGAAAATCCTTGGGAATGAAATGGAAATATTAACAGTTTCTCATTTTCAAAGAGCAAAGAATTTTGTTTATAGATAAGAAGCAGTCATTTTTCAGTGGATTTGCAAATGCCTTCATTCTTATCTGGAAAAGACTTCTTAGAAATTGTTTGATCTTTTGTACTCTTTTAGCTAAATGAGTCAGTTGAAAGTTGATGTGTGATTTATGTTGTGAGACACAGTGGATCAGCTGGTGGGTGACATGGTTACGCATGGGTTGGTAAAAGAATTTACCAGAGATAAAGTATGGGAATAGAAAAAGAGTTTATTAGGGATACTCTGCTATAGATAACAGAGGGCCACACAGTTGGGGGGGGGGTGACTGTGTGAGCACAGGTGTGAAGAACAAGGGAAAGTTTCAACAGTTACACTCCTGTAGAAGACGGTGGCCCACACAGGTGAGAGGGGCCTGTGTGAGCGCCCAGGGCTGGTTGGTGGCGTTTTATAAGGCAGGATCACAAGGTGCCTGATCAGCTTGTGTACAAGTCTCTAATTGCTTGTAGGTGAGGTAAAAGATTTAGGGTTCTACTGTAAAGGGCGGTGGGATTCATGACTCTGATAAGGTGGGCTGAAACCAATAGCCAACCTGAGCTATTGTAAGATTAGGCATTACCTGGTGCTATTAGTCTGTTAGGGGCAACATGCCCAGTAAAGAATGTCTGAGAGCCCAGAAATGGGGGTCATAGGACTTTGAAGGACATCAGTTGGCCCAACAATTTAGATATCTTTTCTGCTGCCATTGGAGCTAATGCTGTTGACTCATTTTGTTGCTGAACACAATTTTATGTGCCTGATGTACACTGAGTACAAATAAATGGAAACATCAGAGTTTGGATCAGAGAAAGGTTTATTGCAAGGGCCATGCAAAGAGAATGGGTAGCCCATGCTCAAAAGACATAAACTCTCCTATGGTTTTGGGGGAAAAGTATTTTTGGCAAAATTTAAGGTGAGGGCTGCAGGGTGTGTGACTTTCTTCTGCTTGGTTGGTGGTGAGGCAACAGGGTGGTGTTCCAGGAATCTCAATCATCAGCCCTCTGGTTGCAAACAGTGTGGGGTCTCAGTATGTAGTAGTTACCATCCTACACCTCGGCAGGAGCCTTAGTTCAGGTAGAAGAACTCAAAGATACATTGTTATGTATATTCCTTGAGGAGGAACTAGAACCCTGCTTTATTGCTTCACCACTGTTTCTTGACTATTCCTCTTTTGTTTCTTCATTTCTTCATTTCCCTGATTAGCAACTGTTTGAATCTGCCCTTTGGAACTCTGGGAAGGTCTAGGAGGCTGAAGCCTTTTTCTTACAAACAAGAAGAAAGGGAGACTGGGAGGCAGAGGGGGTGGTGGTGGGGCACTGGAAAGTCTTTTGTACCCTGGAGGGTCCCACAGGGTCCTACCTGGTTTCAATTTCTAAGAAAACACTGTAAAACCATCAGGTGAGGAACCACTAGTTGTTACTACTAAGTTGAGCAAGTTTTAAAACTAGTGTTGACTGACATAAATGCTCAGCCTAAAAGTTGAGAGTTATGTTTTATTTGGCAGGAGGACTGGAGCTGGGATGATAGCCTCTCAGATCACTCTGAGGATCTTCTCCGAAGAGGTAGGGGAGGAGCTAGGATATATAGGAGCTTTACAACAAAGACCAGGTAGTTGTAACAATAAAGATTACTTGTTATCTGAAGAAAACCAGGCATCTCAAGTTAAAGAATTTAGTGCTTTTCTGTGTATGGGAGGAGGCAAACATTTGGGCTCAGTGAATTCATTCCTTTGACAAGCACCTAGCTATCTAGGGCCAGTGTCCTGTCCTTTCTTATTCTGAGTCCCCTCAGGGTGCACCATTGTGAGTGGCTACAGAGGCTGGGCTGCAGGCTTATCTTCAGTGGGGGGTGGCGGCAGCTGCTGATGACTTGGTTTCAGCATTCTTTGTTTACTGATACGGTTTGTAGTATTTTTTGTTCACAATATGTAACAGTGTATCTTTGAGATCTTCTGTAGGAACTAAGGCCCCCACCAAGCTGGATGATGGTAACTTTAGGCTGAGTATCAGAGTCCTGGAACACTGTTACCTCACCATCAACCAGTGAGAAGAAAGTCGTATACTCTGCAGGTCTTCCCCACAAATTTTGCCTATAAAAATCTTCCCCATAGGAGAGTTCAGGTCTGTTGAGCATGAGCCACTCATTCTCTGTGCATGGCTCTGCGATAAACCTTTCTCTGCTTCAAACTCTGACGTCTGGTTTGTTTGGCCTCCCTGTGGGTCAGGCACATGAACTTGGGTTGAGCAACAGATTCTTCTGCTATAATCATACATATAGTTTTACTATGTGCTAGACATTTTTCTTGGTTCTTTAGATACATTAACTCAAACTTCAAAGTAACTCTGTCAGGAAGGTTCTATTATTATCCCCATTGAGTAAATAATGTTAACTCTTCAAAGGTCATGCACCCAGTAAATAGCTGGTTTGGAACCCAGGCAATTTGGATTAAAAGCCTATGCTCTTAGACACTATGCTAACTATTTCACTGGATTATAACTGTCTCTTTACATGTCTAGGTCATTGTGATACTGTGATTTATTATGAGAAATATATATTTGGTCTTAATCCCCATTCCTGGTACAGAGCTTTTAAAACCCTAGGAATTTCCTAAATTCCTAGAAACAGAAAATACGTCTTTTGTTACGTTAATGGGTGACTTCTGGAAAGCCCCTAGATCACCTAAGGGTGGGGTCTGGTTGCCTGGGGAACAAACCACCTGGTTAGAGGGCTGGATCTTTTAGTCCCACCTCTGACTCCAGGGAGGTGAGAGGGGCTAGAGACTGAGTTCCATCATCCAAGGCCAGTGATTTAACTATTCACACCTATGTAATAAATCCTTCATAAAAACCCAAAAGGAAAGGGTTCAGAGAGCTTCTAGGTTGCTGAACAAAACACTTCCACGTGCCATTGTGCCAGGTCCCAAACTGCACGGTGACAGAAGCTACTTTGCTCAGGACATTGCCCTATGTATCCCTTCTTCTAGCTGTTAATTTATATTTTAAAAAATACCATTTTTAATAAACTGGCAATCTAGTGAGTAAACTCATTTGCTGAGTTCTGTGAGCTGTTCTAGCAAATCATTTGAACCCAAGGAGGTGATCATGGGAACCTCAGCTTTATAGCCAGTTGGTCAGAACCACAGGTGACAGCTGGGACTTGCAATTGGCTTCTCAAGTGGAGGGCAGTCCCATGGGACTAAGCTTTTAACCTGTGGAATTTAATGTTATCTGTGGGTAGATAGTGTCAGAATTAAACTGAATTCTAGGACATCCAGTTGGTGACAGAAAATTACCTGGTAGTGTAGGGGAAAAACCCACACAGTGGAATTGGGCAAAGAATAATAGTCCCCCTTAAGAACTGACTGTTCACTCCTTGAGGATAGGTGTTGTGGCTCAGTCATCTTTTTATCTTTATTGCTGAATACAGTGTAAGAGCCAAACAGATTTTGTTGTAAATTGCAAACTCTTTAAAGACTAGAATTCTTTTCACACGCATGGTATACAGTGTATTTTGAATGCTCTGCACACTAGGAATGTAAATAAACATAGATAAAGGAATGGATTTATCTCCTTATGAATAGGGTAAACTTTAAAGAGAGGATAGCAAGTGCTGCAAAATAGTAAATATAAATGGAATTTATTTCTAGACAGAAACTGCTAAAGATTAAAAAGTCAAATCTGACTCCCTTTCAAAAACTTGATCCTTCTTTCTCCTTAAACTCTCCAATAATTCACTTCTCTTAAAACCAGATTTCCATCATCTTATGCACTAACTAAACTTTTTCCTTGAAGTTCTTAACCACTCATGTCTTAGATGAGCAATTCTGAGCCTTCTATCCTCCTTGGCACAGAAGATGCTCCTTCAGGTAAGAAAACTTCAGGTAACACGTAATTCCCATCCATAGGATTCACTAAAAGGCCCTTTCCCTTCACAAAATTTTCTCAAGTCACTTACATGACTCCCCAGCTCCTCCTCTCATTCCATTCCCAGGCCGGGGAATCACTACTAAGACCACTTCCTACCTTCCCCTTTCTTGTTGCTGGTTTTTATTCTGTTTTGAAGAGCTAATTATTTATTTCCATTTTTCTGTTTGCCAACTGAAAGAAAAACACACAACCTAAAAGTTGAGAATTATGTTTTATTTGGAGACTTTACTGAGGACTATAGCCTGGGAAGGTAGCCTCTCAGATAGCTCTGAGGAGACTGCTCGAAAGAGGTAAGGGAGGACCCAGGAGAAGAAGGAGTTTTTGCTGGAAAAAAAAAATGTAGTCAAACATCAAATGATGACTGCTAATCACAAAAAAAAATAAATAAATAAAAGAAACTTCCTCAAGTTAATGATGTTAGTGCTTTTCTGTGTATGGGAAGATAAGGGTCAGGCGCCTTGAAATGATTCCTTTGGTATGCATCTTAACTGTCTAGGGCTACTACCCTGTTCTTCTGCATCCTGAATTCCCTTCAGGGTGCACATTGCAGGTGGCTGCAGTGGCTGAAGCTTGATGGAGGCAACATTCTTTCTTTACCAGAATGGCTGGCAACATTCTTTGTCTGCATATCTATTTCTTCACTAGTGATCCTATCTATGCTTAGAATATACTTTGCTATATTCCAAGGAATCCAAGAGTCCCCTTTAAAATGGCCCCTTTTCTTTCCAACATTGCAACAAATAAAATTCAGACTGTACAACGATTATTTATTAACCCTATATACAGATTTGTTTAATGTGCTTACATAAGTTTTTCTATATTGTATCTCTGAATATGAAAGATATCTGCCATCTGTATTTGCCATCTCAAAATTTTAGTGACTTGACAAAGTCACAATTCAAAATTGGTCCAGCAGCTCTGTTCAGCAGCTCCCTTCTAAGTGTTGACTCAGGGAAGCTCCACTTTCTAAAAATCCTTTGCTTACAATCATGGGACAATGGAGAGAGTGCACAAAAAATTGTGAAGGACATTTTAGGAGCCAGATCCAGAAGTGGCAAAAATAGCTTCTGTTCACATTCTATTTACCAATCTGTCAACCTAAACAAATATAGGAAACAGTAATCAAGTAAAAAGTATTTATTTGGGATCAAAGGATGGCAGTTCCAGGCACTCAGTTACTCAGACTCAGGAAGTAACCCAAAGAGTGTCCCTAGGGAGTAAAAATCAGGAGCTTTTAAAGGCAAAGAAGAGAGATTTGCATTACAAAGAATTTGGGGTGTATGTATATATACATATATATATATACTTTTTTTTAGTTGACATATAATCAGGTTACAATGTTGTATCAATTTCTGGTGTACAGCATAATGCTTCAGTCATACAGGAACATACATATATTTGTTTTCATATTCTTGTTACCATAAGTTGCTATAAGATATTGAATATAATTCCCTGTGTACACAGTATAAACTTGTTTATCTATTTTATATATATTAGTTAGTAAGGCAGAAGCTAGTCTTGGCTGAACACGACTGAGTGCTAAGGCTATCCCTAGAGAGAAGGAAACGTCTATTATTGTCTATTATTGCAGGTATTCTTGCAGAGTCCTTGGAATATTTGTGGTTTGGCCAGGTCAAAAGTTCATGGCTCTAGCCTGTGAGGACATGGGTAGGTCCACCTTCTTAATGGCCCCCAAGCTCCATTTTAAAACTCCTTGACATAAGTGACTCCATTTTGTTTCATATTTCTGAAGTCAAATGGCTGTGATCTATTTGATCTTACTACGAGAGACACTGAACTATGAAGCATTCCCATAGTCCCAAGAGGAGGAAACAAGATTAGTGAGCATCTAGTTAGTCTCTGCCACAGTCCTCCTTTCTAGCCACTCATTGTCCCTTTATCTATCCTCCCACACATGAAAGATATTGACTCCCATCACTAACCCAAAACCTTTCATCACTAATTGCATCAACTCAAAATCCAGGCTCTTTTTTTTTTCTATCTATCTATCAATTGGCCAATTTTCTCCTGGGCTCATCTCTTTTTTTTAACTATACACTGTCAAATGAGCTAATAGTCCCAAAAAACACTTCTAACATTTGGTTTTTGAAATTCTTCCTATAGAGCGACAGTTCCATCAACACATGTCTGCCTTGCAAGGAAAAGCAGGTAACAAATTCACCAAAAAATTTGCCACCATATAACATAGTTATCTAGCAACTATTTCTTTACAATCTGTAGCCAATAGCTGATGCAGTGCCACATATTTTAGATTTTCGTTATGGCAGTACCTCACCTCTGTTACCAATTTCAATTAACAGGAGTAAAAATCACTAGCTGCTTTAACTATGAACCCTCAAATCAGAGGGATTAATACAACAAAAATTTGTCTCCAGTTCATGATGTGGCCCAGGCAGCTCTCCCAGGTGACTCTACTCCGAATGATGACTCAGAGATTTGGATTCCTTCCATAGTAAGTCAGTCTTACATTTCACTTCCAGCCACTCAGACAGAAAGTATGAACAAAATTGAGGAGGCATTTTAGTGGCTAGCTCTGAAGGTGGCAAACATCACCTTCACCCATTGTTAAAAACCAGTCATATGGTCCCAAATGAATGACAAAAGAGACTGTCAAGTACGTTTCCTGTGTGCTTTGTGAAATGAAAAAGTAATGTTCAGCCTGTAGCCAATCTCCGCCACGCTCTGCAAGGGAGAAAGAGCCCCAGACTTAGAATCAGAGTGGTTATATGTAAATCCTGGCTCTCAGTTCATAATAAATGTTTGATCTTAGTTAAGTCAAGTGGTATCTCTTAATCTTTGTTTTCTGATACATAAACAGTATTCCTAAAAATCTATCATTATAAGGTTATAGAGACATGAAATTCAATTCTATATTTTATTGGTCAGAATTATTAAGGCAAGTACAACAGAAGCCAACTCTAATTTAGATAGAAAAGTAATTTATTACAAGAATTTTATATAGCTAAGAGAATTGCCAGCAAAGCTAGGGAACCACATTCTGAAAAAAGAAAAGTACAAAAGATAGCAGGCAGCATCCAGGACCAGAACTGAAACCATGGATCTAGAGTCATGAAGGTGTTACTGAATTCACTCAAGAATCCAGTACCGAGAGACATGTTTTGGGTAAAAAGAAAGATAACTTTATTGAGGAAGCTGGAGATCCTGGGGATAAGGTGGACTTACATCACAAAGAACCAATTCCCCACTCCCTCTTTACTGAGAGATTATATAGGGAAAAGAGGAAAGGGCTATGTGCTAGGGTGGGGGTTAATCTATTTTCAGAGACGATTGTCTCCATCATGCCATTCCAAGTAGCCATCATGTATTGCTTGCAGTTGCAACATGACCTGAGCCATAAATCTCTGGTCAGCTAGTTTTTCTGGTTCCAACTGGTCTGGGGTCTGTGTGCCTGTGGGCAGCACACAGTTAATTTCTTCCATCTGGTGAGTGTTTCAGTATCTGCAAAATAGCTCAAAGGATATGGCTCAGAATGTTATCTATATCCCTTGAGGAGGAAGTAAAGGTCCTTGATTTTGTTTAATGGCTAAACTAGTAATAACTTGCCTCGCTTGACTATTTTCCTTTGTTTCTGCATTTTCTCATTTCTCTGATTAAATTTATTGTTTGGAACTTGGGGAAGGCTAGGAAGCTGAAGTTTTTCTACAAACAAGTGGTAGGCAGAAGACATGGAGGGGAGGAGGGGGTCTGTTCTTGGGAAGGTCCCCTAGGGTACTGCTCAGTTACAAGGGGACTTTTCCTACTACTGGCGAATTCTGGATGCTGTTGGATTCTGCCAAGCAGCTCCTGAGCAAGGGAGTCCTGCTTCAGAGAGACTCAGCGGATCTCCAGGGACAGTTCCAGGGCCCTACGGTTGAGAGAGGCAGAGAGCAGGTCAGAGGGGACTGGCTCCTCAGCAAGCTGGGAGCTCCTGGACCCGGGAGGGAGTGGGGGCTCCTAATCCCGAAACCAAGGAGGTCAGAGGGACCCAGGGTCTGGTTGCAGATAATTATCGCCCATATAAGGCATGGGGTTATCAGAGGCCCAGAAAGGCCAGAGTGTACTGGGATCAGGTACCTGCTCTGGGCAGTGGTGGATGGTGGTAGAGGCTCATTTGTTCATGGGCCCCTTCCAGGTTGATGAGGGCTCCTCTTAAGGCCTCCTCAGGGTCCTCCTGCACCTTTGCAGCTCCTCTTGCATGGACTGCAGCTCTAGCACCATCTGCAGGCAGGGCATAGTCAGGGACACAGAGGCAGGTAGGTCCCAGCCTTGCTCTTCCCCACAGGGCAGCCCACCCACTTGTGCAGCCGCTCACCTCTGGCATGGACATCGTATGCCACCCTCGTTCTATTTCCACTGGAGCTCTGCAGCAGGCGTTAGTCACACACTGTTACCACAAGTAGAAGAGATTCTCCACTAGCTCCCAACACAAAGTCGAGTGGGTGCAGCTGACTAGTTGAGCCCAGGTCATGTTCCTGTGCACTTGCTGAAAAGGAAGATGGGATACCTAGTGTACGGCCTTTGAGGCTTCTGTCAGGGATACTTATGATTAAGAATTCCCCAAATATAGGAAGGGAGTTTGTGCTCTGAGCAAAAAGAACAACAAAAGACAAATATTTACTTTAGACACTTACTGAGCTATGCCTGGCAATTTCTGGGTTCAAGGGATAGAAGTCAATGAAATAGTTCCTGCCTCTAAAAAGGTGTACAAGAAAGTACTTTATGAATTGGAAAGACCTCAGAAATTGAAGATACTAATATTACTGCAATAATTTTAATATCAAGATTATATTAATAGATTCTTAAGATATATTAGTTTTATTCAGATCTATGCCCAAGTGTCCTTCTATTTTCAACATCATCTGACTCTATCTAGGAGCCTAGATATCTGACCTCACATGCACAATATCATTTTTAACTAATAGATTTTGATGAGGATTAGCAGATAGCAACTCCAAAATTACAAAAATACAATATATATGGATGAGTTTCTGTGATTTCTCATTAACTACTGAAACTACAGTTCCTGGTCTACCAGAAGGACCACCTGTATTCATGTAGAGGCATGTCAAACAACGGTAGGAAAATAAATAGTAAACAAAATAAAAACTAATGTTATTTGTTTTCTATCATAAAGAGAGACTTTGGAATTTCAGATGTTTCGTAAAAGAATATATTACTTTTCCTACATTATGGTATAAAAGAACTGTGGATCTCTGAAGAGTATTTCTTCCTACACAAAGGAAAAGCCCCTCTCCAGGGTTAAATTAGTAATTAACATTCAGTGAGTTGAATGATTGATCTTCTGAAAGAAAGTATTGTAGGTCGTACTTAGTCACGCTGCTTATCGTGGCAATGAACCAGGGAATTTGTGACTTAGCCTGTCCCAGAGGGATGGATCAAAATCAGAAGTGGAGGAACCACTGACTCACAAATCTTACTTCCTTGGGGAACAAATAATGAGAAACAGGTAACAACAATCGCAACCAGCAGGCAAATACTAAGAAAAAGAAGCAGGACCTTCTAGTTCCAACACAACTAGATCCCAAAGGGTTAGCTTGTTCATCTGTCTTCAAATTTCAAAATAGTCATTTCTGCAACTGCAAAATCACTTTGAAATGCAGTATGTATAAAAATTCACATGAAATAATCAGAAAATAATAAGCATAATCATGATGAAAATAAAAGAGGAAAGTGGCATCACTATCAATTTACAGAGTGAATATAAACCAGTTTAGTTAATAATCGGTTTCCTTAGGTAATCTTTCTGAACCTATTCCTTCTCTAATTAGAAGATGAACAAGAAAAAAACAGATGACAGCTGAATTGTAATCATCAACTCTGAGTGATGTAATAAGCTTTTTCTTTCTCACATGGTAATGTCTATCCTTCCTCACCCTAAAAAACACTCTTCTTTTTAAACTTTTTGAAGCACTTTAATCAGCAGCCAAAGAAAGATATTGTTCAGATTACCTAAGATGTAAAGTTGGCATTTTTCCACATGACATGTATTCACTACATGATCAATTAAGGAGCCAACAGTGATGTTAAAACACACTGAATAGAATTAAATGTTCTACATGGAGATATAATATCCTCTTAATATTCACAGTTAAGACTATTAAGACTGTGCTGTATACTCCATTGCCTACTTTCTCTTTTGTGATTGTTCAAAGGAAGGGAGAAAATAAGAATATAGAGCAGAGGGTAAGTGCAAAGACAAATAATTTTGAGAGGCTCTGAGTTCCAAAGATAATCCTCATTCAAGGTCATGAATAATAATGAAAGAAAGGTAAAATGATAGCTTCAATTGAAGTACTTTCTAATGATAACACACTAAAATCTGTGAGTGCAACTTAAGCCTCACATTATACCAATTAACAAGATAATGACAAAAGAAATTCCACTATTAAAAAAAATCACCATATTTATCACATAGAAAAGTGAAGGTTTTGATGAACATAGTGCATTATTTTCTTTAAAATATACTTCCTACATTTATGTTTACTAGTATAAATATATGTGTCAGGTAAAGCTTTACAGCTTATCTTGTTATTATCATTTGCCAAACTGAAACAATTAAAATATAACTGCTATGATATTTATTATCTTCCTTTTATCCCAGAAAGGATATAAGAGCAGGGGATCATCAGAAGCCTGAGAATTCAACATGCTCATCCCCAGATAGCACTGACTTTCATATGCTCTCAAATTACTTCAGACCCCACACTCCCTGTTCTACTATGCATTATTATTTTTAAACAATCAAGTGCACAAAATTGAGTTAATCACACTCTATATTTCACTGTACTTTATCAGCCTTTTGAATGCCTTTTTTTCTACTCTCATTCAGTATTTTTTCCATTCATCCACCATCTTTATCTCTCTTCAACTCGTGTACAAATATTATTATATACTAAATGTAATATTAATAAAATATTAATTTATTATATATTAAAATACAGGCTTTTCCAGTCTGTCATCTCTATATTTATTTAGATACCCATGTATCCTTAAAAATAAGTATAGTGTTGCTTTCTAGGTGTCTGCATTTAATCTCCTTGAAAGATATTCTTTTATAAATCTCATATTTTGGGTTGGGGATGGGCATAGCTCAGTGGTAGAGGACATGCTTAGCATGCACGAAGTCCTGGGTTCAATCCCCAGTACTTCCATTAAAAAATAATAATAATAGAAAAAAATTTTAAAATCTCATATTGTTTCTTTTTTTTCCCTTGCCATGATATTTTAAGATCCATCTAGCTATATATTAATCTAGAACATTCTGATTACTGCATATAACTTTATTATGTGTCTATCTCTCACTTTACTTCTCATTCCTCTCCTGATGGACATTTCAGCTTCCCCCATTCTTATTACCATAACCAGTGCTGTAAAAAATATTCTTAGGGACAAGTGCAAGAGACTAGGATGTAACTGCTACATCCTATAGAGAGTATAAGAAGAGTTAATGTACCAAGTACTTGCAGGTTGCCCTCTGGAATGGTTGCACCAGTTTACCTTCTCTTAAGCCTTATAGGAGATTTCCTATTTCCCAACATCCACACCTCTACTTGAAATTATCAGACTTTCTAATTGATGTTTTAATTTGCATTTCTCTGATTACTTGTAAAGGTAAATTACTCTTCATTTGCTTTTTAGCCATTTGGGTTTCCCTATTTGTTTTTTTTCTGTCTCAACAGCAGAATGGAAACTTCACAAGTCCTGTTATTTAGTGCATCTTCTTTTCTTTTTCCTGATTAGTTTGATCAGAAACTTGCCTAATCAATTTTTTAAAAGAAAAACCAGCATTGGGTTTTTATAGCAATATCTAGCACACAGATGTTCAATATATAGTGAATGAGTGAGGAATAAATGAATAAGTGACAAAGGAATGTCTTTTGCTATGTAACAAACAACTGAACAACTCAATGACATAAGAACAAACGTTTATTTCTCACTCATGAGTGTGCAGACTGGTCTGCGGGAAGTTGTGGGCTCTGCTGAGGTCTACTGGGCTTGGCAACAGCCTGCAGTTTGGTTTAGGTCTGCAATGAAAGGAAACCATCCTTAAGGGTTTTTTGTTTTTGTTTTTGTTTTCAACTTTAACAGGTTTCATGTTTTAAAATTCCTTTAAAAATAGGAAAGAAAATGGGACATGATATTTATAATCCAGTAAGCTTAATGAAAACCCATGCAAGCTGACTTGTCAGGAAAATGTCTTGATTAAGATTATATGATTACTCTCTCTTCTTTATTATAAGTTAATATCCCCTATTTATTTTTTCTGATTTGCATTGTAAAGAAGATAAGGCTCTCCAATATGCCAAATCATTTTACTACAGACACTGTCTTCATCTCTTAGGAGTATAACATCTACCAAAGGTTAGTTTTAAAAAAATAAGTGTATTTTAGAAAATTGTGTGACATAATCAAACATGAAGACATGTTGCTACTCTGCCAGTATACATGACCATACCAGGTGTTAAAATTCTGAACAATCTGGTATCTGTTGGTAAATGGAAGCTACCCTGATCCCTTCCCCCGTGCCTCTCCAAGGCCCCCGCATGACCCAGTTTGCCTCAGATGTACTTGCAATCTCCAGGTGAAGGGCACAGCAGGAGCCTCCCAGAATCTGCTCCAGCCCTTTGACTGATGTCTGCTCTGATTGGTCAGTGCCCATGCTGTATTAGATGTCATATATTTTAAACATTATCTCTGATTATAGGAAATAGTGCATATTCACATGTACAATTTGTAAATAAATTCATGGAAGGTTTTTATGGCCTTTGTTCCTCCAACAAATACCCATATACAAATGACATGTGTCCCACCTGTGTATACTCTATGAAATCTCTGGGGTAATAGAAGCGGTCCAGTCTAGCCACCCCCTGAAGCCATCTGTATTAACGGCTCCAGCAGCTTCTGATCCAAGCATAATGCAAAGCGTTGCTTCTTCCACACCTTCTGCATCTCCTAGTTACCTCTTGGATTCATTGCTTTGCTTGCTCAAACACTTCCTCCCACCCTGTTTTCAAATAGAATCTTTGTGTGTCAGCCTTCTGAGGCATTGTGCACCTTACAGTAACTTATTTTGGCCTTACATATAATGAATTAGATTAAAACTGTTAGCTTGAAATTTCTCCTGTTTCAACACTTTCTCTGTGCTCTTTCCATCTAGATACTAATATCATTCTTTACTTTTGCAAAATTGTGTCACTGTGTCTTAGCGTCTCTCTTTTCTCTGTTTTTTAGTATCACTTTGTCCCTTCCTAATTTCTCTGGGAATGTTCATTGACCTGATCTTACAGTTCACTAATCTGTTTTTCAAGTGTATTTAGTCTGAAAAAGTATCCACAAAACAGTAGTAAAGTGTTTCTGATACAATACTTACTACATAATTTTGTCTGGTAGATTTTTCATGTTTAGTATCTCCAGTTGGTCCTTCATAATTGATTTTTCTGATTCATGTTTCCAATTTCCTCCTTTAGATCACTAAGGTTATTACTTATGCTTTTTAAAAATTCTTATTTGGTCTGGTCCATTCATTTGGCATCCTCTAAAGATTTCTGTTTACTTTCTTTTCATAGTACTCGCATTCCTCCCACTTTGTTATTTTTTTCTTGTGTCCCCTAGGATTTAGAGTAATACCCAGATGATAGAATAACCAGATGGCATGGACACCAACTAATTTTAACAGAATATTGAACACATTGGAACAGACAGATGCCCACTGTAACTACTCGATATAGGCTCAGTGTTGAACATCAGCTTAACTTGGGACTACAAGCTACCTTTGCTAGTTATATGTACCATCATATCTTGATTAATATCTCCAGTTTGCAAAGTTCTTGTGCCAAAAATATCCTGCTCAGTGACCAAATTCTGATTTTGTGATTTTCTCTAAATTGATTGGCAACATACCTTCTAAATCTTCTACCTGCAACAATTAAACTATAATTTGGCATTTTCTTAAGAACAGTAAGATTTCTGAGGTCATAAAATGTTTAAGATATTAAGAAAAAGCATTTTCAAGAAAAGGCCTGCATTTATGAGCATTCTGATTATCATCCAGCAAGGGTTTTCACTTGCAAATTAGATGACTTCATACATCAAATTACAATCATGGACTATTGTATATAGAGTTTTTATTTATATCAAAATTTAATGAAATGGTGGTAAGATTCATTTGATGCTATAATACTTACTGTTGTCTTTTTAAATATTTGGATCTAGCACTCAAGTGTCAGAACATTTCTAGCTTTCAATTAACCTATCTTGCCACTAGGTGGAGAGTAATGACAGTTTATCGTCTCGTGGTAAACACAGGTTTTTAAGATAATTGCTTAAGTATAAAGTATGAGGTCTTGTCTTAATCTGGTAAACAATATTTCAGAGTTCAAATATTAATGTTTCTAGTTTCAAAGGTGAACTTAAAACAAGTTCTTTCCTCTCTAAATCACTAATATGAATAAAACAAGCCTTGTCCTTAATGCCTCCTCTAAATCTCCCTATGCTTATTCTGGGAATAAAAAAGAGGATCTTTAGCCCCAAGAACAGTCAAAAGTCAATCACTCTCTTAACATTTGAGACTGGATGCTGTACATGCTCCTATAGAAGAAAAAGATGTGGGAACTGTTGTCTGACAGCCCGAGGGTTCCCTGGGCATTCATCGAGCTGCATTAAATCAGAGTAGGATAGTGACTTCATCAGTGGATTCCAGCCAGTGGAATGACAGCTGAAAGCCTGGGCCTTTCAGACCTCTCTGAGCTGTAGAGCTCTTCCTCACAGAGCTGCTTTCCTTACAGGGCTCTTACTGTGAGTGGCAAGAAGTTCAGAGCCCGGACCCACGTACATGTAACCCACAAACCTCATAAAACCATACCGATAAATATTCAAACATTTACAATTCAAGTCTAGGATATGCACCTAAACTAAACTGGTTGCATCATCATCAAGTTACATAATCTTAATTTTAGTTAAGGCCTACAGGCTTAAACTAAACTTAAAATTAAACTAGTTGAATTTTGCAGAGAGTGAAAGAAGAAATTTTTCTTGGTATTTACTTGAAAGCCTAAAGAGAATTGTTTTCCAATAGAGGAACATAGTAAGGTCACTAGATCTTAAAGTTATTTAACTAGTAATAACAAAAAATAATAAAACAAATGGATGAACAAAAGAAACATTGTTTCCCATCATCTGAGATGTGTGAATGCATTACTGCATTACTGCTGGGGAAATGAATAGTCTAAAGACTTGACTGTAATTCCCCTATGGTGAGAATTAAAACGTTCAAACTTCCTAGCAAAAGAAATGCTAAGTTTTTAAATGATGTGTCGTTTTCCTTTTTAAAACTACAATAAATGCATTAATCATGATTGACAACATAGAACAAGGATGGCTAAAAAGAGTATAAACATAAATTTTCAAAAGGGCAATTTTGCAATAATTGTAAAAAACTTGAAAAGTACTTGTACCATCTGACTCAGAGATTCTACTTCTATGAATTTATTTTATTTATTTATCATAGAGAAAAATACTTAAGAACCTAAAAACCTAAAATTTAAGGAATGGTTAGGTGAATTATAATACAATGTGCTATTTCCATTCCCATCTACTTCTTTTCTTTATGTGCCTTTGAGGTTGGAAAGTAAAAACTACGTTACCCAGATGTCCTCGCTGTTAGGGTGGCGGATGGGTTTGGGTTCCACCAATCAGGGTCAAGAGATCGTGGACAGGACCCGCCACAGCGGCTGGTTTTGATGCTGCGAACCCAGGCGGAGCCTGTATTGTTGTGCCCGCCGCAGCCGCTCGGTTTGACGACTTCCTAGTGGCGGTGCTGCTTCGGGAGTGCAGGTGTGGCGGTGTGATTCTGGAGGGTGGAAGTCGGTCCCAGAAGCGCCCTAGCCCTGCCATCACAAAGAGTTTAAGCCGTCTAAACCCCGGCAATAAATCCTTCCTGCTTGAGCGACAGAACCGTGAGCAACTGAACCATAGCCAATAGCTCATCCATAAGGTGAATACGACACATCAATTTAAAAATCACATTGTCAAAGTTAATATTTAATGAAACTGGAGTATAATTTAATAATCATTTATGTCAAAAACTGTTTTCTTAAAGGACGACTGTGTCTTTAAGAGCAAATAATTGCATTCATGTGAGTAGTTCAATGTGGTTGTAGGGAAAGTTAAAAGTGATTTTTTTAAGACAGAGCATTTTAAAAGATTTCCCATCTGCCTTTCAGTTCAGCGGCAATTCTGTTGCTCTGCTCCCCAGTTTCCCTCGAAAGCATTTGTTTTTAGGTGTAATCCAGTTATCGACTAAAGTAGTCTGTCCTGTGTCATTCAAACAAGTTTGGCTCAAATCCACATAAATGGTAGAATTCCTGCATTCCTCCTGGTTTCAATTGCTCAGCTAATTCTGGGGAAAAGAGGGAAGGTGTTGGGAGGGTGACTTTGGTTTTTTTTCTGAACAATTAATCTAGTGATTTTTCTGCTTGTTCCCTTAGTTGTGTTAAATTAATTAAACAAGGAGGCCATTAGACTGAGGTGGCTATAAATACCCTGTCAGCCTATATAAGCAAACCAAAACCTAAGTCCATAAATACCAAGGTTACCAAATGAAAACCTAAGGACAACCAATATCCAAAATATATAAACTGCTCATACAACTCAACATCTCCCTCTCCCTCTCTCTCCCTCTCTCTCTCTCTCTCTCTCTCTCTCTCTCTCTCTCTCTCTCTCTCTCTCTCTCTCACACACACACATGATTAAAAAATGGGCGGAAGACCTGAATGGACATTTTCCCAAAGAGGACATGTATATGACGTGAAAGTGGCCAACAGGCACATAAAAAGATGTTCAGCGTTGTTAATCAAGAGAGAAATGCAAATTAAAACCACAATGAGATATCATCTCATACCTGTCAGAATGGCTATCATCAAACAGACCACAAATAACAAATGTTGGCGAGGATGTGGAAAGGAACCTCATACACTGTTGGTGGGAATGTAAATTGGTGAAGCCACTGTGGAAAACAATATGACAATTTCTCAAAAAAACTAAAAATAGAACTACCATATGACCCAGCAATTCCACTCCTAGTATATATCAAAAAAAAACACAGAAACACTAATTTGAAAAGATACATGCATCTCAATGTTCATAGCAGCATTACTTACAATTGCCAAGATATGGATCAACTTAAGTGTCCATCAACAGATGAATGGGTAAAGATGATGTGCTGTGTATAGATAGATAGACAGGTACATGGGAATACTGCTCAGCCATAAAAAATAACAAAATTTTGCCATTTGCAACAACATGGATGGACTTGGAAGATATTATGCTAAGTGAAATAAGTCAGACAGAGAAAGACAAATACTGTATGATACCACCTGTACGTGGAATCTAAAAAATAAAACAAACTAGTGAATATAACAAAAAGGAAACAGACTCACAGATCTAGGGAAAAAACTAGTGGTTCCTAGTGGGAAGGGGGGAGGAGCGAGATGGGGATAGGGGATTAAGAGGTACAAACAATTATGTATAACAAAATAAGCTGCAAGGATATATTATACAACACAGGGGATAGAGCCAATATTTTATAATAACTTTAAAAACTGTGAATCACTATATTTTATACCTGTAACATATATACTATTTTACATCAACTATATCTCAATTTTTTTTGATTAAAAAAAAAAAAAAACCAAGATCAACCAATCCTAAACAGCCAGTTAGGCCTTAAGCTATAGCCAGTAGATAATTTCCTTATTTTGCAGTCAGTCTTCTCTGTAAGTCTTTCCCCCAGTTCCTGTGAGTGCAGTGTTTCCAACTGCTTCCAGTTTGGCAAGGCACAGTTTGAATTGATTTTTGCTGAAATAAACTCTCAAAATGTTTAATTTGCCTCAGTTTATCTTTTAACAGAAGAGAGAAATAGCAATTTTAAGTGATTTTTTTCCTACTTCCATTTCGTAAGACTGCTAAATCATCATATTTTCACTTAAAAAGTTTTGTAAACCTGAGAACACACCTATATGTTCTGCATATGTACCTTCTGCATAAGGTGATTATGAAGTCAATGAGATAATATATGCAATTAAATTTTAGCATTTAAGAATATAAGACCCTAGGTGTATGTAAGTGGTGAAGAAATTGACCTAAACTGAACTTACATTCTTTACAATCCTGATTCTTCTTCTATATTCCTTATTTCGATTAATGACATCTTTTAGATGCTTGTCAAGAGCAGATGTTATTTCCTTCTCTGGGCTAGGTATAACTTTAGTTCTTTTATTTTTATTTTTTGGGGGGTTAGGTAACTAGGTTTATTTACTTATTTATTCATTTTTTTAATGGAGGCGCTGGAGATTGAACCCAGGACCTCGTGCATGCTAAGCAGGTGCTCTACTACTGAGTTATAACCTCACCCTTCTTGCCCCTGTTCTTTTAAATTAAGCGATGAGAAGAAAATTTCAGAGCAGCAATAATGGTAGAACACACTACCCTGGGATTTAATAAGTAAATACGTGGAAAATAAATAAAATGATTATTGCTAACATAATGATCTCAGCCTTATTTCTAAATAATAGGAATAGGCAGAAAGAAGGCAGAACACGTCTTTCTTTTGAAGCAATCATCTGTCTAGTCATGCCCCAGAAGCCCAACCACTTATTGTGGCTAAAACTGTATGTCCTGCTCCTCTTCTCTCTAGGAAATGAAGTTGTGGTAAAACTACTACCAATAACAGCAACAATAAAACTTCCATCTTTTAAGCACCTTCTTCTATGTGCCAGATGGCACACGTGCTTTACTTGACAAATCCATGCAGTAACTCTCTGAAGCAGGTATTCTGATACCCACATACCTGCAGATTAAGAGGCAGACTAGGAAGAGGTTAATTTGACCAATAGCTCCTAAGTGGCAGAGTCACAATTAGATCAGAGAGCCTGATCCAAGAGTTCCTAAAGAGAGATAAAAATTTCCAGAGGCAGGCTCATCACAAACCAAATTACAAGATGCATAGAGAAGTTGATAGAGTTATTATATTCAAATGTAAATCCAATCACTTCAGTCATTTAAGATGCCTGTTAATATGGCAGGTTCCCAGACTTAAACAAGCCCTGAATCAGATTTCTGGGTTCAATACCTGGAATCTGTATTTTCAATAAGTTTTCCTTATGAATCTTACACACACTATAGTTTGAGAAATCCCGATCTGGGGGATGAAGTTCAAACTCCTTGTTTTGGCACAAAAAACAATGTCTTGGGCAGTGCCTGTCATGCAATAGATGTATAATAAATACTTGTGGAAAAAAACCTGAGGAGGCAAGAAGGGGAGTAAGTTGAGGAAATAGATCCAGCTACTTAGGTTTTGGATAAAATTAAGGATTAATAGGGAGATAAGGAAGATAGATAAGATTACCTACAGAAATACTGCACAGATCAATTCCAATGCTGAATCCGTTTTCTGCCTTGTTTTTCTTTCTCCAAAAGGCTAAGTAGCCCTTGAAAAACAAATACAATTATTAACTAGGTGTAAATTTAACTGCTCAGCTTTTAAATGCCTTTCATTCTTTCCCTCTTTTTATTACACCTTTCTTTGCTTGCACTGGCATGTGAGCTGATTGTTCTGGTCAAATGAGCCAGTTTAGGTGGAAGCATTGATGTACAGGAGCACAGCTTGTGTCCATGTCCTAGACACACATGCACAAAGGTAGTGGCTGCACATCTGTGTTCCACTTAGCCCACAAAATGTCTAAAACGTCCCTGGAAATTTGGCCTCAAACCTGCTTTAGAAAGTCTGGCACAATTTAACCAAACTTACCCAAATAAGAAGTATCCTAATGATTTTAAGACTTCATTTTTTTAGAGTAGTTTTAGGGTCACAGCAAAATTGAGAGGAAGGTATAGAGATTTCCCATATAACCCCTGCCCCGAAGCATAGCCTTTCCCACTATCAGCATTCTCCACCAGAGTGGTACATTTCTTATAATCAGTGAAACTATACTGACACATCATAATCACCCAAAGCCCATAGTTTATGTTAAATAGACCTTTGATGTTGTATAGTCTTTGGGTTTGGACAAATGTATAATGTAATGTAACCATCATTATAGTATCACGCAGAGTAGTTTCACTGCCCTAAGAATACTCTGTGATCCCCCTTTTCATTCTTCCCCCACCTTCAACCCCCGACAACCACTCATCTTTTTACTGTCTCCGTAGTTTTCTTTTCCAGAATGTCATGTATTCAGAATCATACAGTATACAGCCTTTTTGGGTTAGCTTCTTTCACTTACTAAGATGCATTTAAGATTCCTCCATGTCTTTTCATGTTTAGTAGCTCATTTTTTTATAGTGCCGAATGATAGTCCGTTGTCTCAATGTACCACAGTTTACTTATCTATTTACCTGCTGAGGAATATCTTGGTTGCTTTAAGATTTTGGTAATTATGAATAAAGCTATTATGAACATCTATGTGCAGGTTTTCTGTGGGCATAAATTTTCAGCCCCTCTGGTTAAAAACCAAGAAGGGCAATTGCTGGATCCCAGTAAGAGTATGCTTAATTTTGTAAGAAATTGCCTTCCAGAGTGGCTGTACCATTTTGCATTGTCACCAGTGTGTAAAGATAAACTGAAGCATATTAAATATTTTAAGAGTTTATTTGAGCAAAAATGGATTCAAAGTGGAGAGTGCTAAACCGGAAGTGGTTAGGAGAACTCTGCTGACAAGAGTCAGGGGAAAGACTTATACAGAGAAAGCGTAGAAACAAAGAAAGGAAAATATTTGACTGGCTATAGCTTAAAGCTTAGTTGACTGTTTGTCCTTAGCGGTTTGATTCATAACCTTGAGGCATTTACAGGCTTAGGTTTTGGTTTGCTTACATCAGTTGCCATGGCATTAGAGCCATCTCAGTGTGATGGTCTCCTTGTTTAATTCATTTAACAAGAGGTAAGGTTACCTGCCCAAGTCCAAGGATAAAATGCAATCATGTCTCAGAAAAAAACTGCAGCCAAAAACTAGAATGCTGTAAGACAACTAAGATGTGTGTTTTCCTTTTCTGCTTTTCCCTCTGCATTTCTTATTCTTTACTGAAAGATTAATCTTATCTGCTACTCAGTCCATATTATTGTCAAAAAGTGATTAGCTTCAAATATTCACGTGTTAGTTATAGCTTCAGTCACACAAAGAAAATGATTCTCGGTCTTAATTCACTTCTAAATTCTACATTGCTCTCAGCAGCTGTGGCCAGGAGAGACTGTAACTATACAAATATGGCGACTCAGAGCTGTGTGTCTGAGGGGCAGTTAAGGGCAGTAGTATGCTGGAACTGGCTCATAATGGCTTGTAAGAGCCAACTTAGATTTTCACAAATTTTGCAACTTGGTTGTTAAACACAGGAATTATTAAAAATTAGATTATATAAAGGTATAGTTAAGTCAACTATATTAAAAATAAAGTAAAACATATCAAAACTCACCACTTCCTAATTATTTCAACTAAGTTGTAATATTATCTATGTTCTTGAGGTTATTTACATCTATTGCACCTGTATGATAAAAATACTATTTAATTGTGTGTTACCACGTACTTCTCAACTCTGTTCAGTGATGTGATATCACATTGGTAGCTTCAAATAGGTCACGATGGGAGTATTTATATTACAGAAATTGGCAAACACTACAAAGAAGGTTTTTCCTTCTGGAGAGCTGGTTGTTAAATATCTACCAGCTCACCAGCAATTAAAGGAGTCAAAATACCGTTTACTCCACTATCTACTACTTCTACTGTACTAGAAGGTAAGTTTCTTCAAACAAGCTATAACACAATTGATAACAATACAACTTTTTAATTATTTATTTTTTTAAATTGAAGTAGAGTTGATGTACAATATCATATGTTATAGGTGTACGATCTAATGATTTACAATTTTTAAAGGTTATACTCCATTTATAGTTACTATAAAATATTGCCTATTATAACATACTGCTTAATATATATAAACTATATGTATAGCTTATATATTTATAGCTTAATATTATAAAATATTGCTATATTCCCTGTGTTGTATCCTTGCAGCTTATTTTGTTATACATAATTGTTTGTACCTCTTAATCCCCTATCCCCATCTTGCCCTTCCCTCTTCCCACTGGGAACCACTAGTTTTTTCCCTAGATCTGTGAGTCTGTTTCCTTTTGTTATATATTTGCTTTATTTTTTAGATTCCACATATAAGTGATATCATACAGTATATGTCTTTCTCTGTCTGACTTATTTCAATTAGCATAATACCTTCCAAGTCCATCCATTTTGTTGCAAATGGTGACATTTCATTCTTTTTTTATGGCTGAGTAGTATATATATATATATCACATCTTCTTTATCCGTTCATCTGTTGATGGATACTTAAGTTACTTCCATATCTTGGCAATTGTAAATAATGCTGCTATGAACATTGAGGTGCATGTATCTTTTCAAATTAGTATTTTTGGGTTTTGGGGGATATATACCAGGTGTAGAATTGCTGGGCCATATAGTAGTTCCGTTTTTAGTTTTTTGAGAAACCTTCTGTTGGGCTACACCCCACAGGCCTGTAAGCCCTGTACTTGCCCAGCCTCAAGACTGAAGAAAGAGCCCAGAGTCAGTGACAGAGACATCAATAGTTTAATAGATAGGGGATCTTACATGTCTGAAGCAAGGTCCTGCAGCGACACCCCACCATGTGTGGCAGATGGTGGGCACTCAAATTATATGTATCCCAATTTTGGTTCAAAAAATAGGAAGGCTATTTTAAGGATGAGTTACTGCTAAGAGATGACTGTGAGTTTGGAAAGCTAGATAGTAGTTTGGATAGCCAGGTACACAAGTAACCACAACGAGAACAGCAAGTGTCAGGGGACTATAGAGCAGGTTGGGTGATACCTTAAAAAGACAAAAATAAATAAATACATACATAGTTTTCCTTTATACAAGGTGTACATACTATGGAACATTGATTAAAATTAAATTCTATTAAAAAAAGTAGAAAGAAAAATTCACAGTTGGGAAGCATGTTGGACTCCTTGTAGGGAGCAGTAAGGTACCTAATTCACATTTTAAGCAAATGCCGTGAAAAATAAACAACTGGAAAATAATTTATGATGTAAAAGGAGCTCCAATTGTTTCAAAAGTTTTACTGACTTAATAACAATGCTAGCAAATGCCTCTTAGAAGTAGGAATTCCTTATTTCTTTCCCCTTCATCAAGCCATCATTATGGTGAGTTAGCTTTGATTCATTTTTGATCACCCGTTGTGCCACTAACAGCATTTTAGTCTTCTACTCTGACTCTATGGCTTTTTAAAATTCATGGACTCTGGTTTCTCTTTGTGTGTCTCTCCATTTCTGCCTACCTTACTATTTTTTTAAAATTGAGATATAATTGACATATAACATTGTATTAGTTTTAGGTGTACAACATAATGATTTGGTATATGTATATATTGTGAAACAATTGTCACAATAAGTTGAGTTAATATCCACCACCACACGTAGTTACAATTTTTTTTCTTGTGATAAAAACTTTTAAGCTTTACTCTCTTAGCACCTTTCAAATATCCAATACAGTAGTATTAATTATAGTCACCTTGCTGTACCTTACATCCCCATGGCTTATTCATTTTATGACTGGAATTTTGTACGTTTTGACCCCCTTCACCAATTTTGCCCACTCCCCAGCCACCCACCCACCCACCTCATATCCATGAGCTTGGTTTATTTGGTTTTGGTTTTGGGTTTGTTTGTTTCAATTAGATTCCACATATAAGTGAGATCATATGGTATTCATCTTTCTTTGTCTGACTTACTTCACTTAGCATAATGCCCTCAAGGTCCATTCATGTTGCCACAAATGGCAAGACTTCCTTCTTTTTTATATCATATTTTCTTTGTCCATTCCTCCATTGCTGGACATTGAGGTTGTTTCCGGGTTTTGGCTATTATAAATAATATTGCAATGAACATGGGGGTGCAGATATCTTTTCAAGACAGTGTTTTCGTTTCCTACAGGTAAATACCCAGAAGTGGAATTGCTGAATCATGTGGTAGTCACAATCGTATTTTCGATTTTTGAGGAATCTTCATACTGTTTTTCATAATGGCTGCATCAATTTGCATTCCCACTAAACAGTGCACAAGAGTTCCCTTTTCTCCATATCCTCTCTAACACATGCTATTTCTTGTTTCTTTGATAGTAGCCATTCTAATAGATTTGAGCTGATATATCATTGTGGTTTTGACTTGCTTTTCCCTGATGATAGTGACATTGAGCAATTTTTCACGTAACTGTTGGCTGTTTGTGTATCTTCTTTTGGAAAAATGTCTGTTCAGTTCCTCTGTCCACTTTTAATTGGAATGTTTTAATTTTTTGATGTTGACTTTTGTGTGTTTTAAATTTATTTTTAGTATTAACCCCTTATCAGAGTTATGATTCTTCCATTCCATAGGTTACCTTTGCATTTTATTGATGGTTTCCTTTGCTGTACAGAAGCTTTTATTAGTTTGACATAGTCCCATTTCTTTATTTTTGTTTTTGTTGCCAAATCCGAAAAACCATTGCTAAGACCAATGTCAAGGAGCTTACCCCTATGTTTTCTCCTAGGAGTTTTATGGCTCAGGCCTTCCATTCAAGTCTTTAATCCATTTTGAGTTGATTTTTGTGTATTGTGTAAGATAGGGGTCTAATTTATTCTTTTTGTATGTGGATATCCAGTTTTCCCAGTACCATATATTGGGGAGACTATCCTTCCTCCATTTTTTAAGGGTCACAAATATTTATTCAGAAATGGGTAAGTAACACAGAGTCTTCTCCATTCCTTAATGGCTCTTCCTCTCCTTTTGAATGAGAGACACGGAAGAGTGGAAGGTAGAGATAGACACAGGGTTGGCTTGCCACTTTCTCTTCCCTAATTCCCACAATGACATCCTGTGGAGGAGGGGAGGCAAACAGATTCCACTCCCCATTGTATTTTATGGCTATCCAGAGGACAGCATCCAGATGGCCAGGAGCTGCAGGTGGGCTTAGTAAAACTCTGGGAAAACTAGAGCAGTATGACATGGGAATAAGAAGGGAGAGGGAAAGGGAAAGCCATGAAGGCAGGCTACTTACCATCCCTACTCTAAGCAGAGTCCAAGCAGTGATCTGATTGTCCCCAGTACCTAAGAAACCAGGTCCTACTGCCTTGGGGTGCTTTCTTAGAGCAAGTAGAGAAAAGTTTAGGAGGAATGTCTTCCAGCTGCTAAAGAGAACTAAGTTGGTACCCATTCAAAAGGGAGGAAGGGAACAAACGCAGCACTCTTTAAAGGATCAGAGGGTAGAGCACCATCAGGTACATTCCTTGGACTCCTCAGACCTGGGCAACCTCTGAGCTGGTTTTAAACCCTGGGTTCTTCCTGCTTAACAGACTTAACTGTGGAAGTATGAGTTTCTAGGTTTTTCTTCTTCACTGGGCTAGCCCTAAGCAGGTCACCAGAATCTCTTAGTGCCTCAGGTTCCCTTGACCTTTCAGTCTTATGCCTTTCACAGCACTTGCTACTGATCTTGTAGAATCCTTCTTCTCAATTTGTTCCAAGTCTGCCAGCCTGGATTCCTATTACAGTCCCCCCAGACCAGCAGGAGACTAAGAATGACACTGGAGCAGCTCTGTCCTGGTTTTCGTGGACTTCCCCTGGGTTCTACAGGACTTGTCTCCAATACAGTTAGACATTGGGAGTTAGGGCTTCAACATACGAGTTTTGGGGAGACATAGTTCAGTCCAGAGTAATACCCTAAGGCAGAACGAACAAATTAAAGTTGAAGTTACTAGAACCGACATAGGATAGCTGTATAGGTACTGTTGACTGCTATGAATAGAAGTACAGAGCCAACCTCTGGTAACCCTGCATGGAGGGAGTCATGAAACTAAGTAATTCAACTCTTACTATCTTCCTACTCTCAGATCTTCTGTGTGTGCCTTCCCTTGTCTGCACTCAGCCAAAACCAAGGAAAGGAACCAACTGAGCAGTCTCCATAGGTCAGCTTTTTAAAGTACAGAGCAGGGTAGAGTGTAAGAAAAATGGGTCAGGGCAGCCAGAGAGACCCAGCACACCCCTGTACCAAGATGCTACCAAGAAAAGAGAAGAAGAGGAAAGAAAAACCCTGAAAGACTAAGCATTTACTCAAAAGAAACTTACCTCTTCAATAAAATAAAGATGACAGTAATGTCTCATGGGGTTATTAGATGGATTAAGTGAAGTAAAACACAGGCAGCATTCAGAGCAGACTTGGCAGTGCTCAGTAAATGTCATCTATCAATGTTGTTAAAAAGTAAGCAGAGCAACTTCGAAATTCCAGAATTCTTTAACTATCCCAGGAGTAGATAATTATTTTTTAAGCTGAGCAGAATTCTTTTCTTTTTTTGGAAGTACTTATATTTTGAAAATCTGTTTCCTATTAAAAGACTTAAACCAATAGAATTCCTATTAAAGAATGCATGCAAGGCTGCCTTCTGTGGTACATGTAAAAGCTAAATGAAAACTTGACGTTGACATCTTAGTGCAGAAGAAAATGTTCAGGTACCTGGTTTCAAATCAAAAGATTATTACACTTCCAAATTTTAAAATACCCTGCAATATCTAGATATTTAGATTTTTATTGATTTTTTTCAATTGAAAATATAACTGCTGTTATAACGTTTGTTGAATCTAACTCACAAGTTGGTTGTGAAGTTTAAATGAGATAGTATATGTGGAAAGGAAGTTCTAAGTAAACGTGCTAGTCAAGGTTAGTTATTTTAAGAGTACATAATATACTAAATTGTTCAGGCAGGAGTTCAGTGCTACATCAAGGCCTCTGCTGTGTTACACTCAAGAGTTCAGCAATGTTTACTGTGGCATATTTAATGTAACTTTTCCTTATGTTTGGGAAGTTCTGGAAGAGCTTCAGGCAAGTCTGATACCAAAAAGGACCCAGTCTTGCTAGGAGCCAAATGTGAACTGAGTCAGATGCCAGAAGGTGGTGCAGAATACAAATTTAAATATTTTTTTCAAATACATATTTTCATACTTTTTTTTTTTTAATGGGAGTTCTGGGGACTGAATCCAGGACCTCGTGCATGCTAAGCATGTGCTCTATCCTGAGCTGTATCTTCCTCCATATTTAAATATTTTTTAGTGATTCCCATCAAGGTATCTTTAAGTCTTTTTAAATCTATTTCAAGTGACTTCAGGAAGTTCCCTTCTCTAGGGGTTTCCGCAGACCTTCTATTTCAGTCCTCTGTTCTCCTTAGGATTTCAAGTCCTGTGGCCTCTTTTTCTTGGTCAGCCCAGAAAGACCCTTGAAAGGCCTACGTCCTTCACAGATGTTTTCCAAAGTGGAGCAGCTACAGTATGAACAATTCCTCTCCTCTTTTTTAACTTTATTTTTTCCCCAGTTCTGATTGACAAATGAACATTGTACATATTTAAGGTGTACATTACATGTGTAAATTGTGACATGATTACCACAATCAAGGTAATATACACATCTGTCACTTCACATAGTTATAGTTACCATTTTTGTGTGTGTGTGTGGTGAGAACACTTACAATCTGCCCTCTAAGCAAATCTCAAGCAAGTAAACAGTACAACACTATTAACTAGTCACTGTGCTTTCATTAGATCCTAGAACTTAATCATAGTATAACTGAAAGTTTGTAGCTCTCCTAATACTGTATTCTATTATGCTAAACCTATTAGTGTGTTATTTTATAAAAACACCTAATCCTTACTAGGCATGGGTGAAGACGGAGAAGGATACAGTCAGGAACAGCAAATCAGGTCCTGCCACATTCTTACACATTAGCTTACGGAGGCACCCAGGCAGAAACAAGAAGAGAGGCTGGAATGTGCAGGCAAGCTAAGCTTTATGCATCTGGAGGTCCAGATAAGTATTTCAATAAAGGATACAGAGTCCGGTCCCAGGCTGTCCTCTCACCTACACACACTTGGTTTAGGAATAGGAAATTTTCTTAAATCTGCATCAAGCTCTTCAGAATGAGCAGAAACAAGGCCCCCTAGTGGAGAAAGCCCAGAGACAAAGACTATAGGAGGGTCAGTTTCTTTTCTGCTGTGACCAACTATTTTAAACACAATTACCTGATGCAATGATGAGCACTAGAAATTTGCCTAAAATTCATGCGTAATTTTAAAAAATGAAATTTTTAAAAGATGTTGAAGAGAATAAGGTAACCCTCATGTACTCACTAATGTCATTGCTTTGCCATGTCTTTCAGGTCTTTCTTGTCTTAAATAAACAAAGCATATCTGATGAAAGTTTAGTCCTTGTACCCCTTCTCAGTTCTATTCCTTCCTCCCTTCCCAGAAATCAACACTGTTTGGAAGATTACTTCTGGACTATAATACAATTTTATATTTTCCATACATTATTTCTGCATCTATAAAAGAATACATAGTTTTTTTTTTAACATTTAAATAATAGTATCATGGCACTCTGAGAGCTCCTGTTTTACCTAACATTATGTTTTTGAAATCTAACCATGTTTATACATGTAGCTCTTATTTTTGATGTTGTATTATATAACTGTATATGAATATAACACACATTACCTATACATTTAATGCTGTATTGCATGCCTAGGTATGATTGTGTCTTTATTCATATAGTTGTCTTACTTTAAAAAGTACCACACTATCTTGATTACTATAGCTTTATGATATATTTTTCATAAAGTTTAATTTATTCATTTTATTATTTTTCTAAGTAATTTTTTTTGCAAGGGGAAAGGTAATTAGGTTTACTTATTTATTTACTTTCTAAGTGGAGGTACTGCAGATTGAACCCAGGACCTTGTGCATGTTAGGCATGCACTCTACCACTGAGCTATGCCTTCCCCTGCCATAAGTCGTCTTGAAATCAGGTAGTGCTAGACCTCCAAAATTTTTCTTGTTTTCCAAAATTGTTTTGACTATTCTAGGTCCTTTTCATTCCCTACAAACTTAAATTCACCCTGCCAACTTCTATAGGAAAACCCACTGAGATTTTGAATAGGATTGCTTTGAATCTATAGCTCAATTTAGGGAGAAATGACATCAATCAGTATTGAGTCTTTCAATGCATAATGAGTATGTCTTCATTTATTTAGGTCTTCTTTAATTTCCCTCAACACTGTTTTATAGTTTTCGGTATTCCTAAGTGTTTTATGTTTTTAATGCTATTGTAAACATTTTAAAATTTCATTTTCTGATCGTTTGTTGCTATATTTAGAAATACAATTAATTTTTACATATGGCATTGTGTATTACTTATCTAGTGCTGGGTAACAACACAGCCCCCAAATTTAGTGGCTTAAAAACAACTTTTATTATGTCTCGCCATCTTTGGTTCAGGAATTTCAGAATCACTTAGCTGGGCAGTTCTGGCTTAGGAAATTGCAATCAGATTAGGGCTTCAGTCATATAAAAGCTGATCACTTTGAACTTGTGTACACTGGATGTTTACATTTTATAGGAGTAGATATATGGAAAGTCCAATTTTTTTGTTATTGTTGTTGTTGTTTTTAATGGAGGTACTGGGGATTGAACACAGGAACTCACGCATGCTAAGCATGCACTTTACCACTGAGCTACACCCCCACCCACAGTTATACCCTCACCCCCAGCTATACCTCACCCCTACCCCCCCAATTTTCTTAATCCTCTCTAATATGCAAGACTCCAAAACTTCCACATTTTTTTCCCCTGTGGATCTTGCTGGGCCTTGGTTTTGGTCTCTGAGTAGATCATGATCAGACTTTACTTTAGGCTAAAGTCCCTATCTATATGTGGTGTGGTCTTTCTGCTGTCTCAGCTGGATTGCTGGAGGATTATGAAGTACAACTGAGATCTCCCTCAGAGGGGCTAGATCTCCAAAGTTCCCTACCACAGCTCTTTCCCTAGCTTTGCTTATCTCTAGTATCTCTGTTCTGATGTCAACTCAATAGTAACTGAAATCTGGTAATCAGTCCTTTTATGTTCTTCTCTCCACATGCATAGCTCGGGGCACTTTTTATTGCTAACTAAATTCAATTCAATTCACAATTCATTACCATCAAAAAGGAACTTTCCTCTGTATAAGCTGTATTACATTTTTTAAATAACATTTTGATGACCCCTGAGGTCTAAAGAGTTTTTGGTTCTATGTTTTTAGTTTACCCACCTTCGTTCAAGAAATCGTACACATCCATAGCTAACGCAAAAATCCATGGAGAGCCATTTGGTGCTATATTTTCTGCTTAAGTTTACCAACAATAAAACAATCCATCCTCCCTCAACTACAGAAATAATAAATATAACAGAAGTCCAGCTTATCGAACATTTAACTGCCTTTTTCTAACCTTTTTAAACATTACAGTAACTCTTTGAAAATGATTTCTAAGTTTTCATTCATAAAGACATGAAAGATTAGAAGTTAAGTTCTCTAAGATCTCATGCTAGTGAACGGCAGAGCCAGAATTTGTACCAGCTCATTATGACTGCAAAGCCTGTGCTTTTAATAATTACACAATAGTTTACTTGAATAGATTGATGTTCAACAAATCCAGAGATCAATTCTTTTTAACTCCATAACTTTTCTTTTCTATTAACATGCCTAAAACGAAAACTGCATTTTTAAAACAGCTGTGCCCTTGTTTTCACATAACTTTATTTTAAAAGCAAATACTTAAATATAGAATTCTAATTATATTAAAGATTATTTTTAGTTACTTTTTAGTTCTGATAGGATAAATATGGATTAGGGAAAGTGGCATTCTTATATCACCTTAATTTTCTTGGCTGGTTTTTCTTGCTCTGCTTTTCTTTAAAATTATTAAAGAAAATCTCAAATATTAAAAAAAAAAGTAGAGAGGAGAGTACATTTTTCCACAAATGCATCACCCATCTTCAGCTCATGAGTGGACTTATTTCATATATAATGCCACCCAAAGCCCCCTGTCCTGTCAGTTTATTTGGAAACAAGTCCCAGATACCATTATCATTTCATCTGCAAATATTTTAGCATGTATCATGAAATTATAAAAATTCTTTTTTAAACATAACTTATTAGACTAAAATTATTAACAGCAATTCCTTCAAAATCATCATTTACTCACTATTGTAAGTTTGCTGGGGGGGGGTGTGTGAGATGTGTTTTCATGTATTCAAGTCAGCATTTAAATAAGGTCCACAGTATTAGTTTCATAGGACTGCTATGACAAGGTACCAGAAACCGGGTGGCTTAAAACAACAGAAACTTATTGTCTCACAGTTCTGGAGGATAGAAGTCTAAAATCAAAGTGTCAGTAGAGCCACGTTCCTTCTGAAGCCCATTGGAGAGAATCTTTATTTGCCTCTCTGAGCTTCTGGGTTTTGCCTGTAATCCTTGAGTCCCTTGGCTGCATCGTTCCAACCTCTCCTTCCATTTGTCACGTGGCCAAACATTCCTTGTGTTCTGTTTCTGTATCTCTTCTCTCTTATAAGGACACTAGTCATATTGGATTAAGGACCCACACTATTCCACTCTAACCTTATTTTAATAAGTTACATATGAAACAAGCCTAAAACTAAATAAGGTTGCATTCTGAGGTACTTCAGGTTAGGTCTTCAACATAATATTTTGAGGAACATTTCAACCCATAACATCCACATCCTGCAATTGGCTTATATTTTTTATATTTCTTACAATTTTATTTTAACATATAGATTACTTACTCCTCTGTTTTTCTTTCCTCCTTCCCTGCAATTTATTTTTGAAGACACCTGCTTGTTTGTCCTGTAGAGTTTTCTACTGTCTGGATTTTGCTAATGATATTTGTGTGGGATTGCTTAACACAGTCACCTGTGTTTTGCCTGTGCTCTAAAGCACAATTTCTCAGCCTAAGCACTATTGGCATTTGGGTCAGATAGTTATTTGTTATGTTTAGGGGAGGAGGGGTGCTCTTCTGTGCCCTATAGGATGTTTAACACCATCCTTGGCCTCCACCCACTACATTCTAGTAGCACAATTTGTTGCAGTAGCTAAAAATTTCTCCAAACTTTCCCTGGGGGCAGAGTCACCTTTGGTTGAGAACTACTGACAAGTCTTGATGAGATCCAGGTTTCATGGTCTTGGCAACGTTACTTCATAGATAGCATTATGTACTTCCCTCAGGAGGCACATAACATCTGACTGTTATATAAATTAGCAGCCATTAATAACCATTGTCTTGGTTTGTTTATTTCATTAATGGTTATAAAATGATGGTGTCCTACTTCTATCATTACTTTGCTCTGGCCACGTATTAGCTGGAATACTTCCCTAGAAACTTCCCTTCATCAACTACTTGCTTGGTAATACTGAGATAGAGTTCTAATTGGAAGGACAGGATAAATGATGATTTCTCTTTACCAGTTTTCAAAATAATGAACTGGTTCCCTAGCGTCATTCAAGAGGGACTGATGAATTTTTTGAACTATTATAAATTCATGGATTTAAACATATTGCATATGTTTCAATTCAATGCAATTTTATCTTTACAGATGTTCAAAATGTTTCATATCTTGATAGGACCCTAGCATTCTTTGATTACTACTTTTTAATATGACAAAATGTTCCAGATTCATATTGCATATTCCCTTTATTGATATTCTCTAAGACTCTGGACTGAGTCTTCTTAATTCCTCACTCCGCATAAACTTTCTGGGGCAACAGAATCTATCTTTTTTTTTCAATCCACATGCTCAATAGATATATACTTCAGTCAGTAATATTGGTCAAAGGTAAGGCAATTGAGAGGGATGATGCAGGAAAGGTCTTATTGGAAAGTGCATGCCCTGATTAAAGGCATTTAAGCTTCAGTAAAAGCACGCAAACACTGCTGGTTCCAGGAAAGTCTTAGGTCAGCAGACACCAGTTTGCAATTTGTGCTGTATGATCTGGCCCTGGCCTGATTTAATATTAAATGTTGTGAAAAATGTTTCAGAGACTCTAGATATTGTTATCATCCTCTGAGAAGTGCTGGTCACCTTGAACTTGTATTGGCTTGTTTTTATATTTTATAGCTGTGGATCTGTGGATCTATTCCAACCCTCCAGTGGATTCAACCTTGAAATTCTGTCCCTCTGCAGATCATGTGCTGTTTTTGTCTTAGCCTGGGTCTTGATTAGGCCCTTACTTGTATGATGTGGCCTTTCCCTCAAACATTATCTCAGTCACTTGCTTTCTCACTCATTATCTGGGTGGCTCATTGGTGTTCTCATTAGATCCTTGACCACACCAAGGCCTCTTTCTCCCTCAGAGCCTTTCTATGGGCTGTTCTTTGCCTGGAAGACTCTTATCTCCTCTTACTGGTTATCAGTCCACCTGATGTATTCCCTCCTCAGAGAGGACTTTACTAGTTTTTTTTAATATAAAAAGCCTCCACCCATCTCCGCCTTGCCACATTAGCCTCTTGTTTCTTTCACAGGATTCATCATGACTTTTAATTTGTTCCCTTATGCTTTGTCTCTCTCACTAGAACATAATCCTCAGCTTCTTCTTACATAACCATTGAATATCAACCTGAATTGAACCATGGGCAGCTTTGTCACCTAGGATTTTTTTTTCACATGAAAACCATTCTTCTGCCCACCACCCTTGCCCTTTTTCCTTTTACTGAGGCTGAGAGGCTTTTAAATCTCAACTAGGCTTTATTTCCCCTTCTCCAGAAAGCTTTCGTTTACTCTATTCTTTACCCCCCACCAGTCTGAGTGGCCTGCCCCCAAGGGTTCCAGTAACATTCTGAGCTTACTACATAAAGCAGTATTAGGAAGTGGGTGATGGCTGAATCCAAATTACCTGGACTTCAGTCATGTTACTAACTACTACTCCTAACTTTGGGCACTTCAATTTCATAATCCTTCACTTTCCTTTCATGTAAAATAGAGCTAATAATATACTAATCTAATCGCGTTTTTGAAAGATGAAATCAGATCGTGTAGGTCAAGTGCTCAGAACAGTACCCACCACACAGTAAGAACACACAAATTTTTAGGTATTGTTTTTACACAGTAATATCCTGTTTACTTTTCTCTTCCCTATACTATATATTTAAAATTCCTTAAAGGCAGAAATACTGTCCTATTTAATCTTGATTCCTAAGCCTCTGATACATAGCTTGGTTTTATATTTACTGAATTGATTTCCTTCTCTTTTCTCCCTTGAAGCCCTCCAGATGGCTCCAAACAAATCTCTATTCATGTTTTCCCACTGCTTAAAATCTTCCAGTTCCCTTCAGTTTGGTCTCAATATGTTAAAAGGGCTATCAAGGACCAAGACTCTGTAGACTGTCTTTCTCTAAATTTGCCATTAGCTTGTTTTTATATAATAGTGTTACCTCTTTTTTTTTTTTCTTCAAATTTTGTTTCCCTTGTAATCTCAGTTATGAAGCAGTGAAGCAAAATTACATTTTCATTCCTTTGGACAGTTTACTTCATGCAAGTTTTCTTTGCAGATTTTACCATATTATGTAATTTTTGGTCACTTCTGTAGTTTTAATTTCTCACTAGTCCCAGGACCTCGATAAATGTTTAACAAACTTGTTATACAAAGCTATTATTAAAATATCATTCCTTTCCCCAATTAAAATCAATACTAGTAGGCTTTTGTGAAGTCAGCTGGTTGCATCCTGCGCTGAAGCAAATAAGAACTTACATCTGGTACCCAGAGTATAAAGTGATGGCTGCAAAAGGACCGGCCCATATTTGTCCTAAATAAGACTCCGATTTCCAGAACTGAATTAGGCGTCCCGCGGAGCGACAGGAAGCATCTTTGCCTGGAGGATGGAAGGTCCATTAATGGTCGTTTCAGGTGAGAAAACTGACACCTAGGAGTACGCAGTGCAGCAAGTTGCCCACAAAGTAACTTGGCCGACTTAATCACTAGAAGTAAAACTCATTCAAGGGACTTCCGGGCTGCGGCGGGGGGGGGGGGGGGCCGACGTGCTGACGTTACGTTCCCTTGCCCGCCCCACTTCCCCGCCCCTCTCCGCACTGTGACGTTCCCAGGGAGAAACGAGGCGTAAACAGCGCAGGGCATTTCGGGAGCGGGATTGTTTCACGCAGGAAGCAGGCTCCATTTTAGCACCGCCCGCCGTCGCCATCTGTTTCCCTTCCCTCCCCTTTGCCCCCTCCCGTCCCCAAGCCCCAACGGGAAGGCTGGGCCTAGGCTGCGGGAGGCTGGAGTGAAAGGAGGGAAGGGGAAAAGGGAGAAAGGGAAGAAGCAGGGAGAAAGGGTGACTGGTAGACACTCAGGTGCGAAGCGCGCAGCCCAGCGGACGGACTGACGGACGCGCCTGTGCTTCTGCTGCCGCGGCTGTGGCGCCCTCGCGGGTCGCGTCTAAGCGGCGGCGGCCACAGCGGCGGAAACAAGAGGGGAGCAATGGCGGCCGACAGCCGAGAGGAGAAAGGTTAGTGCGGAGAAGGGTGACGGGCGCAGGCGGGGCTCGGGAGTGGGTAGATGGAGCTGTGGTTGTCGTTGTGGGTTGGGGGTTGGGGGTTGGGAAGGTTAATCTGCCCCGCGCGGAGCCGGTCTCCCCGCTGAGACCCTTGGATTCATTGGAAAAGAACAGGCCTACCCTTTCGTCTTCGATCTTCATGTCCTAACACTTCATCTAGTCTTGTTCTTTTTTTTTTTTTTTCTTTTCTAATCGTAATTCCCTTCTTCACTTAACGTTAGCTGTCCTGGGCGCGGCTGAAGGAAGGCCTGTTCTGAGTTGCAAGGCCCTTAGGGTTTAGTTCCTGGTAGTAGTATGCGGATGTACTGCGTATTTTCAGAACATCCTTTTCTATTAGGCTAAATTTCGAAAACCCTTAATGCCAAGTTTAAAGCTAGTAAGCAACATATTTAAGAAGTGGTATATAGGTGGATTATTAATGTCGAGAAATGTTTATAATTAAGTTTTGGCTATTCCTGTCAAATAGGCAGAGTGGCAAGAATGGCCTGTTTTTTTCCCTAAATACTTATTTTGGAAAACATGATGTTTGAAAACGTGATTGTGTGACTGAGGCCAGGCAAAAACAAACAAACAAACAAACAAACCCCGCCACTGTTCTGATAGAAACACGTTGTGCATAGCTCCTAGAGGGTACAGCGAGGAACAAATGGATGTAATTTATGGAGAATTGGAGGGATACAGTTACATTGAAATATCGGAAGAACTGATGTTGCCAGAATGGAATGCCGTATCTTTTGAAATACTGACCTTCCGGCCCCTGGAAATACTAACGTAGATCCTGAATCAATACATGTCTGTAGTAGAGTGGTCTAGATTGGATGCTGCGTTAAGATTTTTTCCAACCCTAAGATTATTATGATGGTTTTGAAAAGGTTATGGTTGATAAAAAATATGACTAGCTGCTTTCCTGTATTTCACGGATCTACCCTTTTGTGTGGCTAATTAATTTGGGGTGGGGATTTGTTAAATGGGCTGTAGAGTTAAATGATATTAGACTTGTGATGTGTGATTTTTCTTAAGAGAAAGAAGAGACTTCATGAATCAGTGAACTGGATAGGGACAAGTTTGGGAAATGGAGTGGGTGGGAATATGTTTAAGGTACTACTCCAGTCTTAAACTCAATAATTAAATTATGGCAGTTTAATTTTCTTTCCTTAAATTAATTCTAAAAATCCAACCCCCCCACCCCCACTTTTGAGAAATCCAGAAGGAATGTGAACATAAAATTGCATGGGGTTAGTGAATAAAAGAAACTGCTTTTAATTAGGAGTAAAGTAGTATTAAATAGATGGTTTTAATCAATAAGAATTAATCCAGTCAGCATTTGTGCTTGTGTAATCTGTGAGCTGTGTGTATTGAGAGTGGGGTGGTGGTTGTGGGTGAGATGAACTAGATACAAAATGAGTAAAACTTAATACTTCTTAAGAATTAATTGTCCATTCAGATGAACATAAGTTGTAAATAAAGTGATACAGTAGACACATTAAAGTATGTGGAGGAAGAAAAGTAGGTAGTGTTTTAAAAATTTTGTTTAAGAAATGGATTTAATGATGAAAATGTAGTTCAGAACTTAAACTTTGTGACTATTATTGGAAAGTAGTAAATGCCCCCTATTAGCAATACTTAAGTTAAATTGTCCAGCTTTTGAAAGGCCTCACATTTGTGTAGTTTTTTTAAAAACTTAATTTCCATAGTTCAGCTTCTTTATTTCAAAATTTATGATACAAATACTTACCTTAATTGTCTCTAGTTTATTGGGAAAGCTAGCAAATACAAACCTACTGAAATGACTTATTTAATATTGGAATGGGAAGATTTCTAGAATAACCCACTTTGTAAATAAAGAAACTGAGGCCTAGGGTGTCTTATTTCATCTCTGTCAATCAGCCAGAATTATAATCAGAATTAAAATTAATACTTGATTTCTCATGTTGAACAAAGAAAAGTGGAAAGCTAAGTACTTATTATCATCAGTTACCTTATATGAAACATTAGGAAATTAAAAAAGTAGACCCTGTAAGGATCTTAGACATGTTAACAAACCTTTGATCCCTTCTTAAAAGATTCTGTAAATGGTGTAAGATCTTGATAAGAAATGAGTTTAAGTTGCAGAAGTTTGCTATTAATCACAGAATAGTTAAAAGACTTTTGGTCATAAAATGCTTGGATTGTTGGGCTTTGTACATTAGCTGTGTAATAAGCAGACATTACCTTCTATAAATGCTCCTATAATACCCATACCTAGAAGCTGAAGCCTATAGCTGGAGAAATTGCCAGCTCCCTCTGATTCCTGTGGTGATTATTTGTCCAAAAAATGGATTTGGAATTGTTGGAATGTTGGTGGTGTTAGCTAAAATTAAATGCCATTTTTCTATATGGGGAAATAACACATCTTTTCTATTATGAACACCTTGTATACATTTTACTTCTTAAGCTCTTACAAAGTTCTCTCTGAAGAACAGCTATACAAGTTTAATATACCTAAAACATGGATAACAAGGTACCACTTTCAAAAGTAACGTGTTTTGTACATTATCAGACTGGAAGCTCCATGAGGGCCAGGATTTTACCAGGTTCGTGGTATACAGTAATTGTCTCAGTGCCTTGAATAAATGATTTAGAAGGTTGTAAATCATTAGCTCAAGGTCAGACTTCTTTAATAACTGACTAGTTATGTGATATTTGTTATTGATGTCCAAAGGTAAGAGTTTCTCAGTTTAAATTGTATATGTACGCACTCACAGGTGCATATAAATATGTACACACAATTATATACACATACACACACACATATTTACATACTGTAGCTGCCAATGTATGGTAAGTCCTTAGGGTTAGATTGACTTATACTTTAGTTAGGGCTTTATAAAGCATGGAGTATATATTTGATATTCCAGTATATTTGTTTTACCCATAATAGAAGTAAGACAAAAGATTTTAAATGCTCTCCTTAGACTTCACTTGTACGCTTTTTGGAAGACCTAAATTTGTATGGGGTGGGAAATCCAAGTCTCTGCACTTCATATAAAGGAATGACAGTTTTGAATGACAAAAAGTAACTGAAAGACTGGTCTAACGTAAAGCACAACAGAAGGGGAGGTTCCAGGAAATCTTGCTCCATTGCCAAACCCCACTGAAACTGTATTAAGTGAATTAAAATTAAAAGTATAATGTACTTTGGTGCCTTGTGTTGGAAAACAAAATGCATTGTATATTTAACTGCCCAGTGTTTTTTTTTTTTTTTTTTTCCTTTAAATATTTCAGATCTTAGTCTGATGCTGGATCCTGGAATAAATTGTACTTTGTGTCTCCTGACACTGAAGCTTCCAGGGTCAAGAAAATGAACTGTGTCTCAGATAAAGGTTAATTTTCTACGCTGATAATCCCTGGAGTTAAATAAGGTTTGTGGCCTTTCTGGGCCAAGAATTTCAACAGTAAGATGTAATTCTGGTATAGTAAAGAGAGCACTGAATTTGGAATCAGAGCTGTGAGATTTTAGTCAAGTTATTTTAATTCTTTGGGCTTCATTTTGGAATACTTGTTCCATACATAACCTTCTAAAGGTTAAACTGCTTTGAAAGCTAGTTAGGTTTTAAAGTTCCCATGTTTATCTTGTCAAGACCAAAATCTCCCAATCAAGCAAAAAGACACGCCCTGTTAATTCTAACACAGTTTTGAAAAGGTTCTAAAAACAGTGACTTATTTCCTTGTTTTGCTTCCTATACGTGTGAATCTGTACCTTTATCCTAAAATTCAGTTTGCTAATTATAGTTTGTGACAATAACTAAGATTGTGTTCCTTTGCACCAGTAATGATGATCAAGTCCATAGAAGCACATCATATATTGTGAAAGCGAAATATTCACAGATGATTGCATTTCCATAGAGGAGTCAAGCTAGCAGCAGTCTGCTTTGTTTTGTTTTTAATTAAGGCAGCATTTGGAAGTCAGAAAATTCCAAATTAAAATCTGAATTTGGGAATCCTCTTGAAAATTTGTAAGATCTGACATCATGGTGCTTACATTCTGTCAAGGCAGTTAATCTACTGGAGTTAAGTAGGCTTGTCTCTTTTAGCGTTCCTACTCTTTTACAAAGTATTGTATATATACTAAAACTGTAGTTTGGTGTCCCTGTGCCTCAGTGTCTTGAACCTTAAGTTTATTTGCATTTATTTAATATCAGTGTTGTTTAAGAGTTGTAGGTTTATATGCGTTCTAGGGTCAGGCAGATAAAGTACTCATTTAATACAGTATGTAAATTGTGAGTATTAGGTTATAAGGAATAAAAGAGTAAACATGGTCTGTGTTCAGGCAGTATTAGTAAATACTTTGATTTATGGGGCATAAACCCAGATTGTCTCATGCACAACCTTGACATAAGTTACCTTCACGGTGTCTTAGCAGGAGACTGTCAGGACTGCTCCAGCTCATTTCTAGATGAGAGTCTGGGCCACTAATGATGAAACTGTCTTTTTTAGAAAATATAGGGTCTGGATTTTTATATTAAATCCCTGGAGTTTTCAAAAACAAAGCATCCAAGAACTAGATTCATCTACAGGTTGTTAGTATATAATTTTGTATGGATTTGAATTTTAGCTTTAAGTGGAAATGCTGTTTATTTTGTTTCATTTGAGTTAATTTGCACTGATGTAAAAAAACTCATTTGTCGTGGTGTCTAAAATACAATTTTTAGGGTTTTAAAATGCTTTTTTAAAAAGACTATGTAGTTCTTTATATAGACTTCTCAAAAAATATGAAGTGCTTTAACTCAGAAATAACTGCTTTTGAGTCATTTTTATACTATATAAATTGTGTTCATAGAATTCTTCTTAACTGGTGTTTGCTAACCTTTGTTCATTTTATTACCAGTATTCTTAAGGTGCTGCTGTCAAACAACTGTGAAGTATTTAAATATATCTACATCATTATACAGAATAATAATGTTACATTTCAGGGTAACGAAAATGATTTAAAACATTAAAGTAGCTTAAAGTCACTGTAGAGAACCAATGGGTGTTACTTTAATTATTAGAGATAATTATTTCTTTCCGAAAAGGTTATGCCAGTTATGTTTAGTCTTTAATAATAGTAGCTTTGAGACTACCAAAATAATCTTCCCTTTCTTTATAACTAATTGATTTGAAATTGAAAAAGTGAATTAAAATATATACAGAGTGTACTTTTTCTAGCCAATGAAAGAAGTGGAAGCAGCTTTTTAGCTTTATAACGCAATACTATGAGCTCTTTTTAAACCAAATTTTGATGTTTAAAAACACTCCATACATTTATTATTAAAATCATTAAGGTTAAACCAAAACTAAGCAGACGGTGGTAGTTTTGAAAATGTCTGCCAAGTTATTTGACTTTTCTCCCAATAATAGGTGAAGTCCATCCATGGCTCCTCTCTTTGAACCTTAGTAGACTTTTGTGATTGTCTCTGAATAAAATACTATGGCAGTGTTGTTGAGCTTCTGCCTGGCCCTTTCTTTTTTGAACTGTACATCTTTAGAGCCCTAAACCATGTAAGAGGTCAGCCTACCCTGAAGCTGCCTTGGTGGAGAGGCAAGTGACCCTGGAAAGGAATGCCCTTGGAGCCCCAGGTTTTTTGAGTCTTCCCAGCCAAGGCTCCAGCCAGACTTGTGAATAAGCAAGCCTTCAGATGATTCTAGCTGGCCCTCACTGCAGCCACATGAGAGACCCTAGTTAAGCCTCAGAACCATAAGCAGTAATAATAACTCATTGTATTGTTTTAGGTCATCGTCAAGTTTTGGAGTAACATATAATATTTACATCAATAGATAATCAGAACATTTATATATTTGTCTTACTAAGAGGATTTTGTTTTATGTTCTGGACCAGTTTTTGTGTGTCATATACCCTAGTCATTAGCAAGGTTTGTGGCAGACAGCGTTCATTAGAATCTGATAGTGACTGGAAAGGCTTATCAGAGGATTTAGAAAACTACCTCCTTTCCCCCCTTCCCCAAACACTGATCTTTTTGTTTTAAATGCCTTTTCCCAGAGGTGAAGAAACTGAAGCTCAGACTGAGACTTTCCCAAGGATACCTGGCTCTTAAATGATGAGCTGGATTTTCTTACTTACAAATACAAACCTCTTTCTCCTGTGTATTATATTTCGGCAAATACATGAGTGGTTTCAGTGGTGGAGGAAAGTAACTTAAAGTATGATATTTTATATCACAGGTTGGCAAATTGTAGATAATATTTTAGGCTTTGTGGGCCACATAAGGTCTTTGTAATATATTTTTTTGTTCTTTTTTTAAAAATACAACCTTAAAAATGCTGAAACCATTCTTATCTTGTCAGTCAAAAATAGGCCATGGGCTGGATTTGTCCTGCAGGTCTTAGCTTGCCAGTGTTGAGATAAAACTACAGTTAGGTTATTGATGTCATGGACTGTAATATGGATAAAAATGTGTAGACCATTAAGTGAGGATGCTATTGTTCATCTTAAAGTAAATTTAAGATGCTATGATATTAATACAGAGCTTTCTGGTGCACTAATTTGAAATTACTAGTGTACTAACTTGAAATTAATCAAGATTTTTCAGTGATACTCTGCAGTTTGGTTGTTCTCTTATACTTTGTTTAAAGGTGCTTTTAATGTTCCTCATCTAATTCAACCCTGAGTTTACAAAGCCTGAACTGTAGACAAGTGAATTTGCTCAACTCGAACTTCTGAGCTTGTATTTCTTTATCCGCAAAGTATTAGATCTAAAACATACTTTATATATGTCATGTATGACATGTGAGAGTGATAAAATGTTAGAAAACTAAGAATTGGTTAATATTTTAAAAATTTGTAGATGCTTTCTAAAACTGCAGCCAGTCTTTGAATTTGATACAATTATTTGTTAAAGCTTTTTAAGACAATAATACCCTTTTTGTAGGGAAATCATGATTTAGACATGCCTGAAATTTAAATGGAGTTAATTAACCTGCACAGTTCTTTCATTCTATAATAGATTTAGCACATATTAAAGTGTATAATTTCATGTGAATGTTCAAGCTTTTGGGTGGATATTTCTAATTAAGAACTAGTGATTTCATGAAAAGATTTTTATAGCACTATTTACTTAGTTGCCTGTTTTCCTGTGATAGTTTTAGTATTTTTCTTTTGGTTCTACAAATACATTTGATTTTTCAAAATCTGTTGGGCCCCCTTTTTACTGGCTAGAAAGCTTTGACCCAAGAATCATTAAGTATTTGAAAAACTTGGATTTTTAAAAATCAAATTACATGTTTTTGAATTTTTATTTACAATCTATCCTTTAAAAATTGTTTGCTACAATTCAGATCTTGAGGGAATTTCTTCCATAAAAACATGAACGCAGAGGATGAGAGAAGCCTTTTTGTTTGACATATCTTGATTTTCAGTAACATTTAAAAAAATAAATGAACACAAATGAAAACAGTCCGTATAGTATACGTTCATTTTAGAAAAATAGTGTAGATAATCGTTCTTAACCACCCAAAGATACCAGTTACTATGCTATTCCAGGCATGTGTAATTTTCACGTGTTCTTCTTAAACAGCAACTGTGACTATAAGTACAGAGGAATATGTGCATTGTTACCTTTTCTGTATCCGTGTAATCTTGCTTTCCTCCTTATCAATGCCTACATTAACTTTTTTAGTTCTCTTCAGTCACTGATTTCTATCCCTCTTTGGAGAAATTTGAATCCCCTGTAACCTGTTTATAGACCTCAGGTTAACAGCCCTTGCTGTACTTTGAGTGGGCTTTGCCTTTTGGCTGAAGTCATAAATATAATTGTCCTATCTCAACAATTTTTATAATTTTATAACCCTCTTTGCATCACCTTAAATTTGCAGAGGTTTTTTTTTTTTATACCGAAATATTTAGTGTTCAAAGCATTTACCATTAGCTTTAGTGCCTTATTTTTTTAAAAAAATCAGTTTAAAGTAGTAAATAAATATTTGCATGTATTTCTAAGACTTATTTTGTCCTGTTGGATGAGGGTGGGGATGGGGATAGGGTGATAAAACTTGAATTCTAAGTTTTCATGATTACTGAATATCAGTTATTGTCAGTAGTTCCCTTGTCTGAACAAGTTGCATTTAATATAGTCCATACCAGCAGCCTCAAATGTTTTTGGTTGTGTAGCACATCAATAATTTTCTTTTAACTTGCTTTGACATTATTTCAGACAAACAGGATAGCTATAAGATTAGTACAAAGAATTCTTTTGCTTTTCAACCACATTCCACAAATGTTAACATTTTACCACATTTATCTTTCTCTCTAACTCATTCTCTTTCGCTTTTTCTATTTCTCTCTCTCTTTCTCTGTATATATGTGTGGATGTATGCATGCAGACACATTTTTTTTCCTGAATGCTTTTGTCGGTTGCAGGCATGATGCTTCTTTGCCCCCAAATCCTTAAATGTTTCCTAAAAAGTAGGATTCTCTTTTACTTAACTATATAGTACTATCAAAATTAGAAAATTAACATTGATAACTTGTAATCTACAGACCTTATTTAGATTTTACTAGTTTTTCCAGTTAATGTCTTAGATCATATACAGTAAGTATTCAGTTATTGTATCTTTTAGTCTTCTTTAATCTGAAGTATTTCCTTAGTGTTTGTATTTCATGTCATTGATTTTTTTGGATGCCCCTTAATTTGGGTTTGTTTAATATTTGTTTCCTCATGTGTAGGTTCAGATTTTGCGTATTTCATAGGAATCTATTACAGAATTGTTCTATTCATAGTGCATCATACCAGAGGGTCCAGGATGTTGATTTGACCACTACTGGTGATATGAACTTTCATTAGTTGGTTAAGCTGGAGTCTACCAAGTTTCTCCACTGTAAATTGGTAATCAATAAGTATTTTGCTGGAAGTACACAATCTTTGATAAATGTATGTTTATTTAAAAGTTATACTATGCACATGTATTTTTATGCTAGTTTATTGTGCATATTTTAAAACAGCTATAAAAGTTAGAAATTAAAGGGTGAGATACACATACAGAAGTTCTTACATCCCAGTATATCTTTTTGTATCCTATGGGGTATATACTCCTCCTGGCTTTGTGAATCAGAGCTCTATCACATCCTTTATCTTGTATGGTTTTACAGGAATTATTCTTGTGTCTTGAAATAAAAGCTCCTTGATGGTTATGTCCTTATACTTCTTTAGCCTCAACATAGTAAGTACTCAGAAATAAATGTTTAATGATAATGATTTTTCCCTATTTTTAATTTTGTTTTCAGATGGAGAACTTAATGTTCTAGATGATATTTTGACTGAAGTACCAGAACAGGATGATGAACTGTATAATCCAGAGAGTGAACAAGATAAAAATGAGAAAAAGGGTATGAAAGATTTCTATTATTTTTTTTTAAAATGCCAGTATAAATAGAGATTTAATTTCTTAAGAAAGAGTCTTCACTTTTGCACTTGTTCCTTAAGACTCTTAACACCAAAAGCACAATCATAACAAGCAGTGGGACCCAATTCCACATGAATAAGAGTAATATGTTTTTTTCAAACATTTGCATGGGGTTTATTCCAGTATTTGAAAGCTGTTTTTCTTTATGATTAACTTTGGAGTAAACGTATTTGAGAAGACATGAAAGAGAAGAGGCTTTTTTCTCTCTGATATATTTACCTGTTAATCTTGGGTGAAATAAATCAAATACTCAGACTCTTTTTTTTTTCTTTGTATTTTTAAGGATCAAAAAGAAAAAGTGATCGAATGGAATCCTCTGACACAAAGAGACAGAAGCCTTCTGTTCATTCAAGACAATTAATTTCTAAGCCCCTGAGCTCATCAGTTAGCAATAACAAAAGAATGGTTAGTACAAAGGGAAAGTCAGTTACAGAGTATAAAAATGAAGAATATCAAAGAGCTGAAAGAAACAAGCGTCTGGAAGCTGATCGGAAGATTCGTTTGTCAAGCAGTGCCTCTAGAGAACCTTATAAGAGTCAACCTGAAAAAACTTGTCTGCGGAAAAGGGATCCTGAAAGGAGGATCAAATCCCCTACGCCAGATGGTTCTGAGGTAGTAAATATTATTGCAAATATAAAACAGAAAGCAATTCTTTTTGAGGCTAGAACTATTTATTCACTCTGACCTTGTCTGTTACATGACTCCTGATTCCCTTTTTCTTTAAACATCAGAGAATTGGGCTTGAAGTGGATAGACGTGCAAGCAGATCCAGCCAGTCTTCTAAGGAAGAGGTGAACTCTGAAGAATATGGCTCCGACCATGAGACTGGCAGCAGTGGTTCTTCTGATGAGCAAGGCAACAACACTGAGAATGAGGAGGAAGGGGTGGAAGATGTGGAGGAAGATGAAGAGGTAGAAGAAGATGCAGAGGAAGATGAAGAGGTGGATGAAGATGGAGAGGAAGAGGAGGAAGAAGAAGAGGAGGAGGAGGAGGAAGAGGAGGAAGAGGAAGAAGAGGAAGAGGAAGAAGAGTATGAACAGGATGAGAGAGACCAGAAGGAAGAGGGAAATGATTATGACACTCGAAGTGAGGCTAGTGACTCTGATTCTGAATCTGTTTCCTTCACGGATGGATCTGTCAGATCTGGTTCAGGCACAGATGGATCAGGTACTAGTTTTTATCTGTAAAGTTTTGTCTTTTTTTTTTTTTTTAATTGACATGATTAGCTTTATTCTTAAACCTGTTTAAGTTAAATTATAAAATTTTTGAGGTGCTGGGGGATGTTAATAAGACTGGGATGTTAATAAGACTGCCTAGTGATTTTTTGGTATAGCATGCTTTTATGTATTATACATGCATTTGAGTAAGATTTACATATCTTAGTAAAGGTATTTCCTGGCTACAAATTGATTAATTGTAAATGTACACTAGTCTGTTTCTCTATAAGGAGATGTATGTGAGGTTTTAATGTTATAAATTCTTAGATTTCTGTACTAAACAACAGCTTATTTAAACACTACAGTACTTGAAGTATATTCACGTGGAACCTGTCTGCTAGATATTTACAGTATTTTCACGTTAAGTGCTTCTACATTTCTATCATGTGGCAACAAATCAAAACAACTTAACTTTCTTTTTCTTTTGGGAGCACAACAGACTTTTCTTTCAGTTCTATACCTGTGGGTTGACTGACTGGGGCAGGATTACCAAAAGGCTGGGTATAAAGGTACAAGATGGAAAATAAGAGTAAAATTCTTGTGAAGAGATGGGGTAAGAGCCATCTTGAGTAATTCCTTCAGTACTACATGCCCTCCCACTGTATCTGACCCTTGGGACTTGAATGTAGAAGTGGGAGGTAGTGGCAGTCACTAGCCTGAGGGGACCCTCTTTTGGGGGAAAGTTCAGAGGGTAGAGCAAGGAGAGATCAGGGTACTTAAAGACCCCTGGCCACTATGTGGTGATGACACTCTCATGGCTGTCTTATGTGAAGATACAGCTTGGTCTGCTTTATAGGCAAGATGTACTAAACATTAGAAAAATCCTATTTAGATATATATGATAGTTACAATTTTATTATTATAGAATGTTGTTATCTTAGTAATACATTGTTAGTAAATCATATTCTTGATAATAGTGTAAATGATAGAGCAAATGGCCAAGTATTTTCTAATTGGCAGCTGAAGTGCTTCCACCCTTGTACTCACTAGAGTTCTAGGTTTGGGAGTTTAGATGGGTTTTTGAAGGAGGTTAGAGTTAAACTGAATGGATGAGTAGTTGCATTTGATATTTAAAAAAAAAACTTGTGGAAAACTTTTATTTTACTCTGATTCTGTCATACGTTTTGCAAACTGATGGGATATACATTTTATAATTTATGATAATGGAGAGAGAACAAAAATTGCATTGGCAATATGAATGAATGTTCATTTATGTGGAGAATGTGAAACACCTGTAAGAGTTTATTTTAGGAGTCTTCTTTTTGATGTCCACGTTAGGAACAATATTTCTTAGAATTTATGTATATCTTGTTTTAAGTCAAATAAGGTAGAATTATATGAATAGGACCTGAAATAATCTGTATTTTTAATAAGTTCCTAGATGCTGATATTTCACAAGGTACTGATTAATACTTTATATATCTGTGGATAAAATATTTCAGATTGAATGATAGGCAATAGTTTTACAAACCTTGATACTAAAACTGTTAGATTTGTTGTTTTAAAAGACATACCTAGAAGTCTTACTTTCCTTATTAAAGGGAAATATATGGCTTTTCCTTTGAAGAGCTCTTATGTGGAACATGTTTTAGAGACTGTATTCAGTATGCAGGACATTTTAATTTTTATCGTGGAGTAGTTTCTCTTTATAATAATGTGCGAAAGAAAAATGGGGTGGATTTGGAATGCTTTGATTAGGAAATGTCCATTTTTAAATACAAGGGATCACAGTTTAGTTTCTTTGTCATGAATTTCCTACATTCTAGTTTATTCTACCTTATTTTTTCTCAGAATTTCAGTACCGTCCTTACAAAAGTGATTTAGTAAAGGTTGTTAAAAGTTTGTTAGGTGACTTTCATTGTTTTTTTGACCTGAGAATAATTGTTGGGAGAGGGAAGAGCAGTGATTTATACAAAAAAAGTTATATAAAAAAGATGAAAAAATCCTTGGAGATTTTTTCATGATAATGCTGTATTTAACATTATATAAAAATAGTTGGGCAAGATCTTAACTTCTGCTTCTATCATTTTTCCTGTTCGATCTTAGTGAGACATCCTTTTAGTACTTAGAAACATAACATATTATTTTTAAATAGCAACAAGAAATGTATTATCCTTTGTGATCAATTTATAAAGTTCATATTCCTAAATATTCATAGAGGAAAAATAAAAAAATGCTAGAATTTTTGGAAGAAATAATTAAAAATTTTTAAAAGTTTTATTTTTCTCATTTCTTTCATGTACATGTTATATTCATTGATTGAATGAATTCAGTTCCTACTGTATGCCAGGCGCTATGTAGGAATGTGTAGTCAGTGAACAAAACAGACATGGATGAGAAAGAAATTTGGGATTTGACAAAACCTGTTTCTCATCTGTTTGGGTGAAGTTCTCAGTCATTTTAAACTACTTCAGTGTATTCTCTTGAAGTCTTATAGTTTGCCCTGAGGGAAAAGATTTTAAAACTTGAAAGTCAGGTATCATTATTCAAAGCCAACAAGCCTGAAAATAAATGGTTTTCCCTACAGCTAGTTATTTGAATATTGTTATGTCCCCAAGGTTGCTAGCTTTAAATGGGCTTGGCTTTACAATTGTGCCGATATGTGTTGCTTAGCCCTTCTTTTCTGCCCTAAGTTAGGAAAATCAGTATTATTTACAAGCTTTTAATACTGTGTATTTGGAGAAGCAATTAATAATACATTACAAAGGGAAGGATACTTAAACTAAAATAAAAGGAACTTATCTCCTTGGAGTTTTCCATCTTTAAACTAGTTTAGACATAGGATCCCCCTAGAATAGTAGTAAAATTTTTTTGTTTTCTCTTAATAAGACTAGAGCTCGTGGCTTGTACTTTCAAGTTAGAAACTAGATTCTGTCACCTAAGAACTGTGGAACCCTTGCCAATTTGGCTAACCTCCCCACTAAGTTGAAGTTTCCTTTTCTGTAAATGAAAATAATGGTATTATGTATCTCATGAGTTTGATTCAAGGATTAAGGGAGATAATTTATTTAAAGCTTTTAAAATAGTACTGTGTATGAAAGATCATTGATTATTCTTTTTCAACATTCACTTATTTTTATAAAAATAAGTATATGCATTTTCTCTTATCATATTCCTCCTTCTAGCTGAAAAGTAAAGGTGCTTATAGTGGTATAATTAAAATACCAATAAACAGAGACAGGAGAGCCTAATTCCTGTTTAGGCCCTTGTTTATGTGCTTATAAAATTCCAAATTAAGCCTGAAATGGTTCTTATGTGATGGGTAATGCAAACTTTTTCTATTTACTGAAGATTCCCAGCTTTTTTTAAGATATCTATAGACTATCATTGATTTTAGAGATAAATTTTAAACTGAATGTGAAAACAAACAATAATTGAGAAAGGAAGTGGTTAAGAAGAATGGAATTGAAGGTACAAAAACAGTGAACAACCAGAAGGGAATTACTAGTTTACTGTAGTGTAATTTTTTTCTTTTTTTAAACAGTTGAAAGGCTTGGGTTCTGGGGTTTATCAGACATCTAAGGGAGAATCACAGTTGGAATTGTGATGAAGAATGATAGTATACATCTTAAAAAGAGGACTTAAAACAGTGGTACCTGGTGCATAGAAGGGAGCACAGTAAATTTAATTAAAAGAAAAGTTGCGTTTGCTTTGCAGAATTTTTTTCCCCTTTTGAAAAACTTTATTCAAGACCACCTTTAGGTATAGGACAAGTACTTAATTATGGCCATGCGTTTTTGTTTGATTAAAATTGGAGGGAGAAATAACAAAATGTCCTTAGTTTTTGAACAGTGTCTTCTGATTGGAAAACCTGAAAAAATTTAAGTGTGAGAGATTAGTAATGACTAATACTTAGGGCTTATGCAAAATCCAGACACATAATAAAAACATTCTTACTGGATTACCTGTACCTGTATTGTAATGTTTTAAAAAATCTTGTTTGAATTCATTTTTAGATGAGAAAAAGAAGGAAAGGAAGAGAGCTAGAGGCATATCTCCTATTGTTTTTGATAGGAGTGGAAGCTCTGCATCGGAGTCATATGCAGGTATTCTCAGTTTACTTTTACTTGTGACCATATCTGACCAATTCTGATGTAATCTGCTGTAAAAAGTGTGTGGAGGCTGTAGTTTAGTGTGAACTTGTTGATGTTCATTAGTATTGATTTCTGGCATGTTCAGTGTAATAATTCTAGAGGAAACTAAGCTTTTTCTTATTATTTTAATCCTGTTCTGTTATTGCTTAAGTGGAATTTCACTTTTTTTTTTCTTGGAAGATGATGATTCAGTGACTAGTTTTCTGAGTGAGAAACTGTTCAAATATTTTTTTAAAAATCCAAACAACCCAAAAAGCAAAACACTCGTACACATTGAGAAGTATTTGTGTGTGTGGGTGCGCCAGAAAGAATAATTTGTCTTGAATGAGAACTTTATGTGACAAGACTTAGAAATTTTGTCTTATTTCTATATTAAAGCTCAATCTGAACAAATGTACTTTGGCTAAATACAGGTTCAGAAAAGAAGCATGAGAAATTATCATCTTCCGTTCGTGCTGTCCGAAAAGGTATCATTTAAATTTGAAATTGTTTTCATTGCATGCTGCGTAAAGTCATTATTTTGCCTTATTGGTTCTCCATTAATAGTTGGTTTTAATGTAGTAATGTTCTGATATATTACATTAAGGGAAGAAAAATTAACGATGTAGTCTTACATAGAACTCCATGTTCACTTCTTACTGCTTATCTTTTAGAATAATAGCAAACATTTTAGGATATCGTTAACAGTTTTTGGACACAGTGATGGTATATATATTTTTAATAGCATAGTGGTCTGTTAGCAGTTTTTAAATGATTAATCTGATAAAAGAAATCTATAAAATTTATAGCCATTTTTGTATTTAAATTTGAATCTGATATATCAGAGCATCACTATATTAGGTTTACTTTCATGCAAAATGCTAATGTGTCCTCTTAGCTTTGCTTTATTATGTGTTGTGGCTTAGCTTTCTAGGTTGAATGGGTGATTATGAATTTTGAAAGTTCAGCTGGGTTGTAGAGGGATAATTTCAGTTAGTACAGTTTACATCCCTCTGTTTGATAATGGCCTCTGGTTAATCAATTTGGATTTCTTTTTTTCAGATCAAACCAGTAAACTCAAATATGTCCTACAGGATGCAAGATTTTTCCTCATAAAGAGTAACAACCATGAGAATGTGTCCCTTGCCAAAGCTAAGGTATTAGCATCAGTTCTGTTGAAACTATCCTAATCTTGAAATTTTTAAATGTGAGCTGGATTTGAGTGTCACTTGAGTGCATGAGATACTGTAATTTTTGTGAAAGCTTTAAAGATCCATAGCCCAGTTGCCATAATCCATAGCCCAGTCTGCTTTTGGAGGCAACATAGTAGTAATTTAAGTTTTTAAATCTTTTAAAAGTTTAGGAGTAAATGTATTCAGTATTTGAAGAATGGATATAATTATACATTGTACTGCAAAAGATGTGTTTCTTTCAATTTTTGAGTTTTTGTATTCGGTTGCTAATTTATTATACTAATACTTTTTAAAGTTTCTTTAGTTAGCCAGTTTTTGTTTTATATTGATGCTGTTCTATGCCTTGAGATTTTTCTTGAAAAAAAATCATTCTTTAACAGAGAGTTTCTTTTACTTTTAAAAGTAAGGTCACTATTTTTTGTTTAATAGTTTCTAATGACTCTGAGAAAGTTAAAACTAAAGTTAAATATTTTTTAACCATATTTTTGTCACTTAATAATCCTATATTTCTAACTTAAGTTGAGGATTACCCATTAAATTTTACAGATGGAAGGAATAATACATCAGATAACTCTCTAGTGGAAGTTTATTCTGTTCTTTAACTAGTAGATTTAGGCAGAAGTAATTAATCACTTAGTGTGAATGAGATCTAGTTTGTATCAATGGGCTAAACTGAATTAGAGCTTCTGGCTTCTTTTACCGTTCTATCTCTTAATCTTTAATGAACAAAGAATTGAATGCTCTGGAAATTAATAATTATGTTCCAACTCTACATAAAACACAGGCCTCTTCAAACTATTGATACGTGAATATTTGAACTTAAATAGGAAAAAAGAAATGCTAGTAACTTGACAGAAATCCTTCACTTATGGATTTACTAATATAATGATAATTATTTCGTTAGGCATAGTTTTTTAAGAAGAAAAATGTACACATTGTGATTCACCTTCAAACAACATGCTTTTACCACAGTAAATGGTTCTGATATTAAAATAATTGTAGGTGATTGTTTTTATTACATGAAATTCTACGCCATATGATTTGCTCACCCCCCTGCCCAGTGTGGTTTACTAGTTGTTTTAGTGATTTGGTTAAGGTTGGTAATTTTCTCCATATTTTTTCTGAGTTTTTAATAGGTTATTCCATTATTTTGACAGCTGGTAATTCATTACAATTTACTTAAATTTAATGTACCACAGTATTGGTAGCTTTGATCTTCTGCAAATATAATTGGAAACGTAAATGATCTGCACTGATTTCGGTCTGTGATGTTTGCATATAGGGTGTGTGGTCTACACTGCCAGTAAATGAGAAGAAATTAAATCTTGCATTCAGATCTGCAAGGAGTGTTATCTTAATATTTTCTGTGAGAGAGAGTGGAAAATTTCAAGGTAAGAATAAAAATAAGTTGGATTTTAAAAACATTAATTATATTTGCATCTATATATTATGTTGTGATTTATTCCCTTAGGCTTTGCAAGACTTTCTTCAGAGTCACATCATGGAGGATCTCCTATACATTGGGTGCTTCCAGCAGGAATGAGTGCTAAAATGCTGGGAGGTGTGTTCAAAATTGACTGGATTTGCAGGTAAGTTATACATTTCAGTGTGTAAAGTTGTCCTTGTTTTGAATGGACTGCTAGTTGAGAATAATGTTAAAACTTCACAGTTACATGTTTTAACTTACTATTCTGATTATTCTCTCTTTTTGTTTGGTCTCATTCCTAGGGTGATTGGGACCTGTAAAATTTATTTAACAATCTAAAAAATAACATTAATATGCTTTGCTTGTCTTGTTCACCACCTTTATAATCTATATAGGATGCAAAGGGCAAAGGTTTATGTAGTCAAGAGTTTTATGTATTTAAGTTGTCCTCAGTATTAGTAATTCAGCAGTAAATTTGTTACGACAATTGCTTGGAATGTTATTTGGCATATATATATATATATGTTCAGTGATTTAACATATCGTATTACTGTGGAGTGGGAAAACAATCACTCTTTGATTTGGCTAATAACATTTTGGAGGTGACTAATTTAGTTGTGAACAAGTAGTGTTTTTAAAGGAAGTTAAATCATGTTAGCTGGCATTGTTATCTTTTGAAACTAGAGTATTTGATTTAAATGTTTGTTAGAAAAATAGACTTATTTCAAACACCGAGTTATTTGCCACTGTTTTTTTGTCCTTAACTGATTGACTGTACGTTGTTTTATTTTTTATTTTTTTAATAGATACTAATAGAGATTCTGGGGATTGAACCCAGGATCTTGTGCATGCTAAACATGTACTCTGTCACTGAGCTACACCCTCCCCCTGTATTATCGTTTAAAAAAAAATAATTAAAGAAGTCAATTTAGGTGATACAAACAAACTTGACACTTCAGGAAATGGACAGTCTCTTTTGGAGAACTGCAAAATAGGGCAGATGGCAGAAAGCTTTTCTAGGATCAATAGTAAAGAAAACAAGGAAGAGACGAATAACGAAACATCTGATTGGATGGAGCCACATAGTCAATCATGTTTGGAATGAGAAAGCCCAGAGTTGGCTTGGCATTTGGGAATTGGCTGACTGGATATACTGCATTTCTGATTAAGTGGAGTGTTTGTCTATAGGGACATGAAAATTTTACAAGTTTCAGTTTGCTGATGTGACACCTGGGATAGGATTGGCTCCATCTTGGGTCTAGAAAGTTTTTTCAACAACAGAAAAAGCTAATTATTTAAGTGAACTTTGTATGACATACACAAATCTATTACCTGTAAAATTAATTTTAGTCAAATAAGAATTACCTGAAAGGGACCATATGGGTTTTTTTCTGTGTCATAAATTGGCTTACATGGATTTTTATGAGGATGGAGGAATTGGGTAAAAGGGAAAAATGCTATTCATATTCAGGAAGGTAGACTAGCACAAAGAAGAGCCAAGGAATCAGAAACCATGGTGTGGGAGATCGGGGGTGGGAGTGGGGTATGTGGGTGGGATAAGGAGACACCTTTTTAATGAACTGTATAGTAAGGAGAAGAACAAAAGACAAAGATGAATGGTAATGTGGACCAGCCTAAGGAGTTAAACCTTTACTGTGGGACAGTGAGGAACTAAGAAAATACATGGGCAGTGATACAGTGGTATTAGGTTGATAATTAACCAAAAAGCTTATGCCATAAGTGTATCACCATTATTCGTCCCATCATTACTTTCTATAGGGGAAAAATAGAAGCAGTCTGAATTCTCCCGTATAGGAAATTGGTTAAGTAAATTATGGTTTGTCACTTAAATGTAATATGCAAAAATAATTGTCCATGTAATAAACGGAAAGATAAAATAGATGAAAGAATACATAATTGTAATGTTGGAATGCATTGTTAGGGTGGTGAGACAATAGATGATATCCCCATACTCCATTGTACCCAGGGTTTATAAATACAAAATTATAGTTCTTTAGAAATTAGTTATAATTCAATTAAAATTAGATCATAATCAAAATTATAAAATTTAAAAATCTGATGGCAGTTTATAGGGAAGACAAGGTGCCAATTATTTCTTAGCAGAGATAGACACTTTTACTGATTGACTGATTGATTGGCTGGATAACTATAAATACCAAAATAGAGGTTAAGTCTATAGTTTTATGACTAGAAGCATTGTGTCACTAATAAATATTTGGAGATGATGTTTTCTTAGTAATAGAAAAATAATTACCAATTTTAGATCACTGGTTGCAAATTTTATTTTGAATGTTACTTGTTTTATTAACCTTCATTTTTTAACTATTGGTAAGGAAATTTGTTTCTTAATTTTAGAAGATAAGTTTAATTTATTCACAGATTATTGTCTTCATGTTCTTCATTGACTTACTGGCTATTATACTAACTCATTAGATATATATATATAGCAACAGAAGAGGTACAAACCTAAATAGTCCATTCTACTAACATCTTGTTCAAGATTTTGGGTAGTGACTTTTTTTTTTTAAACTGTTTTCAAGTAAGTTTTAGGTTTAGCTGGAAAGAATATTCTTAAATTTAAAAAGCTTTAATATTATTTTTGTTCAAGAGTAATTTTACAGTACTTAAGAGTTCTGAGGGGGCATGTGATACTTACTACTTTGATATTGCCTTGGGTAAATCACTTGAACTCTCAAGTTCTCTGTATGAATTAGAATTGCATTTGACTCGGAGTTAAAAGGATTAAACTTCAATAAATATAAACCCTAAGATCTTTGCTATCAGTAATACTGCTATTAGTATTTTTTCTTTTCAGATATGATAGTTATTAGACTTTCATTTAAGCACCTTGTGGATTTAATAATAACTAGCCTTAAGTTTTTAGGTGTGGTCCCTGGATCACTTGCATCAGTAGTATCTGATTGTTAAAATGCAGACTCCTGAGACCCACCTGAAACCTGTAGGCACACTGAAGTTTAAGACCAGATGGTACGTGGTAGCAGATAGGAGGGGAGGCATAAAAAGTGACTTATTTGTCACTGGGAGTTAGATCAAAATAAGGCTGTAATCTATAAAATGTCATTCGACTAGAATTAAATCTGCTGACTATTACTATATTTTATACTCACCCTTTTCATGGCCATTCCAAATAACCCATTTCTCTTCTTTCAGGATTTCTCTTTTATTTTGACTTTAATGACCAAATCACTATCCAGTACACAGAGCCTCTGTACAGTTTCATGTTCTTTTGTTAAATTTGCCCCATTTACTAAGCTTGCTAAGTTAAAGAATTACTCCCATGTTATCTAAAGTACTCACAGTAAAGATAGTCATCTGTAGGCTTCTTCATTACATGTCTGCTCAAAAGCTAACTGTTAGGATGCCTGTTCTCTAATTGTAATCACAGATGTGCAATTTCTCTTATTCTTAATCTGAGCCCTGTTTTGCCTAAGACCTCATAGTTCTCTGTGATATTCTGGCTGGGATTAACTAATTTGTCAAAACAGTAGGCAGATATCTATAGAATCTCGTTAGAACCAGTGCCACCAAAGACTCTTAACCCCAGGTGACTCAGCCGGCTTGACATATGCCTTTATTTTGGACCTAGGGTATTCTATTGCTAATATTTAAATAACAGTGATAACTCTGTGCAATAATAATTTGTAACCTTCCTGCACTTTGGTTAGTTGTAGATTATGTATTCCTTTCCTATAACTGTTTTTTAACTGGCAGTTTAGAAGAAAAATCTAAGAAAGTATTAAACGAAATACAAAGTTTTAAACTATAGATCTGCCTCTAGATATTCTAGGCTTTGGTATGGACTTGCTCTAGCTTAATGATAGTCTCTTTCTCCCAACCTCCCTGAAAAGGGGGCAGGGCAGGGAATGTTTGTGTGTGTATATGTATATTTTATGTATGTATATATGCTTTTTTAATTTATTTTAATTCTTATTTTTTTGTTGACATGTAGTCAATTTACAGCATTAATTTCAGGTGTACAGCAAAGTGATTGTTATATATATACATACCTATGTGTATATATATTCTTGAACTACTCTTGATGTGTGAGGTAAGATATGTGTTAGATGAAGAATCCAAGCCTTGTAGTAGTACCTAGTGGGCATTTCCATCACTCACGGCCCACTTCTTCCATACCTTCACATCACCACTACAGATCATGCCCCCTTGTTAACATTAATTTTAGATGTACTTCTCTTTTCCTATAAATGTCAAAATGTTTCTGAGGTTTAAAACAGTGGTATAAAATTTGAGCATGTAATACTCATCTTGAAGAAAATTCATGTAAGGTTAGAATAAATGGTTATATAGCATTTGTTGACTGGACCAGGTTACCTGCTTGTATTTTGTCTTCTCTGTTACGTCTTTGCTCAAGTCCTTTTCATTGCTTCAAATGTAACCCTGCCTTAACCTCCCTACATATGGCTTTTCCTGAATCTCTTTTTCTTTCAGATTTATCCCATATGCCACCTTTTCCAGGATGCAATTTCTGGGTTTTTTTTCTTTCCAAAATAAATATGAACATCCACATTAAAAACAAAATTCTATACTCTATGCTACTCATTCATTTACAAAATAGTTGTGTGTGCTTGTTTATTCTTTGATAAAAGCTGTGGAAGAAAAGTTAGGAATGCAGGCTTTTCTTTATCTTATTCATCTTTGTATGTCCTTTGAAAAATTTCATTTGTATTATAGTTATAATAAATAGTTCTTTAAAGCATTTACTTAATTTGACAATGCTTGTTTTATGCACAATTAGATGATATCTTACTGAACGTTGTTAATTTCTGATTGTTTTTTGACAACTAACAAGTACTTATTACAATGTCATATTTGTGTTCAGTATTATGCTAGGTTGATAAAGAACTATAAAAATACAGGATACTTTTTTTAACTTGGAGAGACCATTTTCCCCTATTGCTCAGAGAGCTTAGAGCTAGGGTTTTTTTGTTTTTTGTTGTTTTTTTTTTTTAAGGTAAATAGGTATAGTGCTATAGTATAAGTGGAGGACATAATTAATACATGCAAATATATGTATTTATAACTATAAACATTTGTATTGTCAAGAGCCATTCCATGTGTGGTGGGGAGTATTGTGTTATCAAAAGGGGAGGATGCTTGAATCTGGGAAAGCAGTCCTGAACTAAGAATAGGGAACACTTATTTTCATTTGGTGTTAACTGCCTGGTTTAAGGGTTATCTCTTTGTTGATCAGTTATTAAAAAAATACAGTTTCTTTTAGTACAGAGAAGCAAGAAATATGCTAAACATTTGATATTTCATTTCAAACTACTAAAAACAAGTATGAAGACAATAGTGATATCCTGGTTTATAAGATGAAGAAACTCAGGTTCGGAGAAGTTGAAAGAGAGTTGGGATTTAAACCCCAAACTGTCTTGGTTTCCAAGCTCATGTTCTTAAGCATATTTAGATCTGTTTTGTTCCATTTGTTTTTTTTAAACACTGGAGAGAATGTGGAAAGAATGCATCTCTGAAGGTGGTTCCCTTTCTGGGAAATAAGTTCTACCAGTCTTAAATTTTAGTCACATTTAAATTGTGATTAACATAGGAATTCACTGTGAAAGTACTGTAAGGCCTTTAAAGGATTCTGCAAAAGAATATAATTGATAACACTGTATTTTTAGGCGTGAACTACCCTTCACTAAGTCGGCTCATCTCACTAACCCTTGGAATGAACATAAGCCAGTAAAGATTGGACGCGATGGACAGGTTTGTTGTTTTAGTTGATTCTTTTAAAAAAACACATATTTAATCAACCCTTTTAGAGATCTTTATTGAGGGACATTTAAAAACCATTTTTGAAAGAACTTGGGAAAGATTAAGGGAAGATACTCTTATTTGGAGTTTGTGATCACTGTGATTATGACTGATTAATAAAACTTCCATTAATATTGAAAGATAGGTAGCTTTATGTGATACTTTAATTAATACAATTGAAGGAAATTTTTTTTGAAGAAAATTGACATTATTTCAAATGGTTTTTCATTATATTTATTACGGTTTTAATAGGTTCTGCATTTTGTATAATACATTTCAGAAATGCCATTTAACATCTTTGCTGAAGTTTTCTGAATAGAAGGAAGCTTTATGAAAAGATGATAAGTATATGTACTCAGATTTTCGAGTCTACAAATGAAATTAAAATAAATCCAGACCTGTGACCCTTATGTTTCTACATATATTTTTGAACCAGGTTTTCATTGCTTATAAATGAAATGTTGGTAATTGAAAATAAAACTTAATTTTAAAAAGCCCATAGGTTAGTCTGCCTTTGTAGTTAATGTATTTCAGTGCATTTAGCTCTTCGTAATTACGAAAGTTGTTGACACACACCAACGTAAATGTTTTTCCCCCACTGTTAAGATGGATGACTTTGTCCTGATTCTTAAGTATTCTGCACAAAGAAATACTCCTTTGTTGCAGAGGGTCATTGTCACAGAGTTTTTTGTATAGTTAACTTTGGAGATTTTACACTTTTAGTTTTTTACCTTTATATAAATACATGAAACACTTTTGAAAGGCTTTTTAAAACCTTTCACGGAAGTTTATCGGAATCTCATACAATCATCAACCTCAGGAAGGAAGCCTTCAAGTCAGTCTGTTTTTCTTGTACATGAGGAAAATACAGCAAGTCTATTGAAAGTGTCTCCTCTTTTTTTCATCTTGTAAATTACTACTTTCCTATTTTAGGAAATTGAACTTGAATGTGGAACCCAGCTTTGTCTTCTATTTCCCCCTGATGAAAGTATTGACTTGTATCAGGTCATTCATAAAATGCGTCACAAGAGAAGAATGCATTCTCAGCCCCGATCAAGAGGACGTCCATCCCGTCGAGAACCAGTCCGGGATGTGGGAAGGTTAGAAACGTTCTTTGGACTGATAATAGGCACATGTGTCAGAATAACATGATGGAGGAATTTGATTCGTCAAAAGTTTGTCCTGCGGTAAAGAAGAAAGAGAAAATCCTCAAATCAAGCTGCATGGACTAGTTTGTGGCTTCATTGAGGATTTCACATGGTCTCACCTTGGTCTCAGTCATTTTTCAAGAGGAAAATGGGGATCTTTCCTAATGCAGAAAAAATTATTTGCTAAAGCGTGATAACCAGTTTAGATGATAATCTCATTATACGATGTATACCACTGAAATGAGGTAGGCCTTTTTTGCTAAGAACAGGCTAGGAAGGAGGAAGAGGAGAAAGTCTTTATTTGCAAAAATTGTTAATATTTTGTAAAAAGCCTTTTCTTTCAGGTGTGTCTCTGGATAACCTTATCAGATATGGGACTTTTATAAAGGATCACTAATATTTTTTCAGAAGATGCCGCCTCGTTTAGAGGATAAAATATTTTAAATTATTTTGATGTTCAAGAGGAGCATTATTGGGACTATTTCAGATTTTACCACCGTGATGTGTTAACCCCATTGTCAAATATTGTCTAACATGTACCCAGTGAATTCACACATCTTGCTGAGCTTCTGAAAACCATAGGTTCTTTCCAAAGGGGATCAAGTGGCCCTGGGAGACCCGGCAACAAACCAAAAAGAAGGGCTGTTGCTGTGTCTGTTTACAACTTTTCCAGATGCTGGCAGTACCTGTGGACTTAAAAGTGTTTTTAGAGGATCGCCATGGTTATTGATCACTACTTTATGAACTAAACAGCATTTTCCAGGAAAAGGGGGTTTAACTTGTTACAGAATTGGAGAAGTTTTTGCAAAGGACTGATTTAAGCCCTTCTACCCAACACCTTCCCCTGTATAGATTTGCATACAGCTAAATCTAAAATACTCTGCTAAAGACTGTTGGATGTATGGTTGATGATGGGATGAAACCTTTGGTTAAGTTTCCTTTTGATGGAAACATCCTGTGGTAGGTACAGATAATCCAACAAGCGTCCCTATTTCTTTGAGCTTAAGAAGGACACTGTCAATTAGGTAGGAGGAACCTGGCAGAGCCCCCTTATTTTTGGCCTAGAAGGACTGAACACCAAGATGTCTCTTGAAGTTTTAAGCTAAGAGAGTTCCAGTGCAATACAGTACATACAAGTGAAGTTTACCTCAGTTTTGCAATGGACTGTAAACCATACTTATTACACCACTACACCTTCTCTCAAGCCTGCCAGGGCCTCCATATTTGTATGTGGCTTACAGCTTAAAGTCAGTAGTTGGACTACTTTATGAACTGTTACTATCATGTTTTATTCCGGTCGTAAATGCACTTCCCAAACTACAAGAAAGCGGTATGTTTATTTTTTAAACCAGTTTTTATTTTCTTAGTCTTATTTATTGTAGATGCAACTGTTTTTATTCTGTTGGGGGGCTTGGGTTTATTGCAACTTAGCAGTTTGAATTTGTGTTGCAAAAGTTAATGAAAGCAGTTGATACTCAGAGAAATAACTGGAAAACTAGTGATGTCAGGTTATTACAGAGTTTTTGATATTAAGGGTAGAAAGATATTTATTACCTTAAAAACTTGGATTTTTGTTTCTTTTGTGTAGCTCTTTATTAAAAGCTAAGTAAAATGAGGTGTATTTAATGATGTATTTACGTTAACCATTAAGATTTATGGCAGATAGTGAAGAGCAGCCCTCTGCAGAGAGTAAAGTTTGAACTTGTTGTATAAACTCTGTTAAACTCTGGCCCATTACTTGCCAGTATTATTTTTTAAGGCATTGTCTCTGGAAATAAAATTCCCTTAATTCTTAAATGTTATTAACTTTAGAAATTAGTTTTTTGAAGTATTAAGATTTTCAAAACTTACCTGTAAAGTCACTTTTAATAAGTGTCAAATTTTCTGTATGATCATGTGAAAAGTATAATTTTGTGCAAAGTAGAAGAAAAATATTAAAGAAGTCCTAATTCTTCAGACTTAGCCTAACATGACACTAATAAGTTTAAATATATAGATTTTGTAGTTAGTTATTGTGTAATGATGAGAGAGTTTTTCTCCCTCTCTTTTTACTTGAATGGAGACTCTGAGAAAGTGTTTTGATTGCTAAACTGGATATTAACATTAGTTTGAGGGCAGCTCATTTACTTTTGTTTTGATTACTAAAATATGATTTACATATTTTGAGCAGATTACTCTTTGCAAGCGTCTCATCACAGCATGAGGATTACAGAGAATATCTTGTTTCCAGCAATACATCTAAGGATTGGTATATAGTAATTAATTTGAGGAATTAAAATTTAGAAATTTTAAGATATTTGCTCACCAGAAATTAGGGTGTTATTTTAAAGGAAGTAATAAGCTATTCTTTGTACTTATTTTTGTCAGAAACTCTTGCTTGCTGTTTGTTCTCCCAGCAGTTTTTGGTTTAATTTCTAATGTGTCTAATTTGTGTAGGCGTCGACCAGAAGATTATGATATTCATAACAGCAGAAAGAAACCAAGGATTGACTATGCCCCTGAGTTTCATCAGAGACCAGGTTAATATTTTATAATCCTGATGACTTGAAATTATTAAAAACAATAACAGCAACAACAACACAAAAACTTCTGTCATGGGCCTATAGTTTTTAAAAGTGAGAAAACTTAGGATGTGACTACTTAAACCTTAGGAATTTATTAATAGTTCTTAATAATTCTTCCTCTACTTTAAATTTGTTTAATCTATTCCAGTGTGACTCATTATCATAGTCTGTTAATTACCTGAAATTGCCAGTTTATAATTATTGCACAAATGGAAACTGCGTATGTATTTTAAGATTAAATGTAGTTAGGGAAAGCAATGATCTTAACACTGTTAGGCTTTTTATTCTCTGGTACTTAGTATTTCATGTGGTATATAGCTTTAATTAGAAACTGAAATTTTTTTTTTAAATACAAGTATCTGACTTCCATGTTTATAGAGAGGAGTAGGAAGTACTTGGTTTGTAATCTAAAAGCAGCTTCTCAGTCTTTCCCTTACTAGAATCATAAAAGGCAAACTGTATTATTTAAAATTGTCAGTGATCCAATTATAAAAATTCAGCAGTTTGGAAATTGGCGTTCGTGAGCACTACAGCACTATTCCATCACAAGTGGCTTGATAAGCCTCATTCTTCTCTAAAATGGAATATTCCAGAGAGTAAAATTAATTTTACTCCCATAACTTGGCCACTCAGATTTTTTTACATTTTAATTTGCTGAGTCCTTATTAGAAGGAGATATGGGAGGGGGCGAATATTTCTCTTATCACCATGGTTCTTTCATTTAAAGTGTATATATCTTCATTTTTGCAACTTTTGTAATTTTGCTTTTCTTCCCTTAAGTTTGCATTTTTTAAAACTATCTATGATTGATTCAGAAAGGCTTCTGTATACTCAAGGTGGAAGGTAAACATTTGTTTTAAGAAAGTCCTATTACAGTGTCCTCAAGATAATTCCTCTTCCCTTACCTTTATTATGGTGCAGCATGAAGAAATTTCTGTCTAGCAAGAATTGGGGTGTGGATTTAGAAGATCCATATGAAAACCTCTCTAGCAGTTTATAATTCTGTGATATCAGTAAGTTACTTAGTTACTTCCTAAATTATCATGTAATCTGAGAAGAAAATCTGAAAATGGAATGATATGTAATAGCATCATTTAATAGCATCACTTTATTTCATGGGAGGAATTGAAATGAGTGGTAAGGAAGGTTTAATTATAATGCCATAATAAAAAGTATAAATTTGATATACTAAAATGCTTGATGTTTGAACAGGGTATTTAAAGGATCCACGATACCAGGAAGTAGACAGGTAAGTTGGGTTCACTCTTGCTTAGTTTTGAATTACATTCTTGGAACTAGTTTATGAATTACCTGAATTTAGTTTCACAAATCTTATTCCCAACAGACGATTTTCAGGAGTTCGCCGAGATGTGTTTTTAAATGGGGTAAGCATTTCATTTTTTATATTTAATGTATGTAAAATCAGGATCTGATTTATTTTGTAGTTCTGGGTTTTTTATTTACTTATTGACATTATCATCTTTCATTTTAGTCCTACAATGATTATGTGAGGGAATTTCATAACATGGGACCACCACCACCTTGGCAAGGAATGGTTTGTATTCTATTTTTGCAAGTTATTTTACTTCGTTTGCAGTTTGATTATTACAGTTACCCATTAAGAGACTTACAATACGTATCTTTGAGGACAAATAACTGCATGCTGTTTTTAAAACTCAAGACTCATGAATGATTTGATTTGTATTAATAGTACAGGCTTAACTGACAAGTCTTATGATTTATTATTGTAGTGGTAGGTAGTGCAAACTTTAGGTTCAAACACCTTCTCTTCACAAATCTGACCTGGACAAGTTTCATAATACTTTTTTTTTTCCCTTAGTTTTCCTTACCTGTAAAACTCAGTGAGCATCTATTTATTCTTTGGCTCATCAAACTTAATGTTTAGTATCCACTCTTTGCAAGGCACTGTGCTTTCTCTGGGTATGCATTGGTGAATAAATTGGACGTTATGCCTATCCTTGTATGTCTTAAAATTTAATGGAATAATGTCAGCCTCATAGGAAGCTTAATTTGCAAAATACATGTAAAATTTATAGCCTAGTGCCTGACTCTAATATTCAGTAAATTTTCTGTTTAAGATAAGGTTAATTAAACCTTGTTTCTAAACTTTTTTTCCTTTATTTAAGAAAACTGGATATGCTTTTTAGAGTATATTTTGAGATACTGAGGATAGCTGAAGCATCAATTCCTCAGAAATAAAAAAACTTGGAAGTAGTTCTTACTGTTTCTTTCTTTTTAAACTTTTTTTTATTTTAAGTGCTGCCTTTAATGTGACCTTTACATCTGACTTTTGTTTCACTTAAGGTATTGTATACAGATAGGTGAATTATTAATTTCTTTCCTTTAGATTCTATGAAATTAAAATAATCAAAGTATTTATTATGTTGACGCTAACTAGGGGGAGAAGCACCTTTGATTTGTTCTTACTCATTTTATAATGGCATTTAAAAGTTTATTAGCTCCTGGATTTTTTTTTTTTAAATAGATTTGTGCACAATGGTTAGGATGACTGATTCCAGAGCCAGAGTGCTTAATGCTGTGTCTAACTTCCACTCCTTTAATAGCAATGTGATCTTAAGCAAATTACTTGACCATTTTGGTGCCTCAGTTTCCCCTTTTGTAAACTATGATTATGTAATAGTACCTATCTGGTAGGGTTGCTGTGAGAATTAAATGAGATGTGTGAAGTGCTTAGGATAGTGCCTGGTTCATAGTAATCAATGTGTAGTAACGGCTTGCTATGTCTATTAGAATTTAAATAATATGTTAAAAAGTATAAGCATGTTAAATCTTACAAGATATGTATCCAATTGGATAGTTTATTGCACATGTGTTTTCAATAAGCAAATACAATATTGTGAACAATCCTAATACCATCAAAGTGGAAGGCTAGTACAGATTAAATTGTTTGGGATGGGTGGTTTGGATAGGGGAATTCTAAAAATGGTTTGTTTACAAGGGTGTTTGGTAGATGCTCATGGAAGTTTTCTTTTTTTAGACTCCTTATCCTGGGATGGAACAACCTCCACACCATCCTTACTATCAGCACCATGCTCCACCTCCTCAAGCTCATCCCCCTTACTCAGGACATCACCCAGTACCACATGAAGCCAGATACAGAGATAAACGAGTAGTAAGTGCATAAGAAGGCAGAGATGTGAGGGATCTACTTATAATTCTGTAGAAAATTTAAATGTGGGGTATACCAGGGCACGTTGAGTGGTGGAATGTTTCATGTTCTTACTGCTTACTGCAGACTTTGAAGCAGTTCACGGTTTGTTTTTACTAAAAGTGACTAATCCCATTTAACTAGACTATATTTCTTTCACTGATCAAGCATGAACTACTTAGGTTGAGGCAACTCCTACATACAACTTTCAGGTAATGTCCTAGTGATATAGCAAACTAGGTGGTGTCCTAAAGATACCATAAACTAGGATGTTTTCTTTTTGTGCTTGGATCTTTAAATACAACTCTGTAATTAATATTACAGATAGGTATTTCTAAGCTCTATATATTCTGGCTGACTCAATTTTTGTACGATAGATGGTATATATTTAGTTAATAGATAAACTCTAATCTCATTTAGTCATTTATTTCTGGTTCTACCATATTTTGTTAAAGCTAGTAATCAAATGAATTATTTCACCTCTCTGTCTTGATTCTTATGATGATACAGCAAATGACAAACAGATAAGAAGCAATGCAGCAGAAAAGTAATTGTCTCTTAATAAATTTTGGTTCCAATAGTTGATATGAAAGCTTTTTTTCAGTAACTTCAAAATAGGATGAATGAAAGACAGTCTCCAGTTTGAGATTTCTGGGTCTTCAACATAGTAGTTGGGTCGAGTTTGTTTCTTAAATGTTATGCACGCACACGCGCACACACACTCTCTGACTCTGTGCTGGGCCACATAAACTCCTTTTATCTTCCCAGATGGTGAAGGGCTTGCATATTTGAGAGGGCCCGTCAGAGCAGTAGTTTCCTAGCCTGTCATTGAGATACTTTGGTCTGTCATTTATTTCGTTATCCTTATACAGATATTAATCCTTCAAAATAAAGTCATACTAGAACTTTCAATATTCAGTAAAACAGTCTGTGAATATTAATGACTAATAGACTTTAGTGGGTTTTTTTTTTTTTTTCAGTCACAGAAAAAGAAATATACAGCCTGTGTATGATGAAATCTTAGTTAACTAGATTACTGGGTTGTGTTTAAAAAAAAAATCCCTTTTGTGAATGATCATATTATTTTCACAATAGGAAGTTTTCCTGAGATTCTTTTACAAAATATACTCGTCTTTTTTAACAAGTTCTGTTTCGTGCACATTTATGTGCTTGCTTTTTGGTTAGTATTTATGTTCCATGCTCACGTAATATTTACTTATTTATTATATATGAAAGGTAATGTGGAATTGTTGAACCTTATATCCTGTATATTCCAGCTGACTTTTGAAGAGACCAAGTTCAGTAAGTAGAGTTGAGCTGCGAACTAAGAATAGAAAGCCCAGAGGAGGTATCAGACTTAGAAGTAGCCGCATGGCAACTTTGCACCTCAGTTGCTTAACCTTACCCTTCGCTGTCCTCCTCTACCTTTTGTGGATTATTAGCTCTGTGTGGAGTAGACTCCACAATCTTACTGCAGTACGTATTTTCTCAAAATTCTATGAAATGCCTGAACTGTTTGTTATTAACAGTGATTTAGTTTGAGAGAAAATCCAGAATGGAAAAATTCCTAATTTCACCTTAAGAGGGCAGAGTTGGCTTAGTTTTAGTTTGTAGAATCAAAGGAGGAAAAACAGGGTTCACCATGTTGCAGAAAAACATTGATGACATTTAATGGAATTGGCAACATGTATTCATGTCTTGATCATGTGGTTGATGGTCCCCACTAGGTGATTATTTTGGCCTAAATCTTATTAAAGGGATTGGATGGAGAAATTAAATAGAAAACTAACTACATGAAGTAATTTTTAACGAGATTTGAATAATCCTCTGCTGTAGGTGTCTAATGAGTAAGACATCAAAATCCTTTTTCTAAACAGCGTCAGAATTACATTCTGTGAATTAATGCATAAGTATATTTCTCTAGATTCTTTCTCTCTACCAGACAATTATAATAAAGGGACTCATAAATTCCATTTGATTTTGACATACCATACCCATTTCTTACCTTTTTTAGCATGATTATGATATGAGGGTGGATGATTTCCTTCGTCGAACACAAGCTGTTGTCAGTGGTCGGAGAAGTAGACCCCGTGAAAGAGATCGGGAGCGAGAACGTGACCGTCCTAGAGATAACAGAAGAGACAGAGAGCGAGATAGAGGACGTGATAGAGAAAGAGAAAGAGAGCGATTATGTGATCGGGACAGAGACCGAGGGGAGAGAGGTCGTTATAGAAGATAATGCGCTTTTGGAAGCACTGATCGTTTAAAGATAAAAAATCTTGTATTTTTCTTTTTGTGTGTGTTTACAAGTAGTAAATTTATTTTCAGCTGTCTGCTTAAAGTTCATTGTGTAGAAGGATTTATTATGACCCTCTTTGTTCCAAGCATGCAGTATAATAAGAACTGGAAAAACTCAAATCCTCCAAAAATGCACAGCTGACAATTTGAGTTGACACTTACTGGGGCAGAATGGAACAGTCCAAGAATGTAGATATTGATTCATTCTCCGTAATGTTTATCTACTTATAGCGTGTTCATCCTAGAGTTATTTTTGTTTGTTTTCTTCCTTTTGGATCTTACTGATGACTGCCATGATATTTTGCTTTGATGTGTTTCTAAATGTAGTTGCACACGGTTCAGTAAAAATAATGCTGCTATCAGGTATGCAAATATTGAAGTATGATGGTTTGACTGTATGGCAGTGTTGTAGCAGCCTCTTGGTTTCTCCCTTTCCTTTTTTTTTTAATCTTAAAAAAGGTCACTTTTTATTTTTCTTCCATCTTCAATGATGAGAGCAATATTAAGAAGACATTGCTATCTAATTTTTAATCTTTTTAAATAAATTCCCATGTTCAGTAGCATGGTTGATGCCATCGCTTTAGCCTTCCCCTCCACACTGTACACATCGGCCTGGAATGTTCACAACTTGTGTGTGCGGCAGCGGAAGATAATTCCCATATTCTACATTGCTACTGTTTTGTATAAAATAAATTGGTAAAGATTGACACTTACCCGTTGTGTTTCTTTCTTGTCTGGAAGCAAGTTTGTTTTCTTATGTATTAGTGGGCATCAAAGAATGCTTTGTGTTTAGGGATTGTAGGGGCCCCATTTGCCTTTTTTTTTTTTTTTTTGCATATTTTAGCAATTAACCTAGGTCATTTAACTTTCTTTTTTTATGTATATTTTTATTGAAGTATAATCAGTCTACAGTGTTGTGTCAATTTCTGGTGTACAGCACAATACTTCAGTCATATAGGAACATACATATGTTTGTTTTCATATTCCTTTTCACCATAAGTTACTACAGGTTATTAAATATATTTCCCTGTGCTATACAGTATAAACTTGTTTATCTATTTTATATATATTAGTTAGTATCTGCAAATCTGAACTCCTACTTTATCCCTTCCCCCTGGTAACCATAGTTTGTTTTCTGTGTGAGTCTGTTTCTGTTTTGTAAATAAGTTTGTCTTTGTTTTTCTTTTTTTTAGATTCCACGTGTAAGTGATACATGGATTTTTCTTTCTCTTTCTGGCTTGCTTCACTTAGAATGACAATCTCCAGGTTCATCTGTGTTGCTGCAAATGGCATTATTTTATTATTTTTTATGGCTGAGTAGTATTCCATTATATAAATGTACCACAGGTTCTTTAATTAACTTTCTAATACAAGAACTAATGGTACACAATGGAGTTAATTTCCTATGTTGGTTAAGTGTTCTTCACCTGATAAAATTTTTGGTTCTACTCTGGGCACAGAATTGCTTTCTTCTTTCAGGTTTTCTGTTTTCATCTTTGATAAGTTAGCTACCTTAGATATTTTCTATTTTACTTAAAATTTAAACCACATAGTTATTTTAAGTTCATCATTCCCTGTCAGTAATAACAAGCTATATAAAACACAGTTTATGAAAAATATTTTTGTGTTTTATTTTGAGTTACACTTGTAATTTTGGCTTTTATTATGTTGAATATTTAAACATTTGGGATATCTGAATATTTGACCACATTTTTTGTTTTCATGCATTGTCATATTTATAATTGTGTCCTGTACTAATCAGAATCACAGTTTGGTATTTACTCTATTTATTAGTCTCGAACATAAGAACTTCACTGTGGAAGGATATTTAAAACTATCAGTTTACTGCTTCCATATTCTCACTGGCACTTAGAATATTTTTCCATGCACTTGTAATTAGTGGTTTTATTTACCTATTTCAAAAATAAAGCCTAAGGGTTTATTTTAAATCTATGAGTGTAGGGAGAGACGAAAGAATATTTAACTATGTGTTAAGAAAACTGGGTTCTAGTTTCAGTATTTGCCTTCATTTAAACTAAACCAGCTGGTAATGCAATGCAGGTCATTTCACTGATACTTTGTTTTCATTAGTTTTACACATTAATATCTAAGGTTTTCTTTTCAAGTTCTTAAACTGAAAAATTTCTAAAATGTAGAGGAATCACTAAAAATGTTACTTTATGAGGTGACCAGTTATACAAGACCGGTGGGTAAATGACCAGTAGTCATTTTCCTGAAATTATAACAGTAATAATAAAATACAAGTTATATTGAGCGCTTAGCATTTAAAGGCACTTAGTGGCTTTCGTGTACTGACTTATTTCACCTTCATATGACATCCAACTCCCTATTTTTAAGATGGAGAGAGAGGCCCAAAGAAGCTAATAACTTGTCCAAGATTGTGAAGTTGATAATTGGTGGAGCCAAGGTTCAACCCGTGTTTTTATCCAATTTGGTGTTTTTTGAAGAAGTCACCTCATCTCTTGGAAAAGTAGAGTATTAATAAATATTTTTAAATGATGATGCTGGGTTCTACTAAGAATATTAAATGTATTTCCTTCAGGTTTCTATTTCCTATTTCTGATTTCCTATTTAAGTACCAGATACAATCCTATATGCTTAATGTTAGCTGATTTAGTCATCAAAATAATTGGTTTCTCCCCCTCCTGATCTTTTTTTTTTTCTGGTTTTAAAAATTATTTACTAAATCTGAGGGCTTCTCAGCACATTTCCTGCACGTGCCCTTCAGATCTTCAGTCTGTAAATTCATAGCTGAGAGAACAGCTACAGAGATACTAAGAAAGACCTACTCTGCTAAGGCTCCATTGGGTTTACCCTTCTAAAAGAGGTAACTGCCAGGTCAAGATGAAACCGCAGGTCGTTTATGCATTGATTTCCAATTGGGTTTTAAGAACCATACCATTTTGGTGTCCTGATTTTCCAAAACAAATTACTAGTTTTAGGTGACTAGTGACATAATCAGTCAGGAGCCCAAGCAAGATGAAGGAATACAGCATACATACCAAACATTAAAGACTCATTTTCCCCACATTCAGAAAAAATACTGATTTTTAAAAGTTTTTTAAAAGCAAGCCTATACAAAATAAAGTTCCCTTACTATTTTGTATATAAGTATATATATATTTTTTACAATATCAGGAACTTTTTCATTTTTAAAAATTGAGGTATGGTTTATTTACAATGTTTCAGGTGTACAGCAAAGTGATTCAGTTCTATATATAGGTAAATCTATTCTTTTTCAGACTCTTTTCTTGCAAAGATTACTACAAGATACTGAATACAGTCCCCTGTGCTATAGAGTAGGCCCTTGTTGGTTATCTATATTATATGTGTTAGTTCCAAACTCCTAATTTATTCATCCCTCAAATTTCCCCTTTGGTAACCATAAGTTTGTTTTCTATGTCTGTGATACTATTTATGTTTTGTAAATAAGTTCATTTGTATCATTTTTTTAGATTCACATATAAGTGTTATGATACTCGTCTGTCACTGACTCAGTGTGATAATCTCTAGGGCCATCCATGTTTCTGCAAATGGCGTTATTTCATTCCTTTGTATAACTGAGTAATACTCCGTTGAATATATCAATCACATCTTTATCCAGTCATCTGTCGATGGACATTTAGGTTGTTTCCATGTCTTGGCTATTGTAAATAGTGCTGTTACGAACATTAGAGTGCATATATCTATTGATATTACAGTTTTCTTTGGATATATGCCCAGGAGTAGGATTGCTGGATCCTATGGTAACTCTTAGTTTTAGTTTTTTAAAGAAACTTCATACTATTCTCCCTAGTGACTGCACCAATTTACATTCCCACCAACAGTGTAGGAGGGTTCCCTTTTCTCCATGCCTTTTCCAGCATTTATCTTCAAAGTAACTGGTTTCTCTCCTCCTGATTTTTTTGGATGAAAAAAACTGACAGGACCACGGTGTAAAAGATTGCATGATATTTTTTTTTCTCCTATGCAGAGGAGTCAAAATAATAGAAATGTAAAATGGAAATCCTGATTAGCTATTTGAAGATATTTATGGCAGCTTTCCTTGCTGTGAAAAGCATAGTTTCTTTCATGTATTCCACAATATTGTTTCTAAAAACCTATACATCACCAACATGTTCAAGTCAAAAACAAAATTCAATTATTCAGAGTTTATAGAAATTCAGTCAGGATTTTATTGGCTAGAGTAAAACTTCAAGGGAGTGAAACAATGTCACTTCTCTTTTGGCTTTGCTTTCCCCTATGATGATTTTATTCTCAGGCTTAGTCTTAAAATTATCATCCTAAGGCATTGAAACATGGAATAAGAAGGAAGTGTAAGTTGCCAGCATTTGACTGACTATGCTGGAGTTCCCGACTCCAAGGTCAGGGTGACTGACACACATGGATGATTTTATCCCAATTTTTAAAATTTGGTTTGATTTGGATAGAAAACATCCCAAGTGTAATTTGTTATATGTATTAAAAATTAGGCACCTGTGACACTATTTGTCCAAACTTTTAGACTTCAAGTTCCTTGTAGTAGGAATTGGAATCTTAGAGCTTAAACAATTTAGAGCATTCCATCCTCTGTAATACGGGTCATTTATTTTTTTCCCCTCCTTTTCATGCTTTTAAGTCTTTGTGGTTCCCTTTCAGTTTCTTCTCTATGTCCTAAACCTGTCTGTGGCATCTGAAAGACAATTCAATCCTACAAATGATATTCAGGTTATGAAAGGTCAGGAAACTTCCGGATCTTGGCTTCCACTGAAGTCACTCAAAGGAACTTTGTTTTTAAAATGTGTGGCAAAAGACAGGGCAGGGGGCTGCAGTTAGCCTCACAGAATTTCCAAGGGACTCTGATTCTGGAATATGAGCTCAGATTTTCTTTTTTTTCCCTTAGGTTGGAAATATTAAATCAACAAAATATTAACAACTGGCTAATAGACTACAAAAATTCCGTCTACCCGCTTCATTTGTAGTGGTTTTCAGAAGTGTATGAGAATTTTGGTACAAAATTAAGGAACTTAAGTGGTTTTTATGGGAACATCCTATTTAAAGTATTTTACTGGAGAAATGTGTTTTTCCTCTGTGTAACTTCTGAGAGTTTTTAACTGAAATCTATGATGACAGAATAATATTGGGATTGATTTTAACCTCGTAATACTCAATTTGGGGTGTGTGTGTGTGTGTGTTTTCAAAGCTATTTAGATGCACATAAAATTTTACTGAATGTAAACTTCCTTTTTGGGATTTTGGATTTAAAGTTAAATCCCCATTTGCATCATTTCTTATTTCAAAATCACAAACCCATATTCTGTTTTGTAGAAAAACTCATGCAAGAACTTGGGCTCTTCTCATACTTTGTAAACAGACATCTTTAGAAACATACATTACCTATTCTGTAGCAGCTGTATTTCAACACCACAGTGAGGTCATACAGCTAGAGTGATGATTTGAGAACAGATGCACTGACTTCATTTTATTAATAAAGTCTAAATAATAGTTACTGTGAATGTTAACTGGTTTCCTATGTAGCCTCCATCCTTTTTATACATTCTAACAGTTCTTCAGTTATCACTCAAGTATCCCCACCCTACCAGAACCCATGCAATTCAGGAATAGTTGGCCCCATCCTTGGAGAATGGACTTGACCGTCCTGCGTTATCCCATTTCCTTAGGAACTCCTAGTCACATAGGGCCTGGCATTCCTTTTGCCATGGCTTGGCTTAGAACTGGGCAGTTTACTATCCTTAGGCCAGTGAGATGTCATGGGAGTTTTTCCGAGAATTTCTGGGAAAGATTTGCCTGCTCTTAGGACAGTCACTGGAGTAGATACTTTTTTTTTTTCACATCAGGGGACTAAATTATGCGAAAGCAAAGCCTGGAACTGTTACAACTATTTTGCCAGCTTCAGGGAACTGTTAGTTTAAGGATAGATCCAACAAACAGCAGGATAACCCATTCTGTCTTGCATCATAGAATAGGGTAGAACTTTATGTAATCTTTGAGGAACTTTTCTACTTCACTGGGCCTTGAACCAAAGATGCCATAAATACAGTTGACGATTTACAGAAACAGAAAAATCATTGGGAAAGGGTCATAGATCTGAGTAAAGTAGTGGATGAGTGAGTGCAGGATCAATAGGAACAAACAGATCTTGATAAAACAAAGTACACTTCAGCTATTGAAGTGACACAGGGATATGTTTTGCACTTGAACTCATCAGACACAAGTGTTGATGTGGGGGAATGGTACTCAGGGCACACTGAGTTTGCACAGTAAAATTCTGGGGAAGGGCGAAAAGAGGAAAGAGGAGAGCTTTAATGATGTCATGTTTACTCTTCACATCATCTCTTTCTGATAGATGCTTCAGACTTTATTGTTAGGATGCGACAAGGTCAGGCTTTGAGCCACGTTGTTTTTACTGCAATAGCGCACAATCTGAGAGGAGGAAGGGAAAGCTTATTTGTCCTGTGTTTGGGAATGTGTTTCCTGGTGCAATCTGGCAAAATAGTCTAGATGTGATATTGATTAGGAACGAAGGGAAAAAAATCAAAATATTTTTAAAAGCATTCAAAATTAAAAATTTATATTGATTTGTTTTTTAATTGAAATATGACAATATTAGCTTCAGGTGTCCAACATGATTTGGTATTTGTGTTGTGAAATCATCACCACAGTCAGTCTAGTTATCACCCATCACTGTACGTAGTTTTACTTTCTTTTCTTGTGATGAGGACTTTGAAGATTGACTCCCCTAACAACTTTCAGATAGTCAGTGTGGTATTAGCTGTAGTCACCATGCTGTGTATTGTATCTCCATGACTTGTTTCTTTTGTAACTGAACGTTTGTACTTTTTACCCCCTTCACCCACTTCACACACCCCCACCACCCATATTGCTCACCCCCACCACCTGCCATCTTTGGTAACCACCAACCTATTTTCTGTATTTTTGAGCTTTATTAAAGTTTTACTTTAAATTTTTTTCTTCTGGACTCTACATATAAGTTATATCGTACAGTGTTTTGTCTTTCTCTGTCTGACTTAATTTCACTTGAGTGTAATGCCATCAAGGTCCGTCCATGTTACAAATAGCAATATTTCATTCATTCTTATGGCTGAACAATACTCCACTGTGTATATATACACATTTTCTTTATTCACTTATGTCTGTACCTTGGCTGTTGTAAATTTGCAGTGAACATGGAGGTGGATATATCTTCCTGAATCAATGTTCTCATTTTCTTTGGGTAAATACCCAGAAGTGAAATTGCTGGAATGTATGGTAATTCTATTCTTAAATGTTTTTTAGAAACTGCCATATTGTTTTCTGTAGTGGCTGCACTGATTTATAGTCTCACCAACAGTGCAGGAGGGCTCCCTTTTCTCTACATCCTCACCAAAACTTGTTATTTCTTGTCTTTCTAATAATAGCCATTCTAACAGGTGTGAGGTGATATCTCATTGTTTGATTTGCATTTCTCCGATGATTAGTGATGATGAGAAGTTTTCATATACCTGTTGGCCATCTGTATGCTTTCACTGGAAAATGGCTATTCAGATCTGTCATTTTTTAATTAGTTTTTTTTGTGTGGCTATTTTATGAGTTTTTTAAAAAAATATATTTTGGGTGCTAACACCTTATCAGATATGATTTGCAAATATTTCCTCCAATTCTGTAGGTTGCTTTTCAATTTTGTTGATAATTTCCTTTGTTGAGCAGAGGTTTTTTAGTTTCATGTACAGGCACACCTCAGAGATACTGCAGGTTCAGTTCCAGACCACTGCAATAAAATTATCAATAAAACTAGTCACACAAATTTTTTGGTTTCCCAGTGCATGTAAGTTATGTTTATACTATATTATAATATATTAAGTATGCAATGGCAATATGTTTAAACAACAATGTATGTACCTTAGTTTAAAAATACTTTATTGCTAAAAAATGCTGATCATCATCTGACAAAGCAAGATTTCCACAAACTTTCAATTTGTAAAACATGCAGTATCTGTGAAAGGCAGTAAAATGAAGTGCAATAAAACAAGGTTGCTTGTAGTCTCACTTGTTTATTTGCTTTTATTGCCTTTGCTTTTGGAATCATCCAAAACACCATTGCCATTCTAATGTCAAGGATCTTACCATCTGTGTTGTTTTTTTTTTTTTTCTTTTCTAGTAGTTTTATTGTTTCAACTCTTTAATCCATTTTGAGTTAACTTTTGTGTGTGGTGTAAGACATCCAGTTTCATTCTTTTGCATGTGGGCTTCTAGTTTTCCCAGCATCACTTATTGAAGAGATTGCCCTAATCCCATGGTGTATTCTTTGCTCTTTTGTTGTAAATTAGTTGACCATATATGTGTGGGTTTATTTCTGGGCTCTCTATTCTGTTCCATTGATTTATGTGTCTGGATGCCAATACCTACTGTTTTGATTACTATAGATTTGTAGTATAGTTTGAAATCAGGGTATGTGATGCCTCCAGCTTTGTCCTTTTTTCTTAAGATTGCTTTGGCTATTTGGTGGTCTTTTGTGATTCCATACAAACATTAGGATTTTTTTGTTCCATTTCTGGGAAAAATGCCTTTGGGATTTTGGTAGGGACTGTAAATCTGTAGTTCACTTTGGTTAGTATGGACATTTTAACAGTAATAGTTCTTCCAATCCATGATCACGGAATATCTTCGTATTCATTTGTGTCTTCTTCAGTTTCTTTCATCAGTGTCTCTTACTGTTCAGAGTATAGATCTTTCACCTTGGTTAAATTTATTGCTAGGTATTTTCTTTTCAATGCAATTATAAATGGATTGTTTTCTTAATTTTCCTTTCTGATAGTTTGTTATTAGTGTATTAAAACACAGCAGATTTTTGTATATGAATTTTATATCCTACACTTTTCCTGAATTTGTTTGTTAGTTCTAACGGTTCCCTGAGAGCATCTCCACAGGCCGCTAGAGATGTGCCAGACCAGAAGCCTGCCCCTCAGGCCAAAGCTCCTGGACAAACAAACAGGTCTATTTTTAAGAAAGACTGAGGGCGTGTTTCTGTCTACTGTCTTTGCAGTGCCCTGGGGGTGGTAGTCTGCCAAGAACTGTCTCTTCAATTGTTACAGTGCCATGGGACCCAGGAGCACAACCCCCCCACCAGCCTTCAGAGACCAGCAGTTGAGGGGTGTACCCTGGGCAGCAGCCACAAAAATCAGGACACCAGCAGAGGGAGAGCATGAAGATGGCACCTGCCAAGAAGAGAGAAGGAAGAAAGAAAGATGCGAAAACGGCGCCTGACAGCCTCTGTCCCTGGAGATTATTCCAGGAAGCATGGGTAGCATATTATCAGTTTGATGTTTATTCCAGGCTTTTTTCTATGTTTGTATATAATCATTTGCATGCATTGTAAAATATCTTAGGAAATATTCTGCGGATAGTTTTTTTCCACTTAAAAATGTATCATGAACATACTTCAGAGTTAAAGAGTACTGACTTCCTTTTTTTTCTGTTTTGATGGCTCCAGCTTTTCTAACGTATGGATGTACCCAAATATCTTTATCCATTCACCTATTCTTAGACAATTAGAGAACTCCTCAATATCTTAGACAATTAGATAACTGTGCTATATCGAGTATTTTCACACATACATCTTAACACGCTGTTTTTTATAAGATAGGGAGGTATCTTGAAATGATATTGTTCAGTCATCTTACATTTTGATAGTTATTGTCAAATTCTTCTCCAAATAGTTGTACAATTTACTTAAACAGTCTATGAGATTTGTCCATTTACTATGCACCCTTATCAGCACTGGGAACTATAGAGCCCTTAAATCCCTGCAGTCTGACAGGAGAAAAACACTATTTCTTTTTAAAATTGATTTGCTTTTCCTTAATTATTTATAAATTTGAGCATCTTTTCATAAATTCATTGAACATTTCTATTCCTTTCCCTAGAAATTGCCTTTTCCTATTCTCTGCTTATGAGTTTACCTTTTTATATATGAATATTAATGTGACATGTGTTATCAGTATTCTCAGCTAACGATGTCTTTTTATTTTGTTTATGGGATCTTCCTCCACATAAAAGTTTAAATCTTTCATATAGTTAAACATACAAATTATTTATGGATTCTTGGTTTTACACTGTTTTCATTCCAAGTTTCACAAGAACACAAAAAAAGTGTTCTTCCATGTAGTTTTAAAATTTTGAAGTTTTTAATATTTAAATCTTCAATTCAATCTGCAGTTTGTTTTTGTGAGACTATCGCATGGGGGTCTCATTGTACAGTTGTCCCAACATGGTTTATAATTGAGAAATCATGAGTAATTTTCAAAGCTCCCAATATTAGGCACTGAGTTTCTACATACACCTGGGTCTGCTTTGAACTCTAGACTGTTCATTGATCTACTTATCTGCATCTGCTTACACCAGGGCCACAGTGTTTTCATAACTATGGTCCTCTCTAGTGTGTATTGTTGACTTTCAATTTTTTTCTTATCTTTGTGCATTTAATATTCCATAATAACACTAACATTTTGTGCCTTTTAAAAATATTTTCAGGATTTTGAATAAATGCATTGAGATCATGCAACTACTTGGAGAGAATAATTTAACTATTGAGGTTACCCATCTAGGTACACAGTAGTTCTTTCCTTTTTTTTTCATATTCTTAAGTAAATCTTTATATTTTTCTTCCAATGTGTATTGTACATTTCTCGTTAAGATTATTTTTATTTATTTTATGTTTTCCGTTCCTATTGTGGTAAATTCTACAATATTTTATGTTTGATTTTTTTTCCTGACACTTAGGAAATCTATTGATTTTTAATATTAATCTTGTTCTTGGCCATCTTACAGAACTTACAATAACCTATGATAATTTTCCAGTTGTTACGTTTGATTTTTCTCAACAGACACCATATTACCTACAAATAATGTCAAATTCTCCTTCTGTGTTCCAATTTTATTATTTTAACATATTTTTCTTATTGAATTGGCCAGGACTTCTAGTACAATACTGCATGGTTAAAGATTGACAACTAAATATTCTTGTCCAGTTCTTGACTTTCATGATAATGATACTTCATTTGAGAAGGAAAACAAAACTTAGCAAAAATCTAAGAATTCTTATATGTGGTTAAACAGATCAAACACTATATATGGCCTTATATTATAAAATAAGTATCTCCTCACCGTTAGCCTACTTAACCATTTCAGTTTTTGTTTCTTCTAGTGGTTATCACATCTCCAGATAATATCCTTACATAGCTGTTTATAGATTTATCAGGTTTATAAAATGCATTTTTATAATTAATTTATCTAACCCTTGTAAAATTTTTTGCCTCTTTCCAAATCAGCCACATTTTTAGTCTCAATTCCTCCACTGAAGAACTGTGACCACTATCTGTGTCTTTACAGAAAGCTAGCTTCACTTGTCTCTTCATCCTCCTCTACTACAAATTCTTTATTTCTCTCTCGCTGGGCCAGCAGTTCAGGTGTTCTGTATTGCTAGTCTGATCAGATGACATGAGCCTTTATCCGCAAACTGCCCTACCCTTCTTGGGTCATGCTTGTTGCAGGTGCGCTCTTAGAGTTCTCATTCGGCACTGAGTTCCACCCCTCTAAATTGTAGGTACCCCTCTGCATCTTGGATCTCAGATAAATTCCTTCCTTCCCTATCATGTAACTATGATCCTAGCTCCTGACTGTAATCAGGGTCACTTGTCCCCACTGATAGTAACTATTTTCCTTGCCCACTGTCCCACTGATGGGAGGAGTCTAAAATGACCATGTGATATTCATAGCTTTAAGTTCAGTGGTAGCCTTACTGTGACCCATGAAAGAAATGTCTTCACTATCCTACCTCCAGAAGCAGAACCCAGAAGAGTCTGGGTATTGAGGATTTGCAGGCTTGTTCCCCTACCTCAGGTCTCAGGAGTCCCATTCTCTTTCTATCTAGGCCCTGACTTTGGTCTAGGAAGCTGTTGAGGTTGTGAGTTGAGTCTCCTTTGTAGCTCTTTTATCTTTGCAATTAAATTTTAAGCCTGGTTTTCTGCTGCTACAGAAGAAGAGAATCTCTAAACACTGCCAGGGAGAACTTCTGAATTTCACAGTGTACTTTGATTTGATATTTGTTCAAACTGAGCTTGTCATTTACTTTTTACAGAACTTCTAAAACTGTGACATTTAAAAAAAATCACTATAAACTATGTAATTAGCATTGTCCCTATACTTTCTGTAAGTCAATACTTTACCTTCCCCGTGTACCTCACCCAAATTCCTTGTTCCTATCTTGTGTGAATCTTATAAATTGTGATTCGAGTGAATGCTAAGAGCTATCACCGTCACACATGCCATCAGTAGTGAGATTGTTATTGCCAGGATTGCCAGTGAATTATCCAATTTCCAAGTTTCATCCTGCAGTGTGCTTTTTAGAGCCAGTTCTGGTACAAACTGTCTCAGTCTATTCCCCTCAGAAAATAGAGCCTGAGATAAGGATCAGAATGTAATAGCTTATTGAGAGAATCCTGGGGTACAGGAGGTAGGGACAGGGAAGGGTGAAACAGGAGGGGAGGAAAGGTAGTACAAGCATATTGCCAAGCTCATCATCACTGTGAGCAACTGGAACCTAATCCCGCTGGGACCCAGTAAGAAGCCACGTGGCATGTACTCACAGGTGACTACCTGGAGGATGGGGGAGGGCTCCTATTGAACATACTGCTAGACTATGCATATGTGAGTGTTAATGAGCTCCATCAGCAGTTCTATGCAGTGATGTCAAAGAAGCCCTACTGTAGGAAGAGAGAGATCTGGGCTACCAAATTATAACCGTGCAGAAGCCCCTTTGCACAGCGAAAACTAGTGAAAAAAGTGGGATAAAAAGGTATGACATAGGGATAAGAGATGTGAAATATATAAGAGCCCCCCCTTTTTCTCTTGTTTCTTTGTAGTATATGGATGAAATATTTTTGACTATTTATGCTACTAAATAAGGTTAACTTTTTATTTTTTAAAATTCTCCTTTGTTTATCAGTCTATGTATTCTGGTTGTGTGTGTGTGTGTGTGTGTGTGTGTGTGTGTGTGTGTGTGCGTGGTTATTTATCTTGGCCTTACTCTGCCATTTTATCAGCTATCCCTAAATGTTGGCTGATCTTTGGTTGTCCATATTTAAGAAAGAGGCAATAGATCGAAGAGATTGCTGGGATCTCTTTGTACCTGTGAAGGATTTGTTAACTGTCTGGCTTTGACTTTTATGCTGAGTGTGTATTACTAAGCATTACCTAAGGGACCCATAAATTTTAGGATGAGAAAGGCTTTACTTTGATGTGTTACCTTGATTTTAGTTGCTTTATTTCACCCTGGCCAGTTTATTTCAATTTCTTTAGAAAAGGACGCTAATTTGGGGTAGAGGGGGATTGAGGGTAGGAAGGGTATAGGAATCACAGTATAATGCCCTAGCTTCTGGTTTTCCTATTGTCTCACTAATTTTTTTTTTTTTTTTTTTTTTTTTTTTGCACCAGGATCCAATCCAGGATCATATGTTGCATTTAGTTGTCATGTCTCCTTAGTCTCTTTTAATTGGGGATAATCCCTTGGCCTTTTTTTTTTTTAATCCTTCTTAATTTTGACAATTTTGATGAATTATTGGCTAGTTATTTTAGAGGATGATCCTCAGTTTAGGTTTACTTGATATTTACTCATGATTCAATTCAAATTATGCGTTTTTGGCAATAATGCTGCAGAAGTGTGATCTCATTTTCAGGAGATACATGATGTTAATGTATCTCATTAATGGTGATGTTACCTTTGATCACTTGATTAAGGTGATGTCTACAGTTTACTGTAAAGTTACGATTTTTTAATTTAAAAATGAAATAACTAATACAAATGGCCTAAAATTGTTTATATATATATTTATATATATATATGTTACACATACAGATATATAAAATTTCTAATACTAAATGAAAATTTATGCAATATTATTAATATCAAACAAGTAGAAGAAAAGATGGAAAGTATGAAATGTGTTAAACATTTCTATGGTTAGAAGTAATTTACTAAGAATCAACACATAAGAAAAATTGTGAAATTTTTATGTACCCTCATGTAAGCAGGAAACTGCTCTCAGCAAGAAACCCCTTTTGCCTTCTCACTTTACCAAAGCTACATTGTAACTAACTTTTAAATCAGGCAACCTCATGCTCTACTCACCTCCAGCCCAAGCACATTTTTCAAACCTTTTGATCAAATAATACTTGCCGAATCTGTTGGTTCTTTTAATAGATCAAAGAAATAGAAATGAAGAATAAGTAATTAACAGATATCTAGATCTCTTTCCTAGCTTCCCCTTGACTATGTGAACAAAGTAGCATCAAAAGAAAGATAATAGTCAGCAAGCCTGCATGCAGTAGGAGATGGCTATGAGTTTGATCCCCTTTCTCAGTGATTAATTGAGATTGCTTCTCCTTTTCCCTTTAAAACTTCCATGGCTGAGCAGAATCTTCAGAGTTGTTTTTGGGGGTATGTAAGTCTGCCTTCTCCCCAGATTTCTGGCATTCTTTAAAAGTAACTTTCCTTTCTACCAACAATTGCCTCTTGGTATTGATTTTCAAATGGCAAACAGCTGGATGGGAGTTTGGGAACCTTCAGAAACTGATAGATCAAGCAAACAAAAATTAGTATGAAAGTTGATTTTTTTTGGCAACAAAAGTAACAAGATTTATCTTTTGAATCCTGCAGCTCCAAATAGAGTGTATGCATTCTTTTCAGGAGCACACAGATGTAACATTTTATAAAAATTGACCTTAGGCAAGGTCACAAATGAAATCTCAGCAAATTCTCAGTATTTATATAAGACATCTCTGACTATAGTGCAATAAAATTTCTAAAAATAATTAAAAAGGAATGCCCCATCCTCGAACATACACACTTAAGAGTTCCATTCAGTGTAGTGGACTGAGCTGATTATAAACGACTCAACCCTCCCCACTTCTGCTTCAGTCGCATGTACATCTTGAAGAAAAGACAACATAGGACAACATACACAGCCAAATATGCTAACAATTTATGGATATCCTCTTTTGGTTTCATAAGAGGAAATTGCATGAATAAATGATTGTAGGAGATATACAACAGTAGTTTGGAAAGGAATTAAAAAAGATAAAGACATTATCAAATAAGGATCAAAATTTACTCTGTCTACAGAATGCAGTGACTATAGGCTAAAAAAATTATATGGAAATGGTCATCCCCTAGACCCCAGCAGAGGCAATCAAGAAACCATTCTGAAGGGATGCTTTTACAATACAAGACATATGGAATATTTGAAGAAATCAACACCCATTGAAGATTAATTCATGAAAACCACATGAGGAAATAACCAACCATACAAAACAGGGTGATTAGCACCCACGGTTTTTAGATAGAAAAAAAAATCAGGATGAGCTTTTTAAAGTAAGCACATTTAACATGTTCAGAGATGAAGCAGTTAATAAGCATGGGTATGGGTGGGATGGTTGAATATAAAAAGAACCATTTAGAAATTCTAGAAATCAGAAATACACTCATTGATTATACGAAATAAAATGGGACTGAATGGAAGATCAAAAGAATGAACAAGACCAGCTATAGAGAGAATTAGCGAATTTGCTTTCTTGACTGAACCTCAGCTGATAGAGCCCCCTAGACCTAAAGGCTCTAGGAATTTTCAGTCAACTGATTAGAATGTGTGTTATTTGCTAACACCTTACATCAGAAGCCCCCTGATTATCTGCTGTGCTTCTAAAGCTCTCGTTTCTAATTGTTTTCCTGGCCTTATTTCCCCATCCTGTGCTACTCTGCAGTATTTGTGATCTGATTCAGTGTGTTTGCCTCAGTTTTTATTTCCTTCAATCCTTGTCATGGGATCCAGTGGGCCAGTGAGAAGACAGTAAAAGAATTTACCAGAGATGAAGGAGGAGAGTAGTAAAGGAGTTTATCTGGTACGCTGCCACAGACAGCAGTGGGCCAGACAGACGAGAGGTGCCTGTGTGTGCCCTGATGGTGAAAGCTTAGGGTCCTTTATGGGGAGGGGTTGGTGAACACAATGGGTTGGGGGCTGTGTAATCAGCTCATGCACAAGTTTCTGATTGGTTGTAGATGAAGTGAGGAAGTTAGGGTCCATGAAGGGGCAGTGGGATTTATGACTCTGAAAAGGATATGTGGGTCAAAACAAACCAGCCCGAGCTATTGTGAGAGTAGCCCATTTCCTAAGGCTATTAATGCTGCTAGGCAAACACAAGTCAGGAAAGAATGTACTTTAACTTTTGAGGGATTGCAGGCGGACACCTGGGAGCCCAGGAATGGGGATTGTTGGACTTTGAAGGGTGCCAGTTGGCCTCACAGTCCCCCTAATAGATTGGCAGTGACAAATCTTTGGAAGAGGGGTGATGGTCTCTTCTTCTGTGGCTACTTCCTGCTGAACAAGGGCATCACGCTGTCCCTGCCTATCATGCCAGTCTGTCCAGGGCGCGCGGTGGTCCTGGCGTCCCAAAGAAATCCGACTGCCTAAAGGACGGCCAGGAAGGAGACTCCGGTGGCGTCTGAGGGCTGCATCATCATAGCACTGGCACGGATCATGGCATCTTCAGCAGAGCGAGTGTATCTGCCTCTAATCTCGTGAAACTTGGATCTCAAAAAAGAGACAATCATTTTTGTAAGAAAGGGATACAAGACAAAAATACATATACCAAGATAAACAGCCAGTCCTAGTAAAAGTATGGAGAGGAGTAATTTTAAAATGCCTAGAAATAAGGACCTTATTCCGTCAGGGATCCAGGAAAAGACACTGGAAAACCAGTCAATGACCTGTTTGGTGAGTACTGTAAGCACTGGCATCCCCTTAAGTGTTTATGTGAGTTTGTAACTGGGTGAGGAGAGTAGAAACTTTACCTAACTCGTCAGGGATGTAAGTACAGCACTCAGTATGTATTACTTAGCATGTGCAAGTCTTACATGCAGTTTCGTAAGATTCTCTTCATTCGGATCATCTCTGTATTGAATAAAAATGTAATTTCCTTGGCATCACTTAGTGCTTTTTGTGTAAATTTTTCTAGAGCTTCTAGACGAAGGCTTACATGGATATATAGAGTTTAGTAAGTGATTGTAGCATTGGAAAACTGACCTGGTCCGCTGAGCACGTAACGGGGGAGGTTGGCTGTTTTTGCACTCTGGAGTGAGGCCCATATATGTACCTGAGCCCAGGGGAAACCGAATGTGCACTGGCCAATCCACACGTTTAGCAGCCAAGGCCAGAGATTGGACTCATACATCCATTTAATTCCATTGAGGGCCAGGGAATCTGGAATTTGTGGATCCAGTTAGTTCCAAACCAATCAGACTACTTGAGATATACAGTCGCTCCACATGGTCTGAGGATGTCCATCTAACATGACTAGTGAAATTTGGCCAAGAATCATGGGAATGATTTCTTTGTTCCCAACATAAGGGAGTGGGTGCAGCTGAGCCAACCATATTCGGGAGTAAGCCAGAAAGTGCCATCCCGTATTTGGGAGTACCTGTCGTTTCTTCTCTCTAGGCGTGGTGGAAGTTTCCAAGACCAGTCTCCCTGACGTTTTAACTAGGTCATCGCTCATTCCTGCTGAGAATAGGTCTCATAAACGGAAACAAAAAATTATGCCCTGGGTTTGATTATGTAAAATTAATTTTCCACATGAGAGGGTTCCATTCACTAACGTCTGGATCATTTAAAATACTGTCAATCTCTCTGAGCCCCTGTATGAGCTTTGCAAGTTGGATCCAATAGGACCCCTGCAAAAGGGAAACCCACGAAGGGAGCCCCAAAAATCTGGAGACTGGCAGTTGGCCACAGATCCGGAAATTGGAGTAAACACTTTAGCATAGGAAAAAGCCCATCCCCAAAAGCTGTTTCCTATAACAGTAAGGGGTGAAGTAAGAAGGAAAATCAGAACAACTGGGTGTCATATTTAATATTCTAAGTAAAGATTAATTTCATCAGGTGTAAAATCAGAAGTCACCTTGAAGATATAGATCAGGAATTAAATCTGTAAACTGTTTCAGAAAAAGAAAGAAGACCTTAAACGGGAATTTCAGTTAATGTTGAAAGAATAATGTCATAAAATAGGGCAGGTCGAGAACTTAGTACCAGTCAGCACAAGGATGGGAAGTGCAGGGATTAGCACGGCTTGGAGCAACAGAAAGTAAGAAGTATAATAAGACAAAATGCTACCAGGAATAGCTAAGGAAACAAGGGCCACTGATGGGGTTAGCCAGCAGGTGGCGCCCATGAGTTAGGAATTGGGATTCAGAGCACCAGGTTTTCTCCTGAACAACAGGCAGAGATCCTCCACAGGTTCGCAGCTGTCGGCGGTTTTTGCTGGAGACGCCTCAGCCACTTCTAACGGCAACGGGGCGGCAACCTCCATGCGGGGCAGCTGGACCCAAGAAGCAAACCCGTTGAACCTGACTGCCGTAGGGCTGGTTAAAAGCACCTGATGCGGTCCGGCCCAGGCCAGCTGAAGTGGCTGTTTATCCTGAGGGAGAATTTTAAAGTAAACCCAACCCCAGGGTGGGGGAATTTTGGCTGTGAGTTTCCCTGAAAGTTGGGGATCAGGCTTTGGACTAAATTTATCACAATATTCATGAAGAGACTTAACATTCTGGCCTGAAGTTATTGGGCGAGAGAATGATTTCCAGAATCTATTAGTAAATGCGTCTGGAGAAACGGCCGGCCGGAAAGGAGCTCCAAACGCTTAAATGTGTCCGGCTTGGGAGCCGTCCGCGCGGAGTGAGGCGGCAGGAAGAAGAGCCGGCAAGATGGCGGAGTTTCCTCCGCGGGCGTTTCCTTACAAGGCTCTCAAGGGTCTGGTGGGCCTTTCCACGCAGCCTGAGGCCTGGGGTAAGTCATGTTCAGTCTGAAGAGTTTCTGGCACTCTTTGTGTCATCTGTGAAGCAAAGCTGAGGCCCATATCCGATTGTAGCAAAGGAGGCAAACCAAAACGAGGGACGTATGTTCTGTCAAAGCACTATTTCCCTCTGAGGCCCTTCAGTTTGAGTAGATAAGGCCTCAGTCCATCCAGTAAACGTGTCAACAAATACCGAGAGATATTTTAAGCCCTTACAAGGAGGCATGTTGGTGAAACCTATCTGCCAGTCCTCTCCGGGTGAAGTTCCTTATCTCTGAAGGGGGTGTAATGAAGGAGGCGGCTTCAAAGGGCGCCCTCGGCATCTGTCCGACAGCGAGGAAGGCGGGCTCGAGGGATGTTACGTATTGTCCGGGAAATCACTTTTCCTACAGAAGTGAGTGGTATTGAGTCCTGTAAGGCTTTGGCCCCAAGGTGTGTGATTTGGCGAAGGTTGTGTAACAGCTTCCATTGTAAGGCCCCTGGAAGCAACAGTTTACCCTATTTTTAAACCATCCTTCTGGGGTAAAGACGAAGCCTGTCCCTGTTGCCTTTTGGATTTCTTCCTCGGTGTGATGTGGAGTGAGAGGTGTAAAGGCTGGACGAGGGCTGCCTGTGTGGGGAGTTTTGCTGCTTCCCTAGCCTGTTTATCTGCCCTATTTCCTTGGGGGATTTCGCCGTGTCCCTTTTGGTGTGCTTGACAATGAATTATTGCCACTCGTCGGGGGAGCACGACGGCTTCTTGTAAAGCCACGATTTCTGGGGTGTGTTTTATTGGAGTATTTTGTGCTGTGAGGAGACCTCGTTCTCGCCACATGGCAGCATGGGCATGAACAACATGAAAAGCATAGGACGAGTCTGTGTAAAGATTTAGTCTCCTATCAGCTCCAAGTTGTAAAGCTCTGAATTCTGCCTTTGGAGCTGAGGTGGAGCCCCATGGAAGCGGCCCCGATTCTGTAACCTCTGTGAGCCTTACTGCTGCGTAGCCTGACAGCCTTACTCCATTTAAAATAAAACTACTGCTGTCAGTAAACCGTGTGTCATCTGGATCGTCAATGGGTGTATCTGGAAGGTCCTGCTTGGCTGGGCAAGTTACTTCTAGCATTTAGAGACAGGAATGTTCCAAAAAGGAGTTAGAGTTGGGGTTAGGAAGTAGGGGAGCAGGGTCTAATGTTGCGTTCGGGGGTTTCTAAAAATAGAGTTTGGTATTTAGTCATTTGGCTGTCTGAAATACAGTGAAATGCTTGGGGGTTTTGGATGTCTAAAACTTGGTGGGGGTATAAATGGTCATCCCCTGTTCCAAGGTTAATTTAGATGCTGCTTCTACCTATAAAGCTGTAGATGCCAATGCCCTGAGGCAAAGGTGCCATCCTTGAGAGAAGGATCCAGATTTTTGGATAAATAGGCTACTGGGTGCTGAGTGGGTCCCAAGGCTTGGATAAGGACCCCCAAGGTGACACCTTGCTTTTCACATATGAATAAGAAGAAAACCTTTTGTAAGTTTGGCAGGGCCAGGGCTGAGGCCGTTGAAAAAGCTTCTTTAAGAGTTGTCAAGGCCCGGTTCATTTCTGGGGTACATTCTGAGAGCTCATTTTCTGGTCCTCGTAAGGCCTCATAAAGGGATTTAGTTATGAGGTCAAATTGGGGTATCTAAGTTCCGCAAAACCCTGGCACGCCCAAGAAAGAACACAGCTGTTGCTTGGTTGTGGATAACTCCCATATCTAAGATTGTCTCCTCTGAGTTGGCAGACTTTTGGTTACTGCGGTTAATATGAGTCTGAGGAATTATACTTCCTGTGCAGTTATTTGGGCCTTAGAGGGAGAAACTTTATATCCATTGGAGGCCAATTTTTGTAACACCATGATAAGGTTAGAATTTGAGGATTCCTTCTCAGGGCTGTGTATCAGCAAGTCATCTATGTATTGAAACAAGGCACTGCCTGCAGAGAATTATAAAGTGGAAAGATCCAAGCAAGTGAGGGCTATCCTTAAGTCCCTTGGGCAGAACTATCCAGGTTAGTTGTTGGGGATCTTGGGTTTCCAGATTATGCATTTGAAGGCACAGGAATTAAGAGTCAAGGTGAACAAGGGTACAGAAAAAGATGTCTTTAAGATCCAACACTGTGTACCAGGAGGTCTCAGCTGGAATTTGTCCCCAAAGAGTGTAGGGGTTTGGCACAATGGGATGGACAGGAATTACAGCCTCATTTATAGCCCTAAGATCTTGAACCATTCTAAATGCTCCATCTGGCTTTTTAACCGCTAGAATGGGGGTGTTACATGGAGAGTTGCAGGGGCTTAATAGACCAGCTGATAAGAATTTTGTTGTTAGAAATTGCAAGCCCCTATGGGCTTCTAATTTTAGAAGATCCTGAAGCTTTCTAGGAAAGGAAATAAGATCTTTTAATTGGACTTTTACAGGTTTTGCAAAAAGAGCTCTCCATGGAGTAGCTATGTCCCAGCCTTCTGGAGCACTTGTAAATAAACAGCAGGAGGGAGAGCCTGGAGAGCCTGTGAAGCCTGCTGTAGAGGAATGAGTGAGGCCAGTAGAGGGCAAACATGCTCTGGCAAGTGGCCCTTTGCTTGGAGCTTAGTCATAATATCTCTGCCTAACAAGGGAGTGGGACATTGAGAAAGAACAAGGAAAGCATGTGTAAAAACAATTTTCCTAGTGTACAGACTAATGGCGCAATAAAGTGGCTTGTTTATGGTTGGTTGTCTATACTGGTGAGGAGGCTTGAGTACTAAAAGATTGGACCAGAGAAATTAAGGCAGAGTGCGTGGCTCCTGTGTCAGCTAAAAATTCAGCCTTACCGCCTGCCACATCCAAGATCACCCAGGGCTCTGCCATTGAGGTAGAAAGCATGGGAGCCTGCACAGCCTCTGGGGCCCTTCAGTCAAGGATAGAATTGTAATCATCGCCGTCTTCGTAGGGCTCTTCATGATTGAGGAGCAGGGTCAAGGGCATCTGCTGGCCAGCCACAGGCTTAAGCCGTGGCGAGGGGGTCTGGAGTGAGGATGGCCCTCTCCCATGAGGGAGAGAGGGACAGTCCCGTCTCCAGTGTCCCTTCTTCTTGCAGATGGGGCGTGGCCCTGCAGAGACCTCCGGTCTTGGCTGATATGTCCTGGTTGTTGGCACTGGGACCAAACAGGAGAGGGCCCAAGAGACGTAGGCTCTTTCTTGGGGGCCGGTGTCCCGTAGGGCCTCGGTTGAGTTGAACCTGGCAGGGAGTGGGCAATAGTGGCTGCCATGTATTTAGCCTGCTGCTTGTCTCTTTCTTTGTCCTTTTTGCCTGTTCAGCCCACGATATTTCCTCCCAGTTGTTGAAAACCTTAAAGACTGTCTAGTAGGACAGGAAAAGGAGTTTGTGGTCCCTGTTCAAGCCACTGAAGTTTATGTATAATGTCGGGTGTGACTTGGCTAATGAAATGGACTGCAAGAATGGAAGGTCCTCTGTGTTTTCTGGGTCAAGATTTGTATATTTTGTCATTGCCTCTGCCAACTAGGAATGAAAAAGGGCTGGATTTTCATCTGGTCCCTAGGTAATTTCCCTCAGTCTGGTATAATTAACAGGCTTAAAAGTGACCTTCTTCATCCTTTCTATTAAACAAATAATCATGTGATTATGGTATTCCCTCCTGGTGTTCCTCTCTTGATAAGACCACTGGGGATCTGAGTCAGGGACTGCTTCCTTCCCAGACCTAGATGAACCTCTAGATCTAGGATTTTGGGTGGTGTGAGCATGGACCTTGTCAGCCCAGCTCTGAGCCGAGGACCAAATGTGAGTTTTTTCTTCATGTGTAACAGGTGGTGAAAATAACAAATACGTCCTGCCAGGTCAGATCAAAGGCTGTGGTGAGGGCCTGAAATTCTTGTATGAAGTGAGAAGGGTTCTGGCTAAAAGAGCCTAATTTGTATTTGTGGGAGACTTGGCAGAGGGAAAGGGACGTGGACCTGAATCGTGCCCACTTTGCCATTAGCAACCTCAAGAAAGGGTAACAGATTCCCTTGCTTTGAGGCTTCTGGAATAGTAGTCTTAACTGGGGATGCTGGTCCTGTTGTGTCAAAAATAACACCTGCTCTAGTATGTGGTGGGGAGAAGGGATTCTAATAGCAAGGAGGGATCGGGGAGGAGAAATAAGAATCTGAAGAAGTCCCTGAGTTAGAGGCCATTGGATGCAATGAAGGGTACAGAGAAGGGAACTGATTATTGTTAGGAACCTGGGAAAGTAAAGGGTCATCTAGAATATCTGGTTGCTGTTAGATGCTGGTGAGCCAGAGGGTGGCGATGCCTCTAAGTATTGGGAAAGAGACATGCAGCAATTTTTACAGAGATCTGAATCTTGGGAGATGGCCATAAAGGCATGAACATAGGGGACCTAAGACTGTTTTTCAACTTGTGACAGAAGAGATCAAACTGATAGATGGTGTTATAGTTTAGAGTCCTATGAAGGGGCCAAGTCTCCTGATCTGGGAGTTGGTACTATGGCCAGGTGGTAGAGAGAAAGACAAGACATCTTTTCTTTAATGTCTGGGGATCAAACTTATGGCAGTTCTTTAAAATGCAGCCCAAAGGTGAGTCCTGGGGGATTGAGAAGACCTGCCCTATAGTGATTAGAGGAGGAGAAAAGAAAACACCCACAAAGGGACTGTCAAACCCGTAATCTGGGGCATCACATCAGAAAAGAGAAGCCTGTAGCACTAGGGGCCTACGGAAATGTTAGAAACAGAAGAAAGGACAGGGAGACTCACCAAATTGAGGCTTCTGTCTGGCACATGATGGTCAAAGACAGGAGGCTTAGCCAATCTGCAGGTGTGATCCACAAAAAGCGGAGAGAAGACAGAGGTGCACCAAATGGGTCAGGCCCGAGAACTAAGAGGTGTTTCGATAGCCAAGGCCAGAACAAGGGAAAGGTGGAGGGAAGGGAGTAAGAAGAGAGGGAAGATGAAGTGGGTATTGGGCCAGATGGTGTGCTGCCTATGAGGGGGCTCCAAGTGCTGTGACACACTGAGTCATCCCCACCTTGTATGGGTCTGGGGCCAACCAGGAGACAGGGTCCTGGGTGTCTCAAGGCACTGGATGACTAGTCCTTATGTGTGCCTTCTCCAATGAGAGAGTCCTTTCTGACCCAGGGATGGAGTATGGAGTGAGATTTGCATTCGCCTTGGGGGCTAAACATCCAGTCCCATTTGTTAGACTGCGTTTCAGGGCTTGCTGAGAGTAGCCCAGCCAGAGCCCACCAGTCACTGGTGAGACTTTGGGGAAGTCCCGAACTCTAGGAAAAGGCAGGAGAGTAAGAGAGAGAACAAAGCAGAGAGAGAGAGGGAAGGAGTATCCCTGCCTAGAGAACAAAGCCTGCAGGGAAGCCTTTCCTGACAATGTGACGTCCTAAATGTTCTCCAACCCTCCGCACTCCCAAGGGAGTCTGGCGCAGAGAAATGCCTAGGAGCTTCTGATCAATCCAGGGAGAGCCCCGGTAGGAAGAAGGGAGAAGAGAGATATCCCGTCTCTGTACAGGCCACCAAAATGTTGTGGAATCCGGTGGGACAGTGAGCAGGTGGTGTAAGAATTTACGAGAGACAAAGGAGGAGAATAGTAAAGGAGTTTATTTGGTACGCTGCCACAGACAGCAGTGGGCCAGACAGACGAGAGGTGCCTGTGTGTGCCCTGATGGTGAAAGCTTAGGGTCCTTTATGGGGAGGGGTTGGTGAACACAATGGGTTGGGGGCTGTGTAATCAGCTCATGCACAAGTTTCTGATTGGTTGTAGATGAAGTGAGGAAGTTAGGGTCCATGAAGGGGCAGTGGGATTTATGACTCTGAAAAGGATATGTGGGTCAAAACAAACCAGCCCGAGCTATTGTGAGAGTAGCCCATTTCCTAAGGCTATTAATGCTGCTAGGCAAACACACGTCAGGAAAGAATGTACTTTAACTTTTGAGGGATTGCAGGCGGACACCTGGGAGCCTAGGAATGGGGGTTGTTGGAAGTTGAAGGGTGCCAATTGGCCTCACAGTCCTGACTCCTGCAGTCTGCATGTCCTCATGATTGATCAACCTGACCTCGAATTTCTGATTAACTTCTACCAGTTTATTTGACTTCATGGATATTATTTCTTTGCCAGTCACTCTCAGCCACTGTCATCCATGGCTCTGGAATTCTAGATTTTTTTATAAATGACAAATTGACTTTTTGTAATTTCTCTAAACCAAAGAAGAGTCAGTAGAAAAATTCCACAATGGAAAAGGAGTGCAGTACATGAAAAAAAAAAAAAAAGAACCTGGAATGGACAAAAAAACAAAAACAGACATATAAAAAGGTGACCATTCATATTCATAATTAGAGATTTGCCAGTTAAATCAATGAAATACTATATTTCCATATATTTTGGATTATTAGATTTAATATTCACCATAGACCAGGCACCAAATAACTGGCACTCTAGTGCTGCTTTGATGGATGTCTGAACAGACTGGTTGGTGATGGGTGCAGAGATAAAAGCTACACGTGGGCCTGTTGGAGAGGAAAACTTTTTCCTTCTCTCCTTGGTTCATTGGCTGACTTAATACTTAAATTGCCGTAAAACAAATTAACAAGGGAAAAGTTAGTTTCGTACTTATGAGATCCTGTAAAAATATGAGATTCAAAGAAGTGACCAAAGCATGCAGCTTTTATACCTTTTAGACAAAGAAGCAATACATTTGTGAAGAGTTGACAAGATAAAGGGGTTTGGGCTTGAGGTACTGTCTGGTCAGGACACTCAAGGTGACTTTTCTCTTGCTCTCTGTACATTCCCTGCTCAAGCAGCGCCTGTTTCACCTATACCCTACTCACCTGACTGACCTGCCTACATACTTGCGCCAGACCCCAGCTAATGATTGGTCTAACTCAAGCCACCCTGATAGCTTATGAAAGAGGTGATGAGGGGTGTGCCCCTCTGTTGATTTTCCTGGTAACCAGTGAGCGAACCTTTGTAACTGGTAACCTTCTCCTGCCCCCCTGAGCAAAGACTGTGTCCGTGTCCTGCTCTCTGTCTGCTGCACACAGTAGGGTGTCACTCCAGGACCTTGCTTCCAACATGTTAAGATCCCCCTATCCATTGAGCCATTGATATCTCTGTCGCCAACTCCGAGCTCTTTCTTCAGTCTTGAGGTTGGGCAAATACAGGCCTTGCAGGCCTGCATAGTGCAGCCCAACAGATTGCAAATTCATGAAGTAACAAAGTTTGTTTATACAGCCTTCTCAGCCCAGAGTTCCCTCTCTCTCTGTTGATAAGGATGGCTTCTACTCTCCTGGTATAGGGAGGGCAGCTGCACATGGGAGTTTGATATCTTGCTTTTAGGGCAATAATGGAGGCTCAGAATATCCTTGCACCAGCTGTTTGTTTAGTAACTTTAATAAAAAGTCATATGTCAAAGTGGCATATTTTGGAGTGGCACATTATATACGCCTTCAGGAGTAACAGAATGGATGACCCTAACCAAGACTGAGCTAGCTATTACGTAAGGCAAGAGTCCAGCCTGCTAGTATGTCTATTCCATTATACATTTGGAGATCAGGAAAGTGGCCAACAGCGGGGCTGCCGACCCAGAGGAGCCTACTCTTAAGTTCCCCTTTGTCAGCTCTATCTGTCTCCACTTTCACAAACTTCATTTTAAAAGAAAGCCATGCCTCTTATTCACCTGAATTTTACCATGATGCAGTAAGGATGCAAAAACGTAAGGGATGCTAACAAATGAGACATTTGAAATATTGTCTGCCTTACCAGTTTTCAGTTTATTGTGTCTCAGCTCCAAATTCGGCTTTGCGATACAGACATATCTTGTTTCACCGTGCTTTGCTTTATTGCGCTTTACAGGTATTGTGTTTTTTGACAAATTGAGGGTTTGTATGTAGTTAGCTACTTCACTTCTGTGAATTTGTTGTTCGTATCCTTCATTCATTTTCACGTTGGACTTGTTTATTTTCATTGGAGATTTGTAGTAGTTCTCACTGTACAATGACTACCAATCCTTTTTTAGTTACATATGTTGCAGGATAGATTAGAGAAAAATGATTTAAGACTATATGCATGATTTAACAATATTATCTATATGGCACCATATTAGTTCTATTTTTCTTTAAAAATGTGTCAGTTATGTACAGGGTTTGTGTGGAATCTTCTGTGGTAAATTTTTCCTGTAATTGCCCAAGCATCCATAGTTTAATTTGTTTTAAAATAAATTATGTCTCAGGCTGGAGAATATTTGTCATATGATTTCAGTGTTTTTTTTCTTTAACTTTATTTGTGTATTTATTTTACAATAGATTTTTAAAATTGAAGTACAGTTGATGTACAATGTTATGTTACAGGTATACAATATAGTGGTTCACAACTTTTAAAAGTTGTATTCTAGTTATTATAAAATATTGGCTATATTCCCCATGTTGTACAATACATCCTTATAGCTTATTTTATACCTGGTAGTTTGTACCTCTTAATCCTTCACCTCTATCTTTTCCCACCCCCTACCCTCTCCCCACTGGTAACCACTAGTTCCTTCTCTACATCTGTGAGTCTGTTTCTTTTCTGTTATATTCACTAGTTTGTTGTATTTTTTTAGATTCCACATGTATGTGGTATCTTACAGTATTTGTTTTTCTCTGTCTGACTTATTTCACTTAGTATAATGCCCTCCAAGTTCATCCATGCTGGACACCAGAAGCTAATACAACTTTTTAAATCAACTGTACTTCAATTAAAAAAGCAAACAACCCATTTAAAATATGGGCAGAAGAATTGAACAGACATTTTTCCAAAAGAGGAAATGCAGATGGCCAACAGGAGCATGAAACATCACCAGTATCAGGGAAATGCAAATCAAAATCACAGTGAGACACCATCTTACATCTGTCAGAATGGCCACCGTCAAAAAGCACACAAATAACAAATATTGGCAAGGATGTGGAGAAAAGAGAATCCCTGTCCACTGTGGGTGGGAATGTAAAGCGGTGCAGCCACCATGGAAAACAATATAGAGGTTTCTCAAAAACCCAAAACAGAACCACCATATGGCCCAGCAATTCCACTCCTGGGCATAGACCTGAGAAAAATGAAAACATTAATTCAAAAAGATGCATACTCCTCACTATAAACAGCAGTATTTTTTATAATTGCCAAGACATGGAAGCATCCTAAGTGCACATCAATAGATGAATGGATAAAGAAGATGTAGCATATATACACAATGGAATACAATTTATTGAGTGGTGGTTTTGACCAATAAGACAAGTATGCATTTCATCTCCTGGACCACTTTGATATAAAGTCCTTTCAGGACACGCAGTTTTCAAGAGTGCCTTCAGATTGCTTTCATTTGATTTACCAGTTTTCCATAAAATGTATGTAATTTCTGTATCCTGCTCATTGTTCCTGATTATGTCAGTCATGGTGGGCCTAGGTTTAAAGAAAATGATGTCTGTATTATTTTTTTGTCATGATGACATATTGAATGTTTATGGGAGGGATGGGGCAATAGGCTAATGAGGAAAGAGGCAAAAGATTGACACACGATCTAAAATGTGGTACCATAGAATAAAAGCCATTATTTCAGTGTGTGTTCAATGAACACATTAAATTTCATACCATATCTGCAAGTAGGTAAGTGATGCTGTGTCTTGTTTTGTAAGAATATATACAGATATAGATATAGATAGCACATATAGATATATTCAGGTATATTTGGAGAGAATGAAAATTCAGTAAGACCCTTTAGAGTACAAGTTAAATATTTTCTTACAGTAGAAAACTTAAATCTTATTACCAGAGGCTGAGTGAATATGGGAGTAAAAGAGATCAGGTGAATATTTTTAAAGTTAAGGAGAAAAAGAAAACTCAGTCATATATCAAGGCTTTTCACAAATAGCTCAGTTTTATAATAGGAAGCAGGTAGCAGTTGCTGTATTCCTAATTCCACAGACATTTTACTGGGACATGACTTAACCTGCATAAATGTAAATGACTTGCCATGGCTTTAGGTAAGAAGTGATTCTGAGGCTGGATGCACAGTAAAAACCAAGAAGTGTTAGTGGTCTCGCAAATGAAATGGAAGGGTGAATCTTTTTCACAATTCCAATTATTGAACACTTCTGTAGTAAGATAAAAGTATAAAATTCTACAATAAAATAAAGTTAAAATTTTCAGAATATCCTCAAATATAATATGGAAAATATAGACTTTGTATTTTATTGTGTATATGCACACCCTGTGAAACACAGTTAAACTCAATTTCTTTTTAGTAAAATTTTGAATTAAAATGATAAATTTCAATATATACCCTTATAGTTTTATTTTTTTTTAATATCTCATTAGCTTTTCTCTTGGCATGACGTATTTCTAACTCTTAAGCAGGAAGAAAATCCCTTGAAAGCAAATTTTGATCTTTGATGCTAAATTGTGAAAAGTCCTTTTGTCACAGGAGGACAGGAACCTCATCATAACTCCTTCTTGCTGGAATCAACTGAAACAGATCCATGTATGGGGTGTTCCTGCTTCAGGCCTCAGATAAAGCTACTCCCTTTTTTCCTTCTTTCTTGGTATAGGAAATTTCTTGCAGCAAAACAGACAACATTTTGTGATGACAAAGAGAGCAGCTGCCACACAGACCAGCAGGAACCCAGTCACATCCAGAGAGTGGTACTGGCACCAGGTGAGGTCGTGAGCGGCTGGCCGCAGGTGCTTGGCTCCTTTGTGGCGCATGACAGACTCGATCCAGAAGACTGCTCGGTCCAGGGGCTTTATAGGTTGATCGTGTTGAATGGTTGATAACCTCATAGCATTCTGTTTGTAGCTGAAGGAAAAGCAAATAGACATCAATTTTTACAATAAACTAAGAAAGATACATATGTGGAATCTTCATGCATATGGTAAAAATGAGTGCCACATCAAGTGGAAGAAAAATAGATTATTTTTCTCAGAGATGATTATAGAGATCTTAGCTTATGTGCTAGAATTTTTTGAATGCATAGAATTTCAAGCTATGGAGAAAAGAGAGAAAATAGGATAGGACAGGTATTTGTAGCCAAAAGAATGGAATGAATTAGGTCCTGATGTGAAAAAAAAAAAAGAACAATAGAAAAGATGTACATGATTTGACTGTTCAAAGTTTGTACTGTCTAGTAAGGAATTGTTAATAGACCTGTTGGACAAGTTTTAAAATACTATCATAATGCAGAGATAGGAGGAAAATCCATATTGAGATTCAGAGACATGTCCAGCTGGGGCTGGTGAGCAGTTGGTATTGAGCATTAACTGGTATTTATCTTCTATTAGTGAAGTGGTGGTTAAAAGTTGGAAGTGATTGCCTTGTTTTGAATCTGACTCTGACATTTGCCTTGATGCCTGCTTTATTATTCTTCTTTCCTCAGTTTTTCACTGATAAATAGGATGGATAGGAATGGTATCTGATCTGATTATTTGGAGGAATAATATATCGATTCTTAAGTATTCCTGGCATACAGTAGACTCTTAGTAAACGTTTGCTAGTATTGGTGGTGTTTTTCTTGTGAGTGATTTTAGAATCTGGCGAGTGCTCAACATTTCACTTTCTGGCATTGCAGTTGCATTTGTCTCTAGTGTTGGAATGACTATGGACTAACAGACAAGGAGGAAGGGAGGAATAAAGAGATATGGCTCACAAACTCTAAATCACAAAGTGCAGTAGCATGGCACTGAAGCAATAACAAGGAGGTAAAATCTCTTTGTGTTCTGTATAAAGCACAGGAGGAGCCTTGGGTTTTTCAGAGGAGACACTTATGTGACATTTTTGTAATGCAATAGGGAAACACTACTATGAAGAAGGTACTTAATATATGCAAAGGACTTAATACAATGTGTAGCATATAGCAAACATTCTGTATCTAGCAGCTAATAAATTATCTTCATTTTTGATACCAGCTTTACATTATTAAAAATCGAAAGTGGTATAAGTATTCCACAGGGTTGCAATTTTACATTAAACAGTTACTACAAATTTTGGCTGTATTCCCATTGTTGCTCATAACATATTTGAGCGCATATTGCATCCAAAGTTTGTATCTCCTAGTCCACCACCCTTATGTTTCCCCTCCCACTTCACTGGTGTTGTGTAGCTTTTTTTCTGCATCTGAAAGTCTGCTAATATTTTGATCTCATCCCTGATAAAAGGAAACAACTAAATCTTTCTAATTTACCCAATAATGACTACTTAGATACTACTTATGAATGTAGGTATATTCTTAGTTTTTTTGGTTTTACTTGTTTTTGTCTATTTATAAGACATATGTTGGTATATTTCTGTTTCAAAGAGATAATATTTGGTTTCCAAATCATTTGAGGATTTTTATGAATTTCGATATTATTATTAATATTATGATAACTATTGTATGTATTTTCTCCCTTTTGTTTCATAATGACTTTATAAAGAAAACATTTTGAGAATGTGTTGGTAATAATAGCAATGGGAGAATAATGCAAAGGGAGAAAATATTTACATATAAATCCTCTTAATCCTTATGTTACCATTTCAGTGACTCTTTTCATTCTAATGATTAGCTCTTTCAAAATTTCTCCATTTTCCTTAAACCTCTGAAGAAGCTATCCACTAAAACCACTGAAACAAACTTTATGTGACACTCCCAGTAGGCTATTGTAGACTATTCAAAGCCCTGTGCAACTCTTACTCTTCATTGTGTTTATGTGAAGATACATTGCTACCTCCCTGGCCTCCCTATTAGAACTTCTCTAGACAGAGTATGTAGTAGAAAAATATACATGTATACTCACGAAGGATTATTAATGACTTGGTTCAATGCATTGAGCAAATCTGTTGTTGACATTTTACTGAAGTCCAGCCTGACAGCTGCCCCCTTGACTGTCATGCGAGCGATGTTATCAGGTTGATCAGCAAACAAAGGAATGCCCACCATAGGGATCCCGTGGTAGATGGCCTCATAAATGCCGTTGGTTCCACCATGAGTTATAAAAGCTTTGGTTTTTGGATGACCTAGGATTGAGTGAATTTCAGTAAAATGATTAATTAATGTTAGAAATCAAATGAGAACTGGCCATTACAAGGCAGTGAAAGAAGCAGTGTCCTTTCGATAACAGATGATTATACACATGAAACTGCATTTCAACTGCTTTCAGAACTCAGATCAGGAAGCCACTCAGTCTGCTGGAGAGGGAAGTGAAGCCTTCATGAAAGGAGTGCTGTGTGAGTTGAATTCACAAATGTACTCCAGATTGTCAGGTGAACAAATGGAAAGAACATTCTGGGTAAAAGAAACCACATGAGCAATTAAGGGTGAGAATATGTCAAAAATATAGTCTCTTAAGGAAATAGACATTTAGTCTGATAGGAAGGGTGTCAAGGCAACAGGAAAGATAATGGTCGTGACACTGAGACCAGAGGAAGGAAAAGCTGCATTTTATCATGAAATGTGTTACAGCTTCATGAAAACAATTCTGAAGTATTTTCCTATAGAACATGGGGAGTCACTGGTAATAAAAAGGAGCTGCTGTATTTCAGGGGCATTTAAAATACCCATAAGATGGGAAAAGAGAGATGTATGGAGAGAATTTAGAGGCAAAGCGATAATCCAGGATGTTCTTGATAATTTTACTTAGAGAAATAATTACAACCAATATAAAGATTCTGTCCATAATAGATGTGACTCTTTAATAAAAAGCCACCTGTTACACAGAGAACAAATTTACTGATACCTGGGGTAAAGGGGGGTGGAAAGGGATAAGTAAAGAATTGGAAATTTGCACCTCTTGGAGAGTGATCTAAATGTTGGCCATCTTGATTGTGTTGGAGGTTTTATTGGTGTATACCTCTATCAAAATTCATCAAATTGTACATCCGAAAAACATGTAGTTTACTGTACAGGAGTCGTACCATAATAAGGGTGTTAAAAAAAGCCGACCTTTATATTTTATTTGTTTTCCCCTAGGACAGGAAAGAACAATGAAGATTCAGAGTGTTCCTTTTGCATGCTTGAGTAATAAGTGCTGAGTAAGTTGGTTTCTTCTCCCAGTGCTCTCACTCCCTCAGCTGTTACTCTTGTTTCCAGCATTTTTTCTCCCAGGTCTCACCAAGAAGGTCGTTCTGGGGGATCCACTTATACAGCCGAGTATTGGGTCCTAAGGTATCTGGTTTCTTGCCGTTGAATCTCCAAAGAACCTGTTAGGGTGAAGTAAATAGCTTATTCATGAGTTGAACTTCAAAGTTATAGCACGTTAGAATTCTAAAGAGATGAAAAGACATCCAGTTAAATGCCTTCCATACGACAGGTCAGGAAATGAGGACAGCAGATCCTAAGTAGAGATGACTAGTAATGCACTGACATCAATAGGAATACCCACATTCTGTGTACTTATTTTTATGTTCAATCAGGTATGGAATGAATCATGACATTTCACACATGATGTTATTGACAAACTTCTCAATGACAATTTCAAGTATTTGGGAAATTGTTAGGTATTCTTGATTCTAGTGAATTAAAATTATTCTAGTAATAATCTTCACATTTGTTTTGATTTATTTTATATACTAGCACTCATTTTCAATTTTGGTATCCACTGGTTTATTTCTTTTTCACTCATAAAATGGAGTTTACTTGTATCCAGTCATTAATATAACTTTTTTTTTTATCAGTTTTATATCTTTTGATTTAGTAAAAGGAAAATGCCTACAGTTAGTCACTTAAGAGAAATATTTCTGCTTATTTATAATTTATTAATGGTAAGATAATTAATGCTGCTTAGGAGGTACAACTTCTTTTAGATTACAAATTGTTAAGCGCCTCTTCCAAAAAAAAAGACAATTATTGTTTTTTGATGTAAATCCAGATTATTGCCACTATTAGTAGCTCTGAAAATTTTTAAGTTTAGAAAAGAGGAGCATGTTGGTAATTTACAAGTAACAATAAGGCTGTTGAAAAAGCTCCAAAATAGGGATACTAAAATTTATTCAACTGACCCCGAACACTTCAACAGTGAAGCACAATGCATTGACAGCAGTGGTTAATGTGGTTTTTATACTCAATACCAAAATAAGATACCTATTTTGGACTTCCTAGCAATTCTCATAAGCTGGATTATAATTTAACTGGTGTTTCATTTCTGTTTGCTATGTGAATGAAATGACTAAGTTCTCAACAAAAAATTAGCATAGGTGTTTGTGAGAAGACCACAATATCGGATAGTAAAGTAAAAAGTAGTTCGTAAATAACAAAAGATCCCAGGTGTATTTTATTTACTAGAGAATAAGTTACTACATAATATGGAGAAGGAGGCAGCAGAATCTTTTCCATGCCAGTCTTCCTTATGTTTGACTCTTGCCCTTCTCCCTCCTCAGTCAGGAAGAGTAACCTGATAGGCTGGAAGCAGAGTTCATTAAGGTCCACACTTTATAATGCATAGGATCCACCTTAAGGGCAGGACCCCATCTCCATCCTTTCTCTTTCATCTTCCTGCTTTAGGCTTTGGCAGGGCTCAGTCACCCAGGGCAGGCTGATGTTTGTCTTTGTCTAAATCATGGTGGCTGGATGGGTGTCTGGAGGCAGCTTGGGGAGCCCTGACCAACCTTTCTCTGAATAGCACCCTGAAAAGCACACTGAATGGGTCTGTTGCAAAATTTAGAGGAAGTGATGGGGCCCAGGATTACCTGGCAAGCACAAACTGCATGGCATATTTCTGACTTTGATCACTGCTGTTCAACATTACTGTGCTAGTACAATTTCTGTTAAAATTTAACTCCTGAGAACTTCTGTATGTGTACTATGTCCTCAGGAATCCTTCAGAGATAAAGGAGCAATGACAAGGCAGAATTTGGTGATTTTTCTACCTGCCCACATACCATTATAATACCAGATTTCACACTGCATCTCTTAAATACATTTATTTGATTACAATGTGAATCCAAAAGTCATTGTCAAAGATACTCTCTGTATTATTGTAGGACCTGCTGTGTATATTTTGATTTTTAAATACTTGAGATACATTGGAGCTATCATAATAATTTACCTTTCTTGCAGAATATGTAATCATACTTTTTACAGAATTTAATAGTCTCATTGTATGGTTGTCCACTATTATGCTGCTTTATCTACCTTTTGTGGAATCTGGGCAAGGGCTGATGCAATCATATTGGCTCTTTCTTCTGTTATGTTAGTGACAATTGACCCCAAAGTAAACACCACAATACCATCTTCTCCTGAGCTCTGGACAAACTCTTCCATTTCCTGTCAAAAAAGAATTTTCTCCATTACAAAAGAGCAACAGTGTAGCAAACATTATTGAAAGATTAATACAAACAGCTGAAGAGAAAAAATCTGTTATAGTCAGGAATTATTACGGTAGTAGCTTTTTGAAAAAAAAAAAAAGGTAAAATATACACAAGATGCAGTTTACCATCTTAGTCATTCCTAAGTCTATAGTTCAGAAATGTTAAGTATATTCGCATTGCGGAACCAATCTGCAGAACTTTTTCATCTGGCAAAACTGGAAGTCTGTGCCCATTAAAAACTCCATTTTCCTCTTTGATCCCAGCCCCTGGGAATCATCATTCTACTCTGTGTTTCTACAAATTTGATTAGTCTAGATACCTCATATACATTGAGTTGTATAGTACTTGTCTTTTTGTGACTGGCTTATGCCCTTCTCCTGAAGTTCATCCATGTTGTGTCATGTGTCAGAATCTCCTTTTAATGACTAAGTAATAACCCAGTGTTTGTGTATTCCATATTTTGTTGTTTGTGTTTTCTGTTCATGTACACCTGAGTTGCTTCAGTTTCTCGTCTCTTGTGAATAGTGCTTTCAAGATTATGGTGAACAAATAGCTATTTGGGATTCTAGGTTCAATTCTTTTGGATACACAGCCAGAAGAGAAATAGCTGGACCGTATGGTAACTCTATTTTATATTTTTTGAGGAAATTCCTCAAAAGTTTTAAATAATGGCTTTTTAAAAATGGACCTCAGGGTTGAAGGAGATGTGTGATTTGAGGTCAGTGTCTTCTATTACATGTACTTGTGCAAATGTGTGTGGGTGTGTGTATAAGCAAAAATGAGATAGAGGCAGTACACAGTAGTGAGGAGGACACACTGGTAAACAGTGTTAGACTCTTCATCAGTCATGTTATTAATTACTAACATAGATCCTTGGAAGGAGGTCACACAGCAGGATCTTAACTCACCTTTAATTCTTTCTTATTATAGTTCTCCTAAATCATTTGTTTATTCCAGGTACTTTTTAGAGAATTATTTTAGATTAGTCATTAGTATTTCATTTCCCTGACTATGATCACTAAGAAAAAGTTAGGATTTGAATGACTTTATCCTTCTCACAGATCTATAATCCTCAAACCTTAACTTAAAGTTACTCAAAAGTTCCCCAAATCTGTCTCTAAATTACGAGTCACTGACATTGAGGAGTCTGGTATTATAGTTTAGAATTTCTGTGAAACAGCCTTGTGTGTCCTGTTAATAACCAAGAGATGTACTTATGTAGTTGCATTTCTGAGTGACCATACTGCTGGGTTTGTTTCCATTGGACACACTCTGCCCTGAAATCATGTTGTATATTTGCTGTCACAGTAGGATGTGCTATGTGTAAGTGGCTGTGAGGGACCCTCATCCTCACCTCACTAAGTCCCTGGGGGAGCACCTGCCCCACAGTGGGAGAGGTACACCAGGCTTTCTGTAGCAGAGATCTGATCACCTATGAGTAGTTCATGTCAAACTAAATGAGGCTCCTGGTGAAGCTGTATTTGATTGGAATTCTTTCAGAATTATTTTGTCTTGTAGTCCTTGAGCCTAATTTAAAAAATTTTACTTTCTGCACTAGAATAATTCCACATTGTTCAATATTCTGTATAACAAAAAAAATGCAGAGGAGCAAAATTTTCCTGATTATCTGATGAAACCATATACTCCTCTTTTTGAAATGCCTTTCTTCTTTTTTACATTCATTATTCTTTTCTCTCTGGAAAATTCTGACCTAATCCTTCCATTTAAAATGTATAGTTTATGATCATGATTAATGTCATAAAAAATTTTTTATAGAAGTATAGTCAGTTTACAATGCTGTGTTAATTTCTGGTGTACAGAGTTGGTATTAATTTATATATATATGTAATATATATACACACATATATACACACACACATTCCTTTTTATATTCTTTTTCATTATAGATTATTATCAGATATTGACTATAGTTCCCTGTGCTAAAGAATAGAAGCCTATTTTAAAGTTGTTTTCAAAACTGTTTTTAATAGGAACAAGAAAATAGGCAATTTCTTACAAACTTTAACCTTGTAGACTATACCGTGTAGATCATTCTTCAAAAGTATAATTTCATCCTGATGATCAGTTTTGCTATTAATGTCTCTGAACTTCCCTATGACTCTCATGGTGCATCTAGGTAATGTGTGTATTTCCAGTGACTTGTCCCAGCATTTAAGGTTACCTGTGTTCTTTGTTTTTCCCTCATTGGTTTGCTCCCCAAAGCTGCCTCATCTCTCCTGTAGAAGATGCATCCCTATCATATTATTGTAATACATCCTCTATTTAAAAGTTAATCACTGTTGTGGACTGGTTATTCTCATTGTCTGACATCTGTATGAAAATAATATAAGGTCATGACATTAAAGTATTAAAAATACGAAAAATTATTAAATTAAAATAAGATATATTCTACCCTCTGTCTAGGGATATCCTTAGTTTAAAATTTATAAATATTTTTTAATGATGAAATATGTTAGAGGTATAACATTATTTCAGTTGTATAACTTACTGATTTGATACACTTAACAGATTGTAATAGGATTACCATCTTGGTGGTAGGTTGCACCTCTGTCATGTCAGATGATTATCATTTTTCTTTTGCGGTTGGAAAAAATAAGGTCTAGTCTCTTATCAAGTTTGATGATTAGAATATATTGTTATCTATACTCACTATCCTTTACCTTAAATCTCTAGGGCTAATTTACTATGAGATGCAAGTTCATACCCTTAAATAACATCTCTCCTTTTCTCCCACCCTCTAGCCCTTGGTAATCACCATACTGCTTTCAGTTTATATGATTGACTTTTTTAGATTTCACACAGAAGAAGTATAATACAGAATTTTTCTTTCTCTGCATGTTCAAAAAGAGAAACTGATGACAACCTTTAGCTAGACTAAGGAAGGAAGAAAACTCAAATAGATGAAATTCGAAATGAAAGAGAAGACATTACAATTGAGACTCCAGAAATTCACTGGATCATGAGAGATTTCTATAAAGAATTCTATGGCAAGAAAATACATAACCAAGAAGAATGGCTACATTTGTAGAAACAAGAAATCAATAAAGACTGAATCAGAAAGAATTACAAAATCTGAACAGTCAAAATGAGTTAAGATATTGAATCAGTAATTACAAAACTCTGAACACAGAAAACCCCAGCACCAGACCTCTTCACTGATAAATTCTATCAAATATTTAAGGAATACTTAATGCGAGTCCTTGAAAAACTTTTCCAGAAAAAACTTACAGGTGGGAGAGAACACTTCAAAATTCATTCTTCAAAGCCAGTATATGGAGATACCAAGTAGATAAGGACATTGCAAGTAAAGGAAGGTATACGCCAATATCGAGAATGAATATAGATTAAAAAATTCTCAGCACAATGTCTGCTAGCTAAATTCTAGAACACATTAATAGTAATATATACCATGACCCAGTGTAATTTACCTGTAAGATGCAAGGAAATTTCAACATGCTGAAATCAATAAATGAAATACATTGCATTAACAGAATGAAAGATAAAATAAGTTGATCATCTCAATAGCTGTAGGAAGAGAATTTGACAAGATACAAAATCCCTTTAAGATAAAAAACCTGACCATGTTGGGTATATAGAAGGAATATTTTTCAACAAAATAAAGGCCACATATGACAAACCCAAATCTAACATTGTAGTGAATAGTGAAAATTTGAAATATTTTTCTCTAAGATCAGGAAAAGGCAAGGGTTCCCACTCTCACACTTCCAGTCGACGTAGTACTAAAAGTCCCAGCATAGAGCATCCAGGCAAGACAAAGAAATTAAAGACATCCAAATGAGAAAGGAAGAAGTAAAATTTTCATTTTTTTGCAGATGATATGATTTTTTTGTATGGAAAATCCCAAAGAGTCAACCAAAAGCTTTAACTAATGAACAAATTCTGTAAAGTTGCAGGATATAACATAAATTCAACATACAGAAGTCAGTTGCTTTTCTCTCTATTAATAACGAAATATATGAAAAATTATTTCATTCAACATAGCATGAAAAACAATAAAATAACTGGAAATAATTTTAGCCAATGAAGTGAAAAATCTATACAGTAATAATTACAAGACTTTGTTGAAAGATGTGAAGAAAACACACACAAAAAGAAAGTCATCCAGTGTTCATGGATCAGAAGAATTAATATTGCTACACTATCCACACTACCCAAAGCCAAAGGCCTCACACCTACCAATTCCAAAGTATTACTACAAAGTTGTAGTATTTAACAGTGTGGTACTGCCCTAAAAATAGAGAAATAGATCGACACAAATGAAATAGAATACAGAGTCCCGAATTAAATGCCTGCATATATAGTCAACTAATATTCAACAAGGGAGGGAACACCACCCACTGGGGAAATGGTAGTCTCTTCTTTTCTTCTAAGAAAACTGGATAAGCACATGGAAAAAAAATGATGAGACCCCTATTTTAGACCTCTCAAAAAATTAAATCGGAATGGATCAAAGACAAGATCAGGTATCATAATGTTCCTCAGTAATTTTCTGAGAACCTCATAATTAATGGAAAAGTTAGTAGTTTGAAGGAATAATTAACAGAAAAGTTAGTAGTTTGAAAGTTAGTAGTTTGCAGACATTCTCTTGCATTCATCTCTTGTTTTGCAACTTAATAACAACAGCTACTATTACTAATATCATTATATTACTATTCATCTTTCTATTTGTCCTTCTTTCTCTGGTCCTTTCTCTCCTACTAACACTGACTTGCTTGAAAGGAGAATGGGGATATCTTTGAAAAATGGAGTTAGATATAATTTTCACTGATTTTATTTCAGCCTTTGGACGCTGTGACAGTTTACCACTGAATACCAAAACAATTTGTAAACAAATGAGATATTGTGTTTGACAGTTGAAAAAGATATGTTTCATTTTTCCACTAATAAGGAGTAATCAAAAAGGATCTCCTAAGAGATCACAAAATAGTTTGCTAAAGATTGCTTGCTTACTATTTATATCTTGAATCAATTTAAAACAGCATGTCAATTTAAAACAGATTAGCTTCTTGCTTTCCTTCATAAGGAATAGTATCTTATAAACTGAAGAGAATTTTTGTAATTTGAAACTATGGGTAGTTTTTGTATTTAAGTGGTAGAAATTATTTGGTCTTTACTGTTAGTGTGCAGAATTAATGTGCTTATATACGCAGTGTACATTTTCTGTCTGCTCATTCTGTCAGCAGCTACAATGTTGAGACCCGTGTTCCTTAAGGGAGCTGTGCTGAGGTTTTCTGTATGCTTAGTTTAGGCAGAAAACACCTGTTCTAATAGACTAATTTATATCTTCTATGCTATAAGATGTAAAACTCCAGGATTTTAGATGAGGAATGGTTTAAACGCTGTTGTGGAAGCAAGAAAATGTTGGATTTGGTGCAGAAATTGTAGGGGCATTCATTTGTATTTTTGAGGAATGGTCCCTCGTGAAGAGCCTCAACGCTTATAAAAAATTTTTAGCTTGTCATCTTGCTCATCTGATTGTCCAAAACATTAAAAAATTCTCAACATTTAAGATTAAGTTAGGTATATTAAAATATATTTTATTTAAATTCAGTTTTTAATTAATTTAGTATATGCTGTTATTAACTTAAATTTTTTGATTAAAAATCTTTTAAAAATGCTTTTAATGCACTCCATGGGCTATCTACTCTCTAGGACTTTGATAGATCATATAATCTTGATGTGTTGGAAAATCACTTCCTATTCAATTATGATTTAGATCCAGGTGGCTGGCACATGTTGGATTATTGATAGTGTAATAGTAACAAAATAACAATAAAGACAATAGTTAATATTTCTTCTGGATCAGTGAATATGTGCTAGACATTTTGGATGTTTCATGTGTACTAACAACTTTTTTCCCCACTACAACTGTATGAGATTCATGCTGTTAATATGAGTCAGTATGATCATGTCTCTGTGAACATTGTAGTCTAGTTTTCCATCATTGTTGCCTGTATCTCTCAGCAAACCTGTGAAATGGTCTCCCTTTCTACTCTTACCCCTTCATAACCCAACCCAGTGACTACATCCTGTGTTTTTCTTTAAATGTGATTGTACCTCTCCCTTTCTTAACACTCTTAATTTTTTCCCGAATGCCCCTATTAGATGCTTCACACTCCTTAGAATGTCTGTCTCCAGCTTAATTCTCCAGCACCATCTGTCTCTTTACTCAGCCTCTTCCTGTTCAGACTAAACTTGGACTTCTTGGGAACTGTCACTAACTACTCTCCCTGGCTGTCTTTTGTATCTTCCTCCACCCCTGACCTACCCCGTCTGCTTATTCCTGCACATGTTCAGATCTGACCTTAATTATCAAAGAATCAGAGATACTTTCTATGAATTCTGTGAATGTTTCCTTAGCATTGTGGTCTTCCCTTATTATAACACTCTTTACACAATGTTTACGACTTGCCTGTATTCTGTCTTTCCAGTAGACTGTCAGGTGGCAGAAACTGTGTTTATATCATTCCTCTGCATATGAGCACTCACTTCTGGTATAGGCGAGTCCCTTTATAATTATTTTTATGACTGATGCTTTATTATGTGTTGAATAATGAAGGCTGTAATTTAAAATAGTATAAGTCCTCCAGATGTCCCAATTTATTCTGTAATGGTAATGAATTTCACATACTTGTGCTAGTATAGAAATAAGAGTTTCTAATTGACAAGTCACTTTATCCGGCTTCCCAATTTCTCTGTTGTATAAACCATTGTAAATAAAGACTGCATAAGTATTCCCCTGAAAATGCAAAGTAAGGAAAACAAAATAAATAGGAACATGTTACCATAGGCAAAGGTTTAGCAGGTCTGCAGTGGAGGCCTCCTACAAATTCAAAATTTGGTAGCAATGGGTGAGGGAATTCAAAATCCCAAAAGGTTCGAATGAGCCACATGTCAGCTTTCCCAATTGTCTCAAATAATGTAGTGGGTCTTCCTGAAAGGAAAAAACAAAGACAAAAAGAACAAATGTTCGATCAAATGAGAATATTGCCATGTGTATATATTAAGCAATATTTGAAATGGAGCTTGGAATGATGTAGTCAAAGATGTCTGAAAGTGGCTGTTCTTTGATAAAGCAAATATATTTTTTTGTGACTCTGCTATACTATACTATAATGTGGAAACTGAGCTACACAAGTAGAAACAATTTCTAAATGCCACCTAGTTACCTATGCTACAAATATGGGCATAGCTCTTAAGTCTACATTTTTTTAAGAAGACATTTTAGTCACCTTTTTAAAGTTAAAAAAAGTTTAGTAAGATGGATACTTAGTTTCTTGGAGATGTCTTAGGTGCTTCAATTTATGGTTTATGACTCCCGGAGTGTCCTGCGCTAGTAATGGGCCTTACCCCATGAATTAATGTTTCCATAATTATTATGAAATTGATGAAACATTTTATACTTTCATTTTATCATTTCACTTATAAAACCCAAATTTCTGTGATGTTTTATTTATATGATTTCATCTTCAAAGTCATTAGAAAAGTTAGGACTTTATGCCACCAACTGAAAACATGACTTACCTAGTACTTCACTGTAAAACTGATTCCACTTCTTCTCATTAAATGTCTGGAACCAAAAGTCAAAATAAAGTACGTACATCATATTTTTCACCCTCTCCATGAATGTCATTTGATCACCTAATTCTGACATGATAACCGGTACGTAGGATGGTGGGAGTGGAAGTTTTCCACCATACTTCTCCAGTGCAAAGCCCGGAGAGAAGCGGAGACTGTACACTAATGGGATTTGAAGTATCTCAGCCAGCAGCTCACCACAGGGCCCAATGGCATCTGCAAGAACGACGTCAAACCTTGATTCATGTAGTTTTGTCATAAGTTTCTTGTTCGAAACAAGATCTTTACAGCCTGTGATAAGAATATCAGAAAATTCCAAAAACGTACTTTGCACTGTTGAAAAGTAAGTCCAAAATGAATCTTTTGCAAAATTAATCCATTTTTCAAGCAAATGCTTGAAAATATACTTAAAATTATCTTTAGTTAAAAGTGTTGGAAAAATCTCAAATTTAATAGAAGATTGTGTATTGGGATTAATAAAAATGGAAGCTGAAGATATCAGGACAGTCACCTCATGACCCCTCGTGATAAGTTCATCCAGAATTGTATTCATATTAATCCAATGACTATATTCCACTGGCCACACGAGCACCTTCCCACAACTCCCAGAGCTAAAGTAGCAGTTCAGCTGCAGCAGCAGCAAAAGTGAGAGCCATTTCATGGACATCTTGTTCACATGCAAAACTTTTGAAAATTTCTCTATCCTTTTGCTATTGCTCATGCTTATATCCAAGGAGAAATCAATCAAGAAGTTAAAGTATAACTCCTACACTAAAGAAGTTAAATTATAACTCCTACACCTTAAGTAAACACATTTTATGAGTAGTCAGCAGCCATGGAAATCAAGTGAAAGGGCAAAATGTAGAAAAATCCACGATTGTACAGTTTGTTTTATATTGTGTTGTCAGTGTTAACACCCCTCTAAAAGTCGATGACTTTACAACCTGCAAATCAACTGTATTATGTAAGTAATAAGACTAATGTAAAGCAATAGGAAGTGAGGGGCTCTCGTGTCTGCAGGCTCCTTGACACAAAATTAGAGATACGGTGACATCAGCACAATGGAGGGTTAGGAGGTCCCAACACTTTAAGACCCACAAAAACAACAAAAACAATAAATGAATAACTACAAACTGGTGTTAAGTTATTTCGGGGAAAATGTCTGGACTACAATGAAGCAGCAGCAGAATCCCTGCAGATTACAAAACTGAGGATGGCCACGTAGAAAAGCACAGGAAAGACTTTACCTACCTCGCCTCATGCCCTGGTTCAGAGCAGCCTGTCACAGCAGAGATGCCCTGGAGGCATTTCACCCCCTGGGGAAGAAGAGACCTGGAGGACCCCAGCAAGCCTCTCCACCCTAGGTGTTTGTGGCCTTTGACACAGAGGACTTCCAAGATCTTTACCAACACGGATTCCAGCTGACAGAGCTGCCCAGAGTCCTGCTTCTGTGTCTTTCCTGAGGCTGGAAATGTAGCTGTGGTGTGACCTGACCCTTGGGGCCCCGTCCCTCCTGTAACCTGCTCTCCCTGATGGAGTTGTCACCGGGCCTTGCCATTTGTGTGACTGGAGCTGCTGCTGTGCACCGAGCCCCAGGTTCCGAGTCAGGGCGGGTTCCTGCCATAAATGTGGCCCTGCTGCTACTGCTTCGGACCTCACCCTGGATTCCTACTTGTGGCTCTGACTGGCCACTCCCTAGGCTGAGCTGCTGCTGCTGACGCACCTTCCGTGAGTCCTGAGTCAGGGCTTTAAGCTCTCATTGCTGGGGCCGCAGGGCTGCGCTCTGCTCCTCACCCTGGGTCTTCAGCCAGCGCTCTGCCCCACCGTTACCAGGGCCACACCGCTGCTGCTCTGCACCCCACCCCCTGGGTCCTGACAGGGGGCTTTAACAGGCCATCACTGAGAACAGGTGCTGATGCTCTGTGACGCCCCTGGGGCCAGAATTGGAACTTTGACCCAGTACATCTCCGGGCTCTACTGCTATAGGACCATGCCCTCCTGGGCCTCAGCCACTGCTGCAGTCCCCCTCCCCAAATGTATTAACTCTGTGTCTTATGCCTACAGTACAACTGTATGCATGGTTTACCTGCTTGCTTTTTATATTTATTGAGAGAAGAAAGGAGAAGAAATGTACACTTAATACTGTTTTGTATAATTACTTAATTGTCTTCACCCGTGCTCTGGTTTATCCTGGTAAGTAGAACTGTAGTCTTTGTTTACTTTCTTGAGCACGAAGATCTTCCTTCAGTTTTTCCTTTAAGGCAGATTTCCCACCAATGAATTCTATTTTGGTGGAGTGTGGGACAGAGGAATATCTGTATTTTGCTCTCTTTCTTGAAAGCAGTTTTGTTTGATAGAGAATTTTTGGTTGATAGGTTTGTAGCACTTTGAATATGTCATCCCACAGTCATAGAGCTTCCATTGTTTCTGATGTTTTAAAAGCAGTATCTTATTAGAGTTTGATTGTATGGATGAATATTCTCTTAGTGCTTCGAGATTTTCTGTCTTTAGTTTTTGACATTTCACTAGTGTCTGTGTGTGCCTGTGCTCTTTTTCTCTTACTTGGAATTGATTGAACAATTGGGATGTGTAGATCAATTTAGTTCATCATATTTGGTTTGTTTTCAGGAAGTTTTTAAATAATATTTTCTTTGTTCCTCTTTCTTTTGGCACTCCCATTTTGTGTATGTTGGTGTTCTTAATTTTGTGCCAGCATCTCTAAGCCTCTCCAGTTGTTTCATTCTTTTTTCTCTCTCTTATTTGGATTATATTATCTTTTGATCTATTTTCAAGTTTGCAGGTTTTTCATCAACTCCTACAAATTGACTGTTGACCGCCTCTAGTGAATTTTTCATTTCAGATACTATAATTTTCAACTCCACAATTTCCATTTGTTGGTTTTGTTAAATACAGTTTCTGTTTATAGATGCTCTTAGATGGGATGTTGTTATTATACCTTTCTTCATTAAGCGTGGTTTCCTGATGGTAGGTTGTATGCTTCCAGGGATTTGTCCATTTTTTCTGATTTGTTCAATTTGTTAGAATATCATGACTCACAATAGACTCTTACAATCATTTAAATTTTTTAATTTAATTTCTCATTTTATTTATTTATTTGAAGGTTTTGTCTTCTTGGTAACGTCCTTTGAGTCACTGAACCCACTTACAATAGATAAATTGAAATTTTTCCCTTACAGCCAACCATTTGTTCCTCCCACAGGCAGTTTCTATGGCCTGCTGTTTTTCTCATGTAGGTCACATTTTCCTATTTCTTTTTATGTCTTGTGAAATTTTTCTTAAAGACAGTAACATTTAGATAATCGAGTGTAGCCACCCTGGATGCTGGTTCTCTCCAGTACTATGTATTGTTAGTGTAGTTTGTTTAGCGACCAAATGGACTATTTTAGTGAAGTTTGTTCCCCCTACAGTGTAAAGCCTCTGATGTGTCTACTTGGAAGGGGTTGCCGCAGGCATCTTCCCATCTCCTGGGCTGCCAGTGGTTTTAGTAGGGCACTCCTTTTGAGTCTTTTCTTACTGTTAGCTATCACCAATTGTTGGATGATTGGGCTAACGTTGATGATAATATCTTGGAAGCATAAATTGCTCCAGAGTCTGAGCCTAAAAGCTCAGGCTCTTTTGCAGAAATACTTTTTAAAGACTTTGCATTCTTTTTCATTGAAGTATAGTCAGTTTACAATGTTGTGTCAATTTCTGGTGTACAGCACAATGTTTCAGTCATACATATACATACATATATTCGTGTTCATATTCTTTTTCATTAGAGGTTACTACAAGATATTGAATAGAGTTCCCTGTGCTGTACAGTAGAAACTTGTTGTTAATCTATTTTATATGTAGTAGTTAGTATTTGCAAATCTCAGACACTTAGTTTATCCCTTCCTACTTCCTCCCCCCGTTGGCAACCATAAGTTTGTTCTTTATGTCTGTGAGTTTATTTATCTTTTGTAAATAAGTTGATTTGTGTCTTTTTTATTTTTTTAAGATTCCACATCTAAGTGATATCATACGGTACTTTTCTTTCTCTCTGACTTATTGAGATTGACGATCTCCACGTCCACCCATGTTGCTGCAAATGGCATTATTTTATTCTTTTTTATGCTGAGTAGTATTCATGTAATTCACACACACACATATATATATATATATATATATATATATATATATATATATATATATATATGTATAAAATTTTCTTTATCCATTCATTTGTGAATCAACATTTAGGTTGTTTCCATGTCTTGGCTGTTGTAAATAGTGCTGCTGTGAGTATTGGAGTGCATGTGTCTTTTCGAATTATAGTTTTCCCTGGGTATATGCCCAGGAGTGGGATTGCTGGATCATATGGTAAGTCTATTTTTAGTTTTTGAAGAAACCCCCATAGTGGTTGCACCAATCTACATTCCTACGAACAGTGTAGGAGGGTTGGTTTTTCTTCACATCCTCTCTAGCAGTTATTATTTGTAGAGTTTTTAATGATGGCCATTCTGAATGGTGTAAGGTGATACCTCGTTGTACTTTTCATATGCATTTCGCTGATAATTATTGATGTTGAGCATCTTTTCTTGTGCCTGTTGGCGATCTGGATGTCTTCTTTGGAGAGATGTCTATGTAGGTCTTCTTTCCACTTTTGATTGGGTTGCTTTTTGGGTTTTTTTTGATATTAAGCTGTATGAAATGTTTGCATATTTTGGAAATTAGTCCTTTGTGGGTCACATAATTTGCAAATATTTTCTCCCAATCTGTAGGTTGTTTTTTCTTTTTGCTGTTGGAATCCTTAGCTGTGCATAAGCTTTTAAGTTTAATCACGTCCCATGTGGTTACTTTTGCTTTGATTTGCATTACTCTGTGGGCTGGTTTGAAAAAAAACTATTGCTTCGATTCATGTCAAAGAGTGTTCTGCCTATGTTTTCCTCTAGGAATTTTATAGTATCCAATGTTACATTTAGATCTTTAATCCATATTGTTTTATGAGGGAAAGGTAATTTGGTTTATTCACTGATTTCTGCTTGGAGGAGGTACAGAGGATTGAACCCAGGACGTCTTGCATGCTGAGCACTACGACTTGAGCTATCCCCTTCCTACTCTTTAATGTATTTTGAATTTATTTTTGCATATAGTGTTAGAGAATATTCTAGTTTCATTTTTTATAAGTAGCTGTCCAGTTTTCACAGCACTACTTACTGAAGAGACTGTCTTTTGTCCATTGCATATTCTTGCCTCCTTTGTCATAGATTAATTGACCATAAGTGGGTGGGTATTTCTGGACTTTCTATTCTGTTCCATTGATCAATGTATTTGTTTTTTGTGGAAGTACCATACTGTTTTTGTTTTTCTTTTTTTGAGTTATAGTCAGTTTACAATGTTGTGAGTGCCGTACTGTTTTGATTACTGTAGCCTTGTAGTGTAGTCTGAAGTCAGGGAGCATGATTTCCCCTAGGTCCATTCTACTTTCTTCAGATTGTTTGGCTATTTGGAGTCTTTTATGTTTCCATACAAATTTTAACATTTTTTGTTCCAGTTCTGTGAAAAGTGGCATGGGTAACTTGATAGGAATTGCATTGATTCTGTAAACTGCCTTAGGTAGTATTGCCATTTTAACAATGTTGAGTCTTCCGATCCAAGAACACAGTTTATCTTTCCATCTGTTTGTGTTGTCTTCAATTTCTTTCATCATTATCTTACAGTGTTTGGAATACAGTTCCTTTGCCTCTTAGGTAGGTTTATTCCTAGGTATATTATTCTTTTTCATGTGATAGTAAATGGAATTGTTTCCTTAAGTTCTTTTTCTGCTATTCTTTTGTTAGTGTATAGAAGTGCAACTGGTTTCTGTATATTAATTTTGTCTTGCAACTTTACTGAATTTATTGATGAGCTTTAGTAGTTTCCTCATAGCATCTTTAGGATTTTCTATAGTATCATGTTTATCTGCAAACAGTGACAAGTTTTAATTTCTTCTTTTCCAATTTGGATTGCTCTTATTTGATTTTCTTCTCTGATTGCTGTGAGTAGGACTTTCAAAACTATGTTGAATAAAAGTGGCGAGAGTGGGCATTCTTGTCTTGTTCCTGATCTTGGAGAAAATGCTTTCAGTTTTTCACCATGAAGTATGATGTTAGCTGTGGGTTTGTCATATGTGACCTTTGTTATGTTGAGGTATGTTACCTCTATGCCCACTTTCTGGAGAGATTTTATCATAAATGGATGTTGAATTTTATCAAAAGCTTTTCCTGCATCTGGTGACATGATGATATGATTTTTATGCTTCAGTTTGTTAATGTGGTGTATCACACTGATTGATTTGCAGCTCCTGAATAATCCTTGCATCCCTGAAATAAATAACACCTGATCATGGGGTATGAAACTTTTAATGCATTGTTGGAGTCGATTTGCTAGTGTTTTGTTGAAGATTTTTGCACCTGCATTCATAAGTGATATTCGGTGTAATTTTCTTGTTTTGTGGTGTCTATCTGGATTTCGTATGAGGGTGATGGTGGCCTCATAGAAGGAGTTCAGATGTGTTTCTTCCTGTGCAGTTTTTTGGAATAGTTTCAGAAGGATCAGTGTTAACTGTTCTCTAAATGTTAGGATTCACCTGCGAAGTCATCTGGTCCTGGACTTCTGTTTGTTGGGAATGTTTTAATTACTGATTTGATTTCAGTACTGGTAATTGGTCTATTCATATTTTCTATTTCTTCTTGGTTCTGTCTTGGCAAATTTGTAGGAAGTTTTCCATTTCTTCTAGGTTGTCCATTTTGTTAGTGTGTAGTTACTCATAGTAGCCTCTTATAATCCTTTGTATTTGTCTAGTGTCAGCTGTAAATTCTCCTTTTTCATTTCTGATTTTGTTCATTTGGACCCTCTCCCTTTTTTTCTTGATGAGTCTGTCTAAAGGATTATCAATTTTGTTTATCTGTTCAAAGAACTGGCTTTTAGTTTCATTGATGTTTTCTATTTCTTAAAGTTTCTATTCCGTTTATTTCTTCTCTAATTTTTATGATTTGTTTCCTTCTACTCACTTTGGGTTCTGTTTATTCTTCTTTCTCTAATTTCTTTAGGTGTAATATTAGGTTGTTTATTTGAGATTTTTCTTGTTTCCTGAGGTAAGCTTATATCTCTATAAATTTCCCTCTTAGTACTGCTTTTACCCTGTCTCAGAAGTTTTAGATCACTGTGTTTTTGCTTTCAGTTGTCTCTAAGTATTTTTGTATTTCCTCTTTTATGATCCATTGTTTGTTTAGTAACATACTGTGTAGCCTCCACGTGTTTGCGATTTTTGCAGTTTTTTTCTCTTTGTTGATTCCAAGCTCATAGCATTGTGGTTGGAAAAGATGCTTGATATGATTTCAGTTTTCTTTAATTTACCAAGGCTTGCTTTGTAGGCCAGCATGTGGTCGATTCTGGAGAATGTTACATGTGCACTTTAGGAGAATGTGTATTTTGCTGCTTTTGGTTGGAATGCTCTTTAAATATCAATTCACCCCACCTGTCTAATGCTTTTTTTAAGGCTTGTGTTTCCTTATTAAATTTTTGTCTGGATAATCTGTGCATTGATGTAAGTGGGGTGTTAAAGTCCCCTACTATTACTGTGTTATTGTTGATTTCTCCTTTTATATATGTTAATAATTGCCTTGTATGTTGAGGTGCTCCTCTGTTAAGTGTGTATATATTTACAATTGTTACATCTGCTTGGATTGATCCCTTGAACATTGTGTCGTTTCCTTCTTTGTGTCTTGTAACAGTCTTTATTTTAAAGTGTATTTTGTCTGATATAAATATTGCTACTCCAGCTTTCTTTTGGCGTCCATTTTCATGGAATACCATTTTCCATCCCCTCGCTTTCAACCCGCACGTGTCTCTAGCTGTATAATGCATTTCTTGTAGACTGCATATATAGATGAGTCGTGTTTTGGTATCAGTTTAGTCAGTCTATGTCTTTTGGTTGGAACATTTAATCCATTTACATTTAAAGTAATTATCTATATGTATATTCTTATTGCCATTTTCTTAATTGTTTTGGATTTGGTTTTGTAGGTCTTTTTTTCTCTTTCTTCTTTCTCTCTTCTCTTGTGGTTTGGTGACTATAACATTACAATTGGAGTCCTCTTTCTTTTTTGTGTGTATATCTATTATAGATTTTTAGTTTGCCGTTACCATGAGGTTTAGGCATCGAAGTCTCTCTCTCCCTCTCTCTCTCTCTCTCTCCATTGTTTTACACTACTAGTCTCTTAATTTCAGATGCATTTTACATACCCTGCATTCATACCCTCCTCCCCTTATGATTACTAGTTTTGATATTGTATTGTACATCTAATTATTTTGTGTATCCTTTAACTGCTTATTGCAAATACAGATGATTTTACTACTTTTTTTCTTTCAACTTCTCTTTAGTTTGTGTGTGGATGATTTCCTACATTTATTGTATGTTTACATTTCCAGTGAGCCTTGCCAGTTTGTAATCTTCTTGTTTCTGGTAGTGGCCTTTTCTCTTCTGCCTAGAAAGCTTCTTTAACATTTGTTGTAACTTTGGTTTGGTGGTGCTGAATTCTTTTAGTTTTTGCTTGTCTGTCAAGCCTTTGATTTTTCCATCAAATTTGAACAACAGCCTTGCTGGGAAGTGTATTCTTGGTTTTAAGTTTTTCCTTTTCTTTTCTTTTTTCTTTTTTGGTTTTTCCTTTTCAACACTTTAAATATATCTTGCCACTCCGTTACAGCCTGTAGAGTTTCTGTTGAATAATCAGCTGGTAAGTATGGGAGTTCCTTCGTATGTTATTTGTTGCTTTTCTCTTGCTGACTTTAATATTTCCTCCTTATTGTTAATTTTTGTCAGTTTGAGTTTTATGTACCTTGCCATGTTCCTCTTGGAGTTAATCCTGTAGGGGACTGTGTTTGCTTCCTGGATGTGACTGTTTCCTTTCCCAAGTTAGGGAAATTTTCAGTTGTTACCTCTTCAAAAAAAATTTCTCTCTGTCTTCTCTTTGTGGGAACTGTAGAATGTCAATGTTAGTGTGCTTCATTTTGTCCCAGAGGCCTTATAATCTTTCCTCATTTATTTTCATTCTATTTTCTTTTTTCTGTTCTGCAGCAGTGATTTCCACTACCCTATCTTCTAGCTCACCGATCCATTCTTCTGCCTCGTATAGTCTATTTTTTTTCCTTCTTTTGTATTATTCTTTTCAGTAATTTTATTCCTCATTTCTGTTTGAGTGGTCTTTATATTTTCTAACTCTTTGCTGAAAACTTTGCTCTGTGAATATAATCTCTTCCCACGTTCTCTGGTCATTCTCACAATGTTTAAAACTAAACTCTTTCCTGAGTAGATTGCCTATCTTCTCATCACTTTTTTTCTGGAATTTTATCTTCTGCCTTTGCCTGGAACATACTCCTCTGATGCTTCATTTTGTCTAAATTTGTGTTTGTGTTTTTATGTAGGTTAGTTATGTTTATTGACCTTGGGGAAGTGGCCCTCTTTAGGAGACATCCTGTGCATCCCAGCAGTGCACTCCTCTCTTGTCACCCAAAGGGGAAATGTCCAACTGGTCCCAGTATAATCTGGCCTTTGTTTGGGAACTCCTTCCACAAGTTGTTTCCTTACTTCTAGACTCTTCCACCTGGTGGGTAATGCTGAACTAGAGGGTTATACAGGTTTCCGAGAAGGAGGAGGCAGTGCCTGTTCACTGCTCAGTGGAGCTGGGTCCTGGCAGTCTGGTAGGCAGGGCTGTTTCTCGGTGTGTCTAGAGGTGGCTGTAGGCTCAGGAAGTCTGCTGAAGGAAGGAGTTGTGTTCCCATCCCATGTATTGTTTGGCCTGGGCTTCCCCACACTAAAGCCAGGTATCGGCACCAAAGATCCAAGGAAGATGTCAGCCTCCAGAAAGGCTCATGTAGGTAAACACTCTCCAAATGTCTACCAGCAGCTTCTATGTGCCCAGCGTGAGGCAGAGCCACCCGCTTCCCCAGGAGACCTTGCAAAACCTGCAGGCATCTCTGGCCCAGGCTTCTGTGAAATCACTGCCTCAGCCCTTGGTCTCAGTGTGTGTGAGTTTCTGTGTGCACCTCCCAAGAGAGTGAAGTCTCTTTCCCCTAGTCCAGTGGAGCTTCTGCAGTTAAGTCCTGCTGGCCTTTAAAACCAGATGTTCTGGAGTCTCCTTCTCTCAATGCTGGAACCCCAGGCTGGGGAGCCTGATGTGGGGCTCACAACTCTCACTCCTTTGGGAGGGCATCTGCAATATAATATTTCTCCAGCTTGTGGGTTGCCCACTTAGAGGGTATTGAGCCCAATTATATTGCGAGCAGACCCCTCCCACTGCCCCACTGTGGTTCCCTCTTTATGTTTCCGGTTGAAGTAGATCCTTTTTGCTAGCTTCCAGTCTTTTTTTTCTTTAATCGATGGTGGTTTAGCAGTCAGTTTTGTTGTGTTCATAAGAGGAGGCAAACTTGTGGGCTTACTACTCTGCCATCTTGACTGAAAACCCAGGTATACTTTTGATGTCAGTATCTAAGGTGTGTTCTGACCTCTGGAAGCCTCTTAGCTGTTTTTTTGTCTGGTTTTCTTTGACAAACTAGCTTGGCAACAGTTTAGTTTGTGTCTGTCATGAAGCAATCAGCTTCCTTTTCACTGCTTACCAGGAAACCTTTCATAGTTTAAAGACACTCTTTGGGTTGACCTCTTTACAGTCTGTTTTAAATAAAATGAGTTCTTGGCAATAGTTCGGAGGTCCACGTTTTGTGTCTTGAGTCTCCCTCTGGTCAAACTCTCTGAACTTTGACTTCTAGAGCTGGGACAGTGGCATACTTCTCTCTGAGTGACATTCCTGCTTTACAAGAAGGAAGTAACCTTTATTTTTAGTTTGCCTTTATAATCAGGGAACTTCCTACCTGGGAATGAGCTTAGGTGATGACTCTTTGGGATTCAGTATTTTCAATATGTCGTGCCTGAATAAGACCTCCACTCTATGAGTGGGGCTAGGTGGAAGAAGAGAGAATCTTGTTGGCCACACTTGTCTGGAACTTATCCTCTGTAACACACGTGTGCGTGTGCGTGTGCGTGTGTGTGTGTGTGTGTGAAATTCAAGTGGCTTGACAGTTCTAAGAATATACCACAGTACTCAGATGTGAATGTGGGGAGTCGGAGCCCTAAGTTCTCTCTGACCCTACTAGGAATATCTCTTACTCTGATTAAGGAAGGTGAGAAGGGTTGAGTTTTAAATAGCACAGGTTCTCACTGATTTTACCATTTTGTATTTTCTGGAATAAATGTGTACTTGCTGTATGTCTTTAGGACAATTTCTAGACCTTTTAAATAGTCATTTAAAAATAATTTTTGTCTAGTTATGCTCCATTCACATGGAAGCTGGTCCATAGAACATGGCATACTGCCATTGTGAAAGTGGGAGGTTGAAGGAGTTTTGTAAATTTCTCTACATTCTGCTTCTTGAACATATGCTGTGTTCTTGCGTATGTTCAGTAAGGGAGAAATCCTGAAATAAAAATAAATTATGTTCCCATCAACAAGAAATAATCATATAAAATCATGCAATGTAGTTCTTGAAAAGAATAAGATATATCAATATTTAAACAATGCAGAAAGATCACTAAGGTATACTATTAAGTAAAAATGCAAGTTGTAGATCAGTAATCACATTAACTGTACTTACTGTGCATCACTTATTTATAACCTAGTTACACAAACTATATCCTTCATGCACATGTATATGTAATAAATACGTAATAAATAAAGATTAATAAATAAAAATAAACAAAGAATAAAGACAGAAGATAGGAAAAAGAAAATCTTAATATTTCAGAAAATTTTAATTAAAGAACCAAGAAGATATATGAAAGATTTATAAAGAAACCTGATTAATGTTGTAGTCTTGTATGTCTTTTTGGGAGGTTGAGGTGGGGCATTGCTTTAACATGCTGTAGAATGAAGCTTACAGAATGCCAATTTACTATGGCCTGGGGAGTGAGTAATTGGGAAGTAACTGTCTACTGAGAATATAGATTCATTTGGGTGCTGAAAATAGTCTGGATCTAGATAGAGGTGACAGTTTACATCTCTGCATGTTTATTAACTTACACTGAATTGTATAATATTTAATGGTTAAAAAGGTGAATTTTGTGTTATATGAATTTTACCTCAGTGGTAAAAACCCAAATGGCTGCTAAGATTTGGTCAAGAGGCCATGGTGGAACAGCCCTTAGTTTGTAACATAATTCAATTTATTTATTTACATACACTGAAGTGTAGTTGATTTACAATTTTGTGCTAGTTTCAAGTTACAGCATACTGGTTATTTTTGTAGATTATATTCCATTACAATTTGTTATAAGATATTGAGAATAACCTCTCATGCTATATAGTAAATTTTTGTTGCTTATCTATTTTACATACAGTTGTTTTTTGTTACATATTCGTTATTTGTCCCTCCCCACCTCTAGTTTAGTAACCATAACTTTACTGTCCATATCTATGAGTCTGTTTCTGTTTTGTGTATAGATTCATTTGTATTATTGTTTAGATTAAACATATAGGCAATATCTTACAATATTTGTCTCTCTGTGTCTGACTTATTTTACCAAGCCCAGTATTCTTTAGGTCCATCCATGTTGCTGCAAATAATTTTATATTCTTTTTTATGACTGAATAATAGTCCATTTTACATATGTACCACCTGTTCTTTAGACAGAGTTCTGTTGATGGGTACTTGGTTTGCTTCCATGTTTTGGTTATTACAAATACTGCTGCTATGAACATTGGAATTCTTGGATCTTTTGAAACAAGAGAGTAGTGGAATTTCTGAACCATGTATTAGTTCTATTTTTAAGTTTTAGGAGTCTCCATTCTTTTTTCCAAAGTGGTTGCACCAATGTACATTCCCACCAACAGTGTAGAAGGGTTCCCTTTTCTCTACGTCTTCTTCAGTCTTTACTACTGGTAGACTTTTGATGATACTCATTCTAACCAGTATGAAGTGTTACCTCATTGTGATTTTGATTTGCATTTCTGTAGTAATTAGCAATGTTGAGCATATTTTCATGTGATTGTTACACATGCATATGTCTTCTTTGGAAAAATGTCTATTCAGTTCTTCTGCCCAGTTTTTGATTGGATTGTTTTTTGATATTGAGTTGTATGAGCTGTTTTTGTATTTTGGATATTAACTCATTACTGGTCACATCATTTGCAGCTAGTTTCTCGCATTCCATTGGTTGTGTTTTCAATTCGTCTGTGGTTTCCTTTGCTGTTCAAAAGCTTTTAGGTTTCATTAGGTCGCATTTGCTTACTTTTGCTGTTATTTATTTTTCCGTTGGGGACCAATCTAAGAAAATTTTGCTATGATTTATGTTAAAGAGAGTTTTACCTATGTTCTGTTCTAGGAGTTTCATGATGTCAAGCCTTATATTTATGTCTTTAAACTAATTTGAGTTTATTTTTGTATTTGGTGTCAGGGAATGTTCTAGTCTCATTGTTTTTAATGTGACTGTCCAGTTGTCCATTACCATTTGTTGAATAGACTGTGTTTTCTCTTTTGTATATTCTGACTCCTTTGTCATAGATTGACTTTAGGTAGATGGTTTATTTCTGGGCTCTGTGTTCTGTTCCATTGTTCCATGTGTCTGTTTTTGTGCCAATTCCACACTGTTTTCATTACTGCAGCTTTGCAGTTTTGGCTGAAGTCTGGAAGGGTTGTATCACTAACTTCATTCTTTTTCCTCCAGATTGCTTTTCCCACTTGCGGTCTTTTGTGGTTCCATATAAATTTTAGTATCATTTGTCCTAGTTTTATGAAACATATCCTGGGTATTTTGGTGGTGATTGCATGAAATCTGTAGATTGTTTTGAGTAATATAGCCACTTAAACAGTGTCAATTCTTCCAATGCAAGAGCAAGAGATATCTTCTCATTTCTTTAAATCATCTTCAGTTTCTTCATCAATGTTTTATAGTTTTCAGTGTATAGGTCTTTCAACTCTTTGGTTAAGTTGATTCCTAGATAATTTAATTTGATGTTTTGATGTGATTTTAAACAGGAAAATTTTTTCTTTTTATTTCTGATATTTCATTGTTAGTGTATAGAAATGCAACAGGTTTCTGTATATAAATCTTGTATCCTGACACTTTGTTGAATTCATTTCTTCTAACAGTTTTTGTGTGGAGATGTTCAGACTCTTTACATAGAGTATCATGTCATCTACAAATAGTGACAGTTTAACCCCTTACCTTACATTTTGAAGAATTTACTTTTTTTTTTCTTGTCTGATTGCTGTTTTTAGGACTTCACGTCCCATGGAGGCTGTGAGTGGGAATCCTTGTCTAGTACTTGATTTTGCTGGAAGGCTTTCAGCTTTTTCACTATTGAGTATTATGTAGGTTGTTGGTATTTCGTAAATGGCCTTCACTGAGGTATGTTTCCTGTATATCCACACTGATCATAGTTTTTGTTCATAAATGAATGTTGACTTTTGTTAAATTCTGTTTTGTGTTTATTGAGATGATCATGTGGTTTTTGATTTTCCTTTTGTTAATTTAATTATCACACTGATAGGGTTGCATCTGTTGAACCATCCTTGTTCCATCATAATTCCAATTTGATCAGGTCAATAATCCTTTATATATATTTGGATTTTTTGGCTAATATTTCATTGAGAATTTTTGCATCTTTATTCATCAAAATATTGGCTTGTAAATTTTTTTGTCATGTCTTTGATATCAGGGCTAATATTTGCCTTGTAGAATTCATGTGAGGTGTTTCATCATCTTCAATTTTTTGGAATAATTTGAAAAGGGTAGATATAAGTTCTCTTTTATATTTTAGGTAGAAGTACCATGTGAAGCCATCTGTTCCTGGACTTTTGTTTACAGGCAAAACTTTTTTTTTTTTTAACTTACAGCATCTATTTCACTTCTAGTGATTAGTTTGTTCAAATTGTGTCTTAAGTCAGTCTTGGCAAGTTGTATATCTCTAAAAATTCATACATTTCTTCTAGGTTGTCCCAGTTTTTGGCATATAATGATTCATAGTATTCTCATGTGGTTTTTTGTATCTCAATGGTATTGGTTTTTATTCTTTTTCTTTCATTTGTTATTTTGTTTATTTGCGTCTACTCTCTTCTTGTTGAGCACAACTGAATGTCAGTTTTATTTGTTAAAACAGAGCTCTTGGTTTTTTGATCTTTTCTAATGGTTTTTTAGTCTTGATTTCATTTTCTTTCTCTTTATTAATTTCTTCCTTCTGCTTCTTTGGTCTTTGTTTTTCTTTTTCTGTTTTTTGTATGTAGTAGGCTAAACTGTTTATTTGAGATTTTTTTTGTTTCTTAAAGAAGGCCTGCATGACTATGACCTTCCCTCTTAGAACTGCTTTTGGTGTATCCTAGAGATTTTATAAAGTTGTGCTTTCATTTTCATTTGTCTTGTGATATTTTCTCATGTCTTCTTTGATTTCATCATTGACCCATTGGCTCTTTGGTAGCGTGTTGTTTATTCTCAACATGTTCATTCTTTCCTTCTTTTTCTTTCTGTAAGTGATTTCTAGTTTCTTAACATTGTGGTTTAATACATGCTTGATATACTTTCTATCCTCTTTAATTTGTTGAGGCTTTTTTGTGACCTACTATGTAGTCTTTCCTAGAGACTTCCGTATATGCTTGGAAAGAATGTGTGCTTTGCATTTATGCATGTAGTTTCCTATAGATATGAATTAAATCCTACTAGTCTCTTGTGTCATTGCGGAGCACTGTTGCCTTATGAATTTTCTGTCTGGGTGATCTGTCCATTAATGTCAGTGGGGTGTTAAAACTCTCATTGTATCATTGTATCCCTGTCAATTTCAGCTTTAATTTCTGTTAATATTTGCTTTATATATTGAGGTGCTCCTGTTTTGATTGTGTATATGGTAGCGAGGGTTATATCTTCTTCTTTTATTAATTCCTTTATCATTGCATAATGACCAGTTTGTCCTTTGTTATGACCTTTTTCAAAAGTCTATTTTGTCTGATACGAGTATTGCTAGCCTTACTTCTTTGTTGTTTCCATTTGCATAAGATACCTTTTTTCATCTCCTTGTTTTAAATTTGTGTGTGTCTTTTGCCTTGAAATACGTCTCTTGTAGGCCACATAGTGTAAGTTCTTGTATTTTTTTTACAATCCATTCAGCCAGACTTTTGATTGGAGCATTTAGCTCATTGCATTTAGAGTAATTATTTCAAAAGTAGGTACTTATTGCCGTTTTTATCCTTGTTTTTCAGTTGCTTTTTTAGTTCTTCTCCATTCACCACTTCTTTTTGTCTTTCCTTTTGTGGTTTGATAATTTTGTTTCACAGTATGCATGAGTTCTTTAATTTTTAGCTTTTTAAAATGTATGTATGGTTTTGATTGGTGGTTACCTTGGGATTTATTTATGTTGACCCATAAATGTGTCTATTTGCTTTAAACTGATAATTATTTAAGTTCAGTCACACTCTAAAAGGTCTTTATTGTCTATTCCTCTTTCCCACATTTTGTTATTTATGTCCTTTTTTTAATCACCATGCTTGTATATCTACTGTTTATTGTAGTTGAGTTGCTTTTACAATTTTTTGTTTGCTTTGTATTCTATGAACTGGCGTATTTAAGTGATACTCAGTCATTACTATGTATTTTCTTGCTATTGGAATTTTCCCTTCAGAAAAATTTTTGCTTCTTTTTCATGTAGGGAAGACCCTTCAACATTTCTTTTAGGGTAGGTTTAGTACTGCCGAATTGTTTTAGTTTTTACATGTCTCATAAATTCTTTATCTTTCCTTCTATTCTGAATGATAATATTACTGAGCAAAGTATCCTAGGTTGCAGGATTTTCACATTCAGGACTTTGTATATAACATGCCTCTCCCTTACGGTCTGCAAATTTCTTGCTAAGGAATCAGCTGATAGACTTTAGGGTGATCCCTTCAAAATGACTCCTTATTTTTTCTTGTGCTTTTGCATTCTGTCTTTATTATTAACTTTTGCTATGTTAATTATATGTATTTTTGTGTGTCTTTTTTGGGTTCACTGTTTCATACCCTTCTGCTTCTTGTACCTTGGTATCTGTTTCTTTCTTTAGTTTTGGCAAGTTTCCATCCATAATTTCTTCACATACATTAATCCACTTCTTTGTCTCTTCTTTCTCTGAAATCTCTATTATATATAAGTTGGCATGTTTTATACAATTATATGTATCTCATATGTTGCTTTTATTTAAAAAAATCTTTTCTGTCTGCTAGCCTGAGTGGCTGATTTCCATTATTTTATCTTCCAGATCACTTATTCATTGTTTTGTATTTTGTAATCATCTATCCATCACTTTTACAGTGAGTTTTATCTCATAAATTGAATTATCTATTTTCATTAGTTGATCATCATAAATCCCCTCTCCTTGATCAAAATCTGTATTTATATCTGTTAGTATTCTTAATTCATGTAGGTTTTTTATCACGTCCTTTTTGAACTCAGGGTCTGATAAACTTGTGTTTCTGTGTCATTATTTATTCTTTAGGAGGATTTCTTTTACTCTTTCAATTGGGGATGTTACTTCTGCTTTGTCATTTCAGTGAATGTTCTCTGTCTTCGTGAATTTAGGAGAAACTTCTCTACTGTGGTCTTGAAGAGGTGTTTTTATCTGGGAGAGTCCCTGTGTAGACTACATGTTTCCCGTGTCTCTGGTGTGCGCACTCGTTTGGAAATGCTAGTCAGCCACATCTTTCAACAGATTGTGATGGCCATTATCATATTGATGGGGGGGTTGTTGCTGTTGGAGTGTCTAAAACCTGTGTAGAGTGTGAGGCATGACTATTTCTCTGCTCCATGTCTGTTACCACCTTGTCAGGGGTAGTATCTTCTTCCCAGGTGTTGGAATAGAAGCTTGGAGATTCCAGCACAATCAGGGTCCTTTCTTATTGATAGTATTCCTAAACCCAAGGGTGGGGAGTGCTAAAGCATGTGAAGCCTTTGTGTTCAGAGAAGTCAGATATACCACCTGTGTAGGCATCTTTGGCTCTGCTCAGGTGCAGCCCAAGTTTGTATCTTGTACCTTGTTGTGGTTGTACCAGATAATAGTGCAAGGCTGTGTTGTGGAGTAAGAGGGGCCAAAGTACTTGGCCAGATGTTAGAGGGATGTGTCATACTGGTCCCTGTGGATCTTGAAACACTACCTAATCAGCACCAACATTCGCAGCAGCCTCCCCCAACCTGCCCCCCAGACCACACCCAAGGCCCATGCCTCCACTGCATAGCTAGACTGAGTCTTTTTCCAGGGTCCAGCTGTCCCAGATCCAGAGCCAAGATGTGGTGTGGAATGAACTGGGCTGAGATGCTTGCCCACTCAGATTCTAGAGTATTGCAAGCAGGCATCTGCCACTGTAGAATGTCCTTACTGTTTGTTGGCAAGCCAACATGTATACTTTCTTTGAGAGTGGAGTATAGGATAGTCTAGCCCTGTTATTTGTTTCATTAGTTCCCCAGCATCCAAAGGGGTTATTTCCTCCATATAGGACACCAGGGCTGGAATGCCCAGTCTGGTGCTCCATAGTGAGTTCTCCAAGCTCAGAAGAGGCTCCACCTGTGAGGGCCTTCTCTTCTTTTCAAATTCCTCACAGGGGCAGAGGCCCCAACCCTTTACTTTTTTTCCATTCTACCCACTTACGTGGAACTCTTTCTTGTAGCTTTGTTTTTGTAGGAGTTCTGTATGTTTACAGGTAGTTTTCTGTGACATTTGTTCCACATGAAGATGTATTTTTGATGTGTTTGTGGGTGAAGTGAGCTGTGTGTCCTCCTACTCTGTCATCTTGACACAATCTTGTAACTTAAATTTTATAACTACATATTTACAGAAAATGCTGTTATTATAATCATTTACAGTTGAAATATGACACACTAAAATATGTTACATAAATGAGTACTAAAATTATTTCTATGCATTTAAATGGGAACA